>NC_041228.1:29984609-30005325 GCF_002837175.3 Physeter macrocephalus | reverse complement strand
GCGCAGGCTCAGCGGCCATGGCTCACGGGCCCAGCCGCTCCGCGGCACGTGGGATCCTCCCAGACCGGGGCGCGAGCCCGGTTCCCCTGCATCGGCAGGCGGACGCGCAACCACTGCGCCACCAGGGAAGCCCCATAGCTTACCTTTGATGGTAGAGATTTTGTAGAGATGAACTGAAAAACAATTGTTTTCCAGGTCTCTATTTCCCCAGGCAATTGCTTAAACAATTCACAAATAATTATTGAGTATCTACTGGAGGGTCTGTCCTAGACAAGCAAGACAAACATGGTTCCTGCCTTCATGGAATCAGCATATATTTTGTTATACCTGCATTTGTGAAATGAGAAATGTGCTCCTGTTTGAAGCTATATCTATATCTGTCATTCTCACTCTTTCCCTCTATGTAGCTATATTTCATTGCATTCCAAACATAAATTTATTAGAGGTGATTTGAGGCAAATCATAGGCATTTAGAGCAAATGTATGGAATTCTAAGAAATAATAAAAACTTCATAGTTTTTAATATATTTAAAATAGAATTTGTATTTTTAAAAATGTAATCATTTCACATGAAAATTATGATACACATGATTTGCAAAGAAAATTATATAGGTCCACTTTCTAATTCAGAAATGAATAGACAGGTCAAATATGTACTGTGGTTGGCCATATATTATCATGAATAAGCCACAGTAGTAGAAACCCTTTAGACACTTAACACCTTTTAGAGAACCCTGGTAGCACGCACTCTGAAGATTCTTGATAACATGTGTAATTGACTATAAACTAGAATCAATATTAAACTTGGCTCTAGTGTGGAACTTCTGTTATCCAAGAATTGTCTTTCCAGGAAGCTCAATCTTCTATAACAAGTTCTAGCCTTTAAGTAGCCTTCTAAAATGAACGTTTCTATGCTGTGAAGAAGATGCCTTAAATGGCAATGAAAATCTTTAGGGCCTGTCATTAGGTTGCCATTCAGAAAGGATCTTTCTGCTGGCTGGTGGTGTCAATAAATGCCATTCTTTCATGCATTAATTGGGAGGTTTGTGAGAGAAGTGACAAGAGATAAATGAGACAAGAAGAAGAAAAGAAGTTCACACAAGGTAAGAAAGCAATAAAATGAGATTCCATATAGAGGTAGTTGCAGTTAGAAGTGGCAATAGGAGGGGTGAGTAGCAAACTGCAGGGGGGGGAATGAACACGTGTGCTTGATTAGCCCTTAAATGCATAGACATCATTAAGGCTTAACTCTGGGTGTACTGTTAGATGAAGCAACCTCCTTTCCCTCCACTTTCTCTTTCCATTTGTGTAGCATTGAACCCTCCCTCTACTCCCTGACTGATGCTTCCTCTTGCCAGATATGATGACTTATCTGTAGAATTTTCGAAAAGGACTGATCCTCTGTAATGTTGTCCTTTTTGCTCCCTTTTCTCTCTATGAATATCCTGGCTACTGAGAGCAAAGGTGCAGGAAAGGGGTGAGTTTAGAGAAAAAGATTCTGCCTTTGTTGTAGGGAAGTTCTGAGGTTGTCCAACACTGCCTATGACTGGGGGTAAACCAGTCTAATTCTGAGGTCCAACTTTGGGACGTCTACCATTGAATAGGCTAGCTCAGGTACCATTATGTAAGGCTGTCCTGGAACTTGGATGGAAGTATAGTCTGTTCTCTTACGGGTAGACCACAGGATATGTGGGAGTACTGAGAAGTGGGAGATGTGCCTTATCTCATTCACTTGTTCCATTGTATCTCACAGGACTTAGAGGCTGCCCAGTCTGTGATACAACCACTGTATGAAGGCATGCACTCACACCCCAGGGGTCCTATCAGACTGCAGTGCTGGAGAGTGACAGTGGCGTTATCATGTTAATAGAAGGGGCCTCCCACTCCTCTATCTAACCCTCATAATGCTCATGACAAGAAAGAAGGCATGTAGGGAAACTTGGACAGCTCTCTTCTAGGCTTTAGAGAAATATGCTCATTTTCCTTTGGGTTCATCTTTCCGTGACTTTTACCATTTACAGTGATGAGATTACAAGGACTAAGTTTGGATCTGAGACAAAGGTTCAACCAAGTCTGCTAAGGCAAGCCTCAAGCAAGAGTGTCAAAAGGAAAACATATGTCTCTCACAACAGCCGGCCTAGTATGTGGCAGAGAAGACCAAAAGGGACTCGGGGCTAAGGCCTATCAAGTAACAAAGAGTATTTTTGCCTAGACTGTCAAGTTGTATCCCTCTCAGGACCCGTGATGGAAAAAGGCATCTGGTCAAGGATGGGGCACGTTTGTAGTCTGGCTGTGTTTCCGTCTTTGTCTCAGAGATGGTTCTGATAAAACTGCTGCCTTTTTCTCACAAATAAATTAGCAGAAGCCCTGGGTCAGTGTCTAAGGAAAGAGACTCTAGCCAAAAGTGTGTTAATCTACTGAATTCTGCTAAACCTTTTTTTGGTAACACATGACATTCTCACTTATAGGATAAAAATCTATAGAATCTTATAGAGTAACACTGTAACTTCTCTCTTTGGGACCCTTTATTTTCAGGCCTCACTTATATACTTGCAAAAAGTTCTCCAGTCTTTATCCATTGGTTTATTCAAACTGCTTTTGAAAAGTTCTGCAAAATGCTGGAGAGTGCCAGTTAATCTCAGGCATGGTATTGTGTTTGTTTGCTTGGATCTGCAGCTCTCTGTGGCTTTAATGCTCTATTCTTTCTGTCTTCTTTTTGCTGGATGTGCTCTACTGACACAGGTGATGGTTACATTCTCCTCCTTAGATGGGAAGGGTTTCTCACTTCTTTATTAGAGTTAGTGTTGAAAACTAGACCGCCCGTTGTAAAGCACCATGCACAGATTTTGATGTAGCACCATTACAGTCAGGTCAGGGGTACTGCTGCTAAGCGACTTCACACCCAGTATCATGTGGGATTTGGGATTTGGGGACTTGGTTATTTATATCTCGCTCCTGTGACTGTTGAAGGCATTAGAAACGATAGGATAAGCCAAAATATGGTTCACAGCACACCTATGAGCATAATAATATTGATTGTTCTGCAGATAATATTTTTCTATAATATGTGGCATTTTCTTAAGTGTGTTCTAGGGAGCATGAGTTTTGAGACTTTTGGATAATGGTTCAATGAGAAAAGCATTTTGATACTGGGAAATGCTGCATATTATAACCACCTCATGGAAAATTATAACTATACTAGCATTTTTGGGGGGTGGTGCTGCGTTGGGTCTTCATTGCAGCACGTGGGCTTTCTCTAGTTTCAGCGAGCGGGGGCTGCTCTTCGTTGCGGTGCGCGGGCTTCTCATTGTGGTGGGTTCTCTTGTTGTGGAGCACGGGCTCTAGGGCTCTAGGCGCACAGGCTTCAGTAGTTGTGGCACGCCAGCTGAGTAGTTGTGGCTCACGGGGTCTAGAACGCAGGCTCAGTAGTTGTGGCACACGGGCTTAGTTGCTCCGCGGCATATGGGATCTTCCTGGACCAGGGCACGAACCCGTGTCCCCTGCATCGGCAGGTGGATTCTCAACCACTGCGCCACCAGGGCAGTCCCAACTATACTAGCATATTAAAAGCAAGTAATTTTGCAATAAATCAACTGTTTTAATTTTTTAATCCAGTATTTCTGGATTTTATTTGAACACAGACTTTTCTTTCTTGTCATCAAATCATTTTTTCACATGGAAGATGATACCGAATGAGAAGCAAACTGCAGAACCATATTATTGGTTGTACTCACATGAAGAAAGGAAATGGACATGTCTTTATATCCAAGGATGGGAAGGGTCAATGAGGCAATATAACATAGATTCATGCCCCTTGTTTAATATCAGGGTTAAGAAAGGGAAGTTATTGTAAGTCTTTGTAGGTTTTGAGTGGAAAAGATACGGTTAAATACCTCATTGAGTGATGCGTTAAATCTGTGCTCTGAGGATACTTTCCAGCCCCCCTGATGCGTGTGGTGGACATTGCTGGGTTTCTTCAATAACTGCCTCTCCTATTCTGCCAGGCACGTGGAATATTGTACTTCTCAGTCCTCTCACTTGTTGGATGGGCAATGTATGAGTACTGGCCAGTGAAATGTGGGCCGAAGTGACACATCTCACTTCCTGGTAAAGGAGAAAAGAATGAAGACTCTGTGAAATTATCCAGTCTCTTTCTTTCCCTGGCCTTGTAACCAAGTCCATGAGCTTCTGAAAGTAAAGTAATGAGCTGGAGGAACCTCCTTTAAGTCGGATCCTTGAGTGACTGTGAGGACCTTCATCTGCCCCCCCACCCCCGTTCCCACATCCTGTCGCTCTCACTCACCTACCTCAGACACACAGAATGAGCAAGAAATGCTTGTTGACCAAAGTGACTGAGAATTAGAGATTGCTTGTTACTGCAGCATAACTAAGCCTCCCCAGAGTACGTGTGTGTGTGCGTGTTGTGAGGGGGTGGTAGTCCAGATCTCCGTACTCAATGTTTCCCCTCTTTAAACCTCCTACCCAACCCTGCTACAATCAGAGAAACTATATGTTGGTTTGTTTACCAGATTGGATGTCTAAAATTCTCAAATAATTCCATTGTTAAAAATATTGGAAATAATTGTTAAATTTCATTCCTATTTTATGTTTAAGAATACTGAAGAACCACTCAAGCATACAGCTCAGTAAAATTACTTTTGACAGTGCAGAAGCAGAAATAGAACTCAGATTCTTGTTTTGTTTTATATCATTTTAAGTTTATCTTATTTTGTTGCACTATAAAGTCAGCAGTTAATAATTTAAAAAATGAAAAAATAATACCAAACAATAGAAGAACAAAAGTAGGCTCGCCACCCAAAGACAAACACTCTTTGTTTTCTCATGTGTTTATGATCTTTTAAATTAATAATAATGGTAATAATCATCTGTATCTATTGAGTCCTTCCAGATGCCAGACACCCAGAAGTTAAAGGCAAGGCTTTTGGAGTCTGCCTGGTAAGTATCCATAGCCTCCTCTTATCAGCTGTGTGACCTTGTTCAACCCTCTGCACATCAGATTCTTCATCTTTAAAGCAGGGGTTTTACTATGGTTTCATAAAGATTGAATAAATTTTAAAATATGTGTAAAATATTAATACTTGGAAGAATGCCTGGATTATTGTAAACACTTAATAAATGTTAGAAATTTTAATTTTAAACTTTTCCCCAGTTAATTGTCACGTCACGCCTGTGAAATAGGTATTACTATCTTTCTTTTATAGGTAATGTAAAGAAGGATTAGGGAAATTAGTGATTTCGCACATTCACACAGCCAACAGGCAGCAGAGACTTATTTCAGAACCTGTTCTCTTAACTACTATAATATAAAAATATGCAATTTTTGTGCAACACACAAATGAGAGGTAGTCCTGTTTCTGATTTTTTCACTATTATAAACAATATCTTGCATGCAGTGAATGTTACTGTGAATTAAATATCATTTTAATAAAGGTTTTTGTGTGTTTTTATAATTGTGCCTTAGGCTGGATTACCTGTAATGAGGGGAGGGGAGTGGGAAGTGAGAGAAATAGGTGAGGGAGATTAAGAGGTACAAAGTTTCAGTTACAAAATAAGTGTCTTATTATCATGGTGATCATTCTGAAATGTATAGAAATATCAAACCACTATGTTGTGCACCTGGAACTAACATAGTGTTGCAGGTTAATTATACTTCAAGAAACAAACAAACTTATAGAAAAAGAGATCAGATTTGTGGTTACCGGAGGAGGGGGGCTGGGGGAGGGGGAATTAGATGAAGGCACAAACTTCCAGTTATAAAATAAATCAGCACTACGGATGTAATGTACAACATGATAAATATAATTTAACACTGCTGTATGTTATATATGAAAATTAAGAGTAAATCTCAAGAGTTCCCATCACAAGGAAACATTTTTTTTCCTTTTTTTCTTATTTTTTATCTGTATGCATTGATGGATGTTCACTAAACTTATTGTGGTAACACTTTTATGATGTATGTGCTGTATGTCAATTATCTCAACAAAATTGGAAGAAAAAGGGAAAGAAAGAAATGTTTTATTTTTAGATTCTTGACTCATACCCTTAAGACACTGTCTAAAATTGTTTTACCAAGCCCACCAGCTGTAAATAAAGATGTGCTATCAGAGAAAAATATTTGCTGTTCTGATTTAAAAGGAGAGGTGTTGGTGGTTAATCAACTAGATTTAAAAAAAAGGATCTCATTTTAATTTGCAGTGGTTTCAATGCTCATTCTTTAACCAACAACATTTTATTTAATATTATATTTTATATAATCAGGTGCTTAAAAAGACATATTAAGCTCCAAGACATATTGGCTCCAAGTCTTTAATTGAACCAGGAATTTAAAGTTCCTGCATGGGGCTTCCCTGGTGGCGCAGTGGTTGCGCGTCCGCCTGCCGATGCAGGGGAACCGGGTTCGCAACCCCGGTCTGGGAGGATCCCGCATGCCGCTGAGCGGCTGGGCCCGTGAGCCATGGCCGCTGGGCCTGCGCGGCCGGAGCCTGTGCTCCGCAGGGGGAGAGGCCGCAACAGTGAGAGGCCCGCGTACCGCACAAAAAAAAAAAAAAGAAAAAAAAAAATTACTAAAGTTCCTGCATGGCTTTATCCTCTGCCATCTTTTCTCCTCACTGCACATTCACTCCAGGGGACAGCATCCTCACCTGAGACTTGTTTATCATTGTTATCCTGCCAATGTCCAAATGTCCAGAACTCCAAATCTCCAACCCAGATCTTTCTGCTCAGTGCCACCCCAGATGTACACATGTGCTCCGAAAAGTACCATCTGGTTATTCCTTGTGTACCTTAAACTCAAATTTTCCAGTGCCTGCCTCACTCATCTTTACCTCCAGACTAGTTCCTCTCATTTTGTTCTGTATGTGGTGACTTAGTGATTAAAAAAACCATCTATCAGATTGCCCAAATTTGAAATGAATTTCTTTTCTTGATTTTTCTCTTTCCCTCACGCTCCAAGGCACATGGGTGCTGAGCCCCCAAATATCTCTAAAATTAATTTCTTTCCCCCTGCACTGGAGCACGTTTCATCCCTTGCCTCGAATCAATGAACTCTGATCTCCCTTCCTCCTATCCAGTTCCCACAACATTCAACTTTTGCGCCACCTCCAAAATGACAGAAGATGGCCATCCTATCACACCACCCCCTATTAACAAATTCCTGACGTGTTCTTTCCTTTGCTTATATGACAAGACCTAATGTTCATCTGTAAATCTGATGGAGTGCCCACCTCCAGCCTGACTCTCTGCCACCCCTGCCCCTCTTTCCCCCACCTCCACATGCACTATGCTAGAGCAACAGTTTTGAAGTCTGGCAGTACATTAGAATCACCTTGGGAGCTTTTAACAAAGACCATGCCACGACACCATGCCCAGAGCCTAAGGGTTTGAGTGAAACCTAGACACTGGTATTTTAAAAAAACGTATCCAGGGATTCTAATGTACTGCCAGCATAAGACCCACTTCTCACCAAATTAAACTATTGTAATTTCCTCAATTTTCTTTTTCTGTCTTGCCTTTCTGCCAGGGGTGCCCTTGCTCATCATTTCAAACTTGCAAACCTCTATTCATCTTTAAGCACTCAGCTGAAGTTACTTGAGGGGAGAGAGAGTTGGAGTGACTTCGGCACTGTCCCCGCCCGCATATTGGCCATGTCCCTTCCATATTTTCTCTCTGTGAACACCTGACAAGTTTATCAATCTATGAAGTGCTATGCAAATACAACTTCAAGCCAGCCACTTGTGACAGACTGCTGCCCCTAAGACTCTCCTAGGCAGTTATTCCAAATCTACTGGTTCAAGTGCTACAACCTCAGCAAAATCTTTTTTCTCTATTGGGTAGACTGGGGTGCCCCTACCTTAGGTGTACCTGGCACCTTGCATTTTGGCAGCTCTTTGATAACTCTTGTGGCCATGCTGTACAGTAACTCCTCGTTTGCATGTTTCTAGGGCCACTGGATGCTACAGCATTCTAAGGTGGCTGCAGCAGAAGCATCTTAGCCATCTTTGTTTCTCTATAGTCTGGCATAGCATCTGGCTATATAATAGAGACTCAATAAATGTTTATCCAATGAATGTCTTTGTTAATCAACCCAGCTGCTGCTGGTTGACTACTACAAGCTCTGCAGATCTCAAAGGGACTTAGGTAGATGAGGAATCAGTCATAAGGAAATGACTCTCTGCCCTCTTGAATCTTGGCTTACCTACCGAGTTCACCTTAGGGTTGTGTTGCATTTCCATTATCAAACTTTATTTTGTGTATCTGGAAAAAATCCTTTCCATGTGTTAGGGTTTAAGTGAAATAGTTTCAACCTTTAAAACATTGATTCCTGCTTCTGGAGTATGGACTATATACTTACTCCATTCTTTCTGCAGTTCAGGAGTTTGTGATACATAATAAGTCCAGGATGTGCATTTCTCCAGTTTCTTTACATCTAAATAAATCAAATTAATGAAAAGTCATTACTTACTCTGTTTTTAATAAGGCTTTTAGTCTTTAAACTGGGATAGGCAGAAAAGTCCAATTTATTTCTGCTTTTCTTCAGGGGAAATGTGACCCTTAATCTTAATTAGCTTGTAGGAGTGTGTTTCTTTACTCTATAATTTCAACATGACTGAAAATGTCTGAGTTTGTTGGTTGACAATGCTTATACTTGACCCTGTGCACTCTGATAAGGCCCTATTAAGCAACAATCTTCACCTTGGGTTGGGGGTTAATAAAAATAATACTAATAGTACTATGACTAATACAATGATTGCCTACTATGGACTAGACAGTGAGCTAAGGGCAGGTAATGCATTATCTTATTTAAAACTTATTACTGAAGTTCAAAGTAGTGAAGTTTTCTCTTGGTGTCACATCCTTACTAAGCCAAGGAGCTGGCATTGCAGGGTTGAGTTGAACACAAAGCTGAGCTCCCTGAAAGGCTGCCCGGTCTATGACTAATGCATAGAAACACGGTGCTGCACCTCTCTAACCTATGAGTGTAAGATGATGGACACACCCCAGAGGTGGCTCCAGAGAGTTCTCATGCCCCTCCCCCGCCCTATCCGGTAACCATGAGTCACCCAATGCAGGAAGGTATCTGAGCTTTCTCTGCACAAATATTTTGAACCAAAATATTTTCTTGCGGTTTTGTATTGATTATTTACAAAGCACATAGTAAAATAATAAAGACATATTGTTTAAAACATGATATGAATCATTGTGCTTGGTAAACTTGACCTTTGTGTCTCTGCATTCTGGGAAGGGTTATCTTTCAGCTAAGAAACACAGATAGAGGATTTGTGATTGCCAACTAAGGACTGAACTTCTTGAAAGTTCATCCCTTAAAAGCAGAATATATAGTTTCAAGACAATTTTGAAAGGGAATTTTAGATTCAGAGCTGGTTGCCCTATAATAAATCACACTTTTAGTTTTAAAAAATATGGTAGTTAATTTATTAATTAGTTAAAATAGGCTTAATTAGTATTGTCCTAATTCCACACAGATCATACATGCCTGTTCTGTCATGTCTATGCCAACTTCTATTTTAGGATACTCAAGAAATATCATCATTGATTCACGTTTTTAAGAAAAATTAAGTCTATTTCTGAGTGTTAGTGATTCCACAAAATAAGAAATCTCTCTTTGGCGGTCACTTGGTGGTATGTACTTGCTTTAGCACGTAAAATGTCATATACTGTGTTAACACTAGGAGAGCTGTATATGATTAGTGATTTTCTGATAATGGGGGTGGGGAGACAGAATGGAAACACTGTATGGACTCATAGCATGCGCTCTATTTTAATTAAAAGTGGACTCATTCTCCCAGTGGAAATCATTTTACAGCACTTTGTATAAAAGGATGAAATTGCTTTTCATTTATCATAAAGTTTTCCCCCAAGACAGCTTGATTTCTGTAACTAGTGTAATACTTATTCTTTTGTTTAAATTTCATGCTATCAAAGAAACTGAACCACATTCCTCAAGGATGACTAATTGTTTGATAAAGATGTTATAGTGAAGGCTCTTTCTCTCTGACTCCACTTTCCCTCCCTCCTTCCCTCTCTCTCTCTTTTTTTTTTTTTCCTGGTCTGCTTTCTGGAATTCTCATTGAGTGTAAACAGTCTACTGTGAATCCTCCATGAATGTACGTGAGCTCAATTTGTGCCTAAAATCAGGCTTACTGTCTGATATCCCAAGGTCCATACCAACAACAATAAGAACAAGAAGTGATTGTATTTTGGCAATACAGTATCCTTTATCTGTGTTATTAAACCGCTTCAAATCATTCCGTGTCTTGTGGTACTCCCTCCCTCTAAAATTAAACACACATGAAAGACACCTGGTTTTAAATTTTGAAGTGAAATGTAAACCAGATGGATTTTGTCGAAAATGTGGTCCTCGACTCATGCTGAAATGGGAAGTTGGTTTTCGTAAATGACATCTACAAATACACACTTAAAAGGCAGCTTTTGTTGGTCAGATGTTAGGGCCCTTGGGGTTTTGGCCTGTCCCAAGAAGTTGTCCTATAGAGTATTTGACCTCCTTGCATTGGAAGATAAGAAAATTTAGCTTCTGTTGAGACGTAGTATTCAAAGTCCAAAAGTGCTACTTTTTTAACCTAATTTTGAGACAGTATCATGGCTTTAGCATACTAATTCAAGTCATAAAGTGGCAGGGAAATATTAATCTTAACATTTTTTTCAAATTAGTGATATAATCTATATGTGATAAATTATAACGTTAGCTTATTTTTGAGGGCCTACATTGTGCTAAGCCCTGAGTATGCAATGGTAAACAACCAGATTTGGTTCTTACCCTCATGCAGCTTAGTCTTGTGAAACTATTTTGTTCATTGTTTAGAAACAAAAAACGAAGCGATAATTAGTTGAAGAGAAGAAAACTAGCACATGACAAGTACTAACTCTGTACCAGAAGTGAGCTAGGATTTTTCCCTCTTGTTTAAACTTCCCAAGAGCCCTGCAAGATAGTGACCATGATCCTTGTTTTACAGATAGGAAAACTGAGGCTTAGAGAGATGAAGTAACTCGCTTAAGGTCACACAGCTAGTAAATTAGTAAATGGCGGAGTGAGCACTAGAATCCAGCGCTGACTCCATAGGTCAACAGCTCTCCAAAGTTTAGTGCCATCTCTGCTTTATAGAATTTTGATTCAGTAGCTCAAAAAGTGCCCTTTCCTCTGCTCCACTAAATGATCTAACTTTATCAAAAGAAATAATATACTGTAGAACACAAAATACCGGATTGAAAATATGGAAATCTGCATTCCCAATATTGTCATTGGCCATTAGAGCTTCAATATTTTTTTCTTTGACTCTAGTCATAGGGCTGAAGACATTGAGCAAATGCACCTAACAGATTTTAAAACTAAAAATCCATATAAATAGGAGGGACCCTTTTTTCTTTTAAGCTTAGAAAAGAGGCCAATATTTAACAACTGCTTTTTGATAGTTTTGATTATTTGATGGTGTAGCCAGGCAGAGGTCTTTGCTGGGAAAGCTGGGACTTTATGAAAGCTGGTTTCCACTCATTTCTATTTTTATTCCAGAGAGTCACCCTCAGTGGATGCTCAATCCTTCCAGGCCAACTAACGTAAAACTTAAAGCTCATTTTTTTCATATACTTCTTAAATTCTCTCTATAGCCTACTCACCAAGGGTGTTCTAGCTTTTCCTTTGAATATCTGCAATAATAGGGATCTCACTATCTTTTGGAAGAGTTCACTCGAACATTTCTGTTTAGTTCTAATAATCAGGTCATTTTTCCTCAAAATATGACAATGCACATGTTGTTTACATGTACAGGGAATATTTACTTACTATTTTGTGTAGCGATCATTCAAATCTACTACAATTTTCTGTGTGGCAGCCATTCAAATTGATAACTATTTAAAAATAACTATCATGATCTCTATCTGTTACTTCTGTTAAATATCCCCAATACCTTCCCCTGCTCCTGGAATAACAGAACCTTGAGTTCCTTCACTTGAAACAAAGATGGTACCGACAGAGCTAAGCCCCACGTTCCCAGTGTAATTTTATGTAAATAGTACAACAATTCTAAACCCTTTCCCTTTATTCTAATATAGTCCCTATCTTTTTATCAGTAAGGTCTAAGTTCATGTTAGTTTATTTTGGAAGTCACTTCTTAATTTTGGCTAAAACTGAGTTTACTCTCAACTTAAATTCCTGTGCTTTTAACCTATGCTCTTGTTTAAATTCTCAGCATTACCTTCAGTGTTGCTCTTTGGATGTTTACTGTCAGCCTAATTTTATTTCCATATTATATTAGTCAATTTTTTTTCTCCCTACTTGCTCTTAAATTTTCTTTATTTGGTGTCCTGTAGTTTTATTAGGTTAACCTTAGTTGTAGATTTCCTGTCTTTCCCGAATCTAAGCATTTATACCTTTTTTGGTTCTGTAACTTTCTCAGCCATTTTACCTGCAATGTTTGCCTCTCCCATATTCTCTGAATTTTCTTTTCCTGATTCTCGAATACGATATGTTAGACTATTTCACTGTATCCTCTATGTCTTGTTACCTCTATTTTATTTTTGTGTTGTGTTGTATTTTGACTACTTTATTCAGATCTATATTTCTTGCATGGAGTTTTTTTTTTAGCTGAATTTAAATTTGGGTATTTCTAGGGATTTTCTAGTAGCTCACTTGTATTTTTACCCTTTGATCTAATAAGCCCACTTTTGAAACTTCACGTAAATGTACAAAGATCTGTGTATCAAGATGTTTCTTTCAGCGTTTCATATAAACAAACTGAATTTCAATGTATAAGAAATTAAAGAGGCACTATTAATAGATCGTTATGCAGCTGTTAACAAGAATTAAGTGCGTGAGTCTATATGCATACATATATACATATACTTGTATCTATATATTATATTTATATTCACATAGAAAATGTTTAAAAGGATAGGCAAGAAACACTGAAGAGTGATTATATTTGAGAAGTGAGTAGGAGTCCAGAAGGAGGGGAAAGAATCCTATAAGTTTTACTTTACAGCTTTCTGTCCTGTTTGATATTTTTCTAAAATTGTTTTATACAGAGACTATGCCTTTCTATATTTAAAATATAATTTTAAAACATCCTATTAAGTTCAACTCCTCACCCCATTTATCTCTTTTTTTTTTTTTGGTGGTGAGGCAGAGACCTGACAGATGGTCAATAGGTTAGATAGCCTCCTTTACTTTGTGTCATCTGAAAATTGGTTAAACATGAATTCTATAACATCATCAGTCATTGGTAAAAGTTTGGAATGCCTTTCAGAAACCTCCTTCCAGGAAAGGCTTATCAACTGGTAACCATGGCATAAAGGAAAATGATCTGAACTCATATTTTCCTTTCCTTTCCTCTCCTTTCCTTTCCTCTCCTCTCCTTTCCTTCTTCCTTCCTTCCTCCCTTCCTCCCTTCCTCCCTTTCCTTCCTTCCTTCACTCCTTCCTTTCTTTATTTCTTTCCATCATATATAAATTTGTGTATGTATGTATAACATATCAAGCACTCTGCCAAGCATATTATTTCTTTTAGACAAATTAAAAGCATGAAAATATTGACACATTTGTCCCTTGTGCATAAAAAAAATCTGCCATCATCTTTCCTGTACTATCAAAATTACTTGGGATCACAGAATTGTAAAATTCATATCTTAATCATTTTCCAAAACTCTTAAGCGTCTCCTTTTATTATGTCAAGCTACAAAAGCATTCGTGACTTACATTTTTGTCTTGACACTCATAAACTTCAAGATATAAGTCTCAGAAAGCAGACCATCTTGAATTGAGAAGAGTTGTTTCTATAAGCCAGATAAAGGCTTTGGTTTGAGACTTTCCTTCCATGTCGTACTTCTTCAAGGTATCAAGTTAAGAGTTCAGATTAATTACATACAAAATCTAAACTGAATTTTTCAACACCTGAAGAGAAAGAAATGAAACTGCTTGCAAGGAAAGAAGAGTTTTCTGTAGTGATTAAGTTTGATTTTCCCTTGAGTGATGCTACATCTGAATATATTTCTGTGAGGTACCAAGGAGTCGAAAAGGTAAAAATTGCTTCTTTAGTACTGCACATTTTCAGCTCTGACGTGTCTTTTCCAAAGCTCTCCAAGTCTTGTGGATACTGCTGAAGGAAGGTCTCTGCAAGAGCATCCAGAAGCTTCATCTAAGCTTTTCCTTTGGGATCACTTCTGCTCCCCCTTTACATTCCATGAAGATGAATCATTTCACTCATCTTAATTGGATTCAACTATTTTGGAAAGTCTGGTGTGAAGATACTGTACTTTGGAGTTCCCTGATTGACTTTCAGAGAACAGTGAGCGTATCATTTTAGGTCACCTGTACCTAGGAACCCAGAGTTTCCCTCTTTTTAGGGGTGTGGTTTTATTTTCTTCATGCCTTTCAATATATACAAATTTCTTAAGACATGGGAACTCTTTACAAATCATCTCACCATTTTTTAAGTGGGTAAACCAGTCTGAATAAATAAAAATAATAAGAGGACCCTAAATAAAAATTAATGTATTATTTTTCTTATAGTTGGTAATTCCCTGTTCCCTGACTGTGGTTGAATTAGGCTTCATAAATAAACGACAAAATTTTGTGATTTTAGAATCAAGTCTACCTGAAGTAATGTTTACAGACAAAAATTAGTCCAGCAATTTTGACTAATTTTTACTGATTTGAGTGCTGAAACTAAATTCACATACATTCCGTAAGTTAAAACTAACCAATGTTTACAAGAAGGGATTGATTTTTTTTTTCCAGCTAAACTACCCCATAAAGTAATAAAAAAATTTTGATCTGGTTATGTATCTGACCCAATGTATGTAAACAAAAACATCTTTTGTTTCTTCTAAACTGATAAGGCTGTAAAACTTAATGTAATTATGCTCACTGTGCTTAAACATTTTACGTGATTTATTTTTTATGGTATAAATCTAAATTAGAGGAATTATTGTTGTTAGTTCCATTTTGCAGGTGAGAAACCAAGGTTTGAAAAGGTTAACTATCAGGCTCAAGGTCACCCAGATAATAAGTGGAAAATTTGTCATTAAAATGGAAATCTAGATCAGTGCTGGAGTCCAGCTCAGAACCATTATACCAAATAGCTTTTCAGTATTCTCAACTTTTACATGTTAGACAGATGTGATACTGACTGGTTTGGAGACTCTATGCTAAGGAAAAAGTCAAGTTTGCAATTCTGTCCTAATCTACTGATATAGGAAGGGTTTTACAAAGGCAAGTGCTTGGCTAATCGTGGCCCACAGTAGAAATCACAAGGGTGTTACAGGTCAACAGTTACGGGGGAGAATTTCAGAGATGCTTGTACTAGGTCTGGTTCTAATTAGTAGCTCATTGTGAAAAATACTAAACACAGACAGGCACTCAAGATTAAATGAAAAGATGAAAAGGCCATTTTCTCCAATGGAAACCTTTTAAAAATTGTCCTGAATAAATTGTTGCATACTTAACAATTTTCTCCTGATGTTTATTACAGGATGTTGCCAAAGTTTGCCTATTTCGTGCACAGCCAAAAGTTTTGCAATTTCCCTCTGATCTGAAAACATTCTTGTCAGATTTTCTTTTGAGTCATCAACTTTTCCAGACATCACACAGTTAAGTCAATTAAAATAAAGTTAATTGGTATTTTTGTCCTTTGTCAAATTAAATCATTCCATATGGAGGGGTTTGCAGATTGCTGGAGATGTCTTTTGGGAAGGTGAGAGTTCAGAGGTAAAGGCCAAGGAACTGTTTTACTCCTTTGGAAAAAAATAAGTGATCTCTTTCAAAAAATAAGAAATGTCATTTTAAAATAATCTAGGTGCCAACCCTTGGAAAAATAATTTCTTGAGTTTCGTAAGATTTTACTTAAATGTGTCCACAGAGGAATGTAAGTAAAACTAACCATCACAGAGAAGTCATCTTGAGAGATTGTTCTCTTTCATAAATATTGAATCATATTATCTTATTATTCATGTTCTTTGTTTAACCCTTAAAATACATATTTGGAAGTTGAGCTATTTTGTGGTGAATTTATGTAAATTTTGGTTAAAAAATATCCACATGTTCATATAAGTTCTTGACCTTTCTCATAAGCCCTTGCATGTGGGTTTCTGAATTTAGTTAGGTGGTTCAGGGACCAGAAATGGTTACAGATTCACTGTGTTCTTTCTTTTAATCAAAATATGAGGCTGCACTGGTAATTGTTATTTTAACCATTTAAATAATAAAAGCTACCATTTAGTATACCTACCATGTATAGGGTGCTGGAACGTAAAATAAGTTTGTACATTTTTTCCCCTGAACCCATATCGTAGTCTTATGATGTAGGAATTAGTCCCATGTGGAAACTGAGGTTCAGACGGGTTAGGTAATTTGCTCAGCATCACACAGCTTTAAGTGGGAGGGGTTCAACCCATTCTCTGTATGTGAAAAAAGTTATCTTCCAGAGCTTGCTATCTATCCTGAATATAGTTCTTAGTATAGGCACAGAAATGATCAAAAGATTATATTTATTGGTAGTGAGAATTGACTAGGAGTTTGGACAAATAGAGACATGGCCAAATGACTGACCTGAATGAAAAGGAAAGAAGTAAGTAGAATGGTACCTTTTAAACAAATAACCTAGTCTGACCTGGTGACAAATAAGCAGTGTCCTTGGCTGCAATAGGAAAAGTGCAATAGGAAATTCACAATAGGAAATGTGCAATAGGGAATGTACAATAGGAAAAGTGCAAGAGGAAATGTGCAATAGGAAAAGTGCAATAGGAAATGTGCAATAGGAAAACTGCCAGAAAGAAGGCAGCAGTGACTGAGAGATCACTGAGGAGCAGATTCTGAATCAGGAAACATCCATCTCTTGCCAGAATTCTGTTCCAGTGGATTATTTTGATTCTGATCATCTTTTAAGAATTTTTGGCACCAATTTTTTTTTTTTCAAAAGAAAAGTATACTCCATTGTTACTAGATCTTCTACCATCAGAAGAAATTTACTATCTTTGGGAACATTTTATACCTTGAAAGTTTTTCTTCATGGAATTAATCTTTAAGGATTGCTTTTATTCATTATCTTCCTAAAATTTTCCTCAGTAAAGAATCTGCAAAAGAATGTATTTCTGGAATAATATTTAGGATAATATTTGGCATATGCTCTTTGCTGCAGTGATATCAGTGATAAGAAAGGGATGTAGGGTATTAGAGATCCAGCTGTAGCTGTCATTACAAAGCAAAAAAATAAATTGAGATAACCTTTAAGAATTAAATCAGATCACATTGCTTGCTGCTCAAAACCCTCCGCTGCTTCCCACAGCGCCTGGAACAAAACCCAGTTCCTTAAACTACACTGTAAAGACCTACAGGACACAGTTGCTGCAGACTTCTGCAACTACCTCGGCCACTCCCAGCCCCGACTCCCTTCATGCTGACCTTTTCTCTCCCAAGGACACCAAGCACATGCCTGCCTCTGGGGCCTTTCATTTGCTGTTTCCTCATCTAGAACACTCTGTCCCCAGAGGCTTTGCCTAGTTTACTTCTTCACATTAAAATCCCCTTAAAGTCCTCTTCTCGTTATTGTCTGACTACTTTCCCTGAAACGGCCCCCTTATCCTCTGCCCCTTCATGCTCACATCCTACCTTACTTTATTTTCTTAATAGCCTCCGTCATTAACTGAGACTATATCGTTACATTATTTATGCGTCAATTAAGTCTCCCCCAGAAAAATATCACCTCAGTGGTGTAAAGAATATGTTACTTGGGCTTCCCTGGTGGCGCAGCGGTTGCGCGTCCGCCTGCCGATGCAGGGGAACCGGGTTCGCGCCCCGGTCTGGGAGGATCCCACGTGCCGCGGAGCGGCTGGGCCCGTGAGCCATGGCCGCTGCGCCTGCGCGTCCGGAGCCTGTGCTCCGCAACGGGAGAGGCCACGGCAGAGGGAGGCCCGCATACCACAAAAAAAAAAAAAAAAAAAAAAAAAAAGAATATGTTACTGTTCCCAGTCTAGGGCTGTATGTACATAATGTCTATTCATTGTATTCATTCATAAACAAACAAAAAAACAAATAAATGTTGCAGGAGGTGACTTCTAACTCCCTTTCCACTCTCCCAGTAGTGTGCTAATGTCTCCATGTTTCCAAATTAAGGCCAAGGACAAAGAGAAAGCTTTGTCTCTTATCAAATGAATGTTTGTTTTCTAAGTCACTACTCCCTCTCTGGGTTTTGGAAATGAGAATGTCCTCTGCTTTCAGGGGAAACACCGTCCCCAGTTATTCATTGTTTATCTTCCATGACGACTTCCTAAAACTATTTTTCTATCTTATTACTGGGATCTCCCAGCCACACCTCCCCTACCCCACCCTGGACTGGCCTTTGTAGTTATTCTGCCTTGTTTATGGTGAGATTTCCAAAAATAAATTTGGGTGGTCTGCTGTTTGTCCCAGCTCCACCAAAATGTTAATATGATACCTCCTTCCCCCAAGCCACAGATCAAAATTCCCTCAAATAGGCTTCCACACATCTACCCAGATATATACTCAGCCTTCTCACAACACTAGTGTAATTGATTCCATTTGGGGATGTACATTTAATTGGTGCTGGTTTCCTGACAATCTTGTCTTTCTAGACCTGATCTTTAATTACTCCTGGCATGCTTGTTAGTAATATATTCTGCTCAGTGATGCATATTAATCTCTAGTTGGGGATGGCCCTTTCACTTATCATTGGTTATTGCTTTTTTTATTGAGGCACCCTCCTAAAAATGTTGGAACATCTTTCCTTCCTCCTTCCTTATTTGAGAGTTTCAGTTTGCTTTCTGGGAACCAGGCCCTAATTCCCACTCACTGTTTTATGTAAGGGGACTAAGAACTTTCAAGCAAATAGAAGCTGGGAAACTTGCCTTAGCATTCCAAAGACCTGGGATGGAAATGATGAACAACCTTTGTCAGGATCATCAATATGTTGCAGTCAGCATTTAGGGTGTGACAGAATCAGGGATGAGACCTTAATATCACAGAAAAATAAAAATACTTGAGTTAGTTCAGTTATTAATGTTCCATTCAATTACCTATCAGAGTGACTAGCATAATATTGAGGGTGTGACACAGTGATGTCCCAACTGAATTGTTCATTCCTTGTAATAAAATGCTTACTTTGTTTCTATGCTATCCGTAGTGCCACTGCAGCATTTCCCACACAATGGGTGCTCCATAAATATGGACTGGTTGAAATCTGGAATTTCAAGTGTCATAACCTAGGGGTTATTGTCTCCTTATAATTGCGATTGTGAACTACAAATGAAGCTAAAATTGGATCTCTACCTTGAATCAATTCCATTCAGCTCCTGGTCTAAGTCGCTCCTGGTCTAAGTCGCACAGCCTAAACCCTTAAGGTAGAAATTATCCTTTTTTTCTATAGCTCCAAGTCTATTATTTAAGGCCAATAAACAGTGGTTGATAATGGAGAAGTCTTAAATTTCAGATATGTTTTCAGAGACTAAACCTAATCATATTATTAACTGGAAACAAAGAAATATTATTTGTTTTGGTGGTAGTCATTAAATATCTAAGAGAGCACACATATCAATAATGGTTTTGTGGTGTGACTCTTGCTTCCTTAAATATGGGAAAAGGCACTGAAAATAGTACAATAGTTTTTTTCAATGCTTAGAGTCTCCCTTTTAAATAAAGCAGATATTTGTAGCATTCTAAATCAGATTTCAGATATTTGGGGAGTGCTTCTTCTTAAGAACTTTAATAAAATACAGCTCACCATAATGAAATTTGTGTTACTGTTAAACACTGCTATATCTATAATCAGTGTCATTAAAAGGTGAGTGAAATGAACCTTAGAAAATAAATTGAGTAAACCAGGCAAAATTTTCTCTTCTGAAAGAGTAAGAGTATATATAACTTAATCAGTATCTATTATTTCAGGTTTTTTTAGCTCCACAAACAGCTATTTAGCTTGTGCCAAACACTGAACTTGGATGTAGGTTTACAAAATGACTAAAACTTTCGTCCCTGCCTAGGAGGAGTTTCTAAGAGAGAGGAGTGGTTTCAAAGTGGGGTTGCTACACCAGAGGGTCTGTAGAACAGGACTTTGATCACAGGGAGAAACACTAAAACATTTGTTTCTGTTTCTATGTATAAAATTTTAATTTTTTTAATAATAAAAAATTAATCAGTAAAATATAAATTCTAAAGATGTCCAATCAAAGAAATTAAGACTTATCATCCAGATGGCCCCTGGTGCCTTGACTCTCTCACATTTAGTATGAGGAATTTTGAGGAAAGTTGCCAGAACATATAAAAATAAATACCTCTACCTTTGTCTAACATATAAAATACTAAGACACACAACCAGACTACAATATGAAATACACAAAGAACTACTTTTTTTTTAAAAATAAACCACCAAAGGCAAGATGTAGCAGAGATGATGCATTCTCAGCAGAAAATTATTTCCTTAGTAAAAACAATGTTTTGTGGAAATAACTGTGAATTGTAACCACTGATTAAGCAGCTGTTTTTCACTGGAATTCTTCAAAGGGATGCTAGGGAAATGTTGAGGAGAGAACATCATTTCCTGATTTCTTCATAGGTAAGCTATTTAATTAATTAATTTATTTATTTATTTTTTGTGGTACACGGGCCTCTCACTGCTGTGGCCTCTCCCGTTGCGGAGCACAGGCTCCAGACGCGC
>NC_041228.1:29984004-29984361 GCF_002837175.3 Physeter macrocephalus | reverse complement strand
GACCGGGGCACGAACCCGCGTCCCCTGCATCGGCAGGCGGACTCTCAACCACTGCGCCACCAGGGAAGCCCAGGTAAGCGATTTAGACAAAAGGGTGCATAAATCCAGAAATGCTTAGATTGCATAAACTCTTAAAGAATATACTCTGTATAAAAACAAGGGGAAGGGGAGGGTGGGAATGAACTGGGAGATTAGGATTGACATATATACACTACCATGCTTAAAATAGATAGCTAGTGGGAACGTGCTATAAAGCACAGGAGGCTCAGCTCGGTGCTCTGTGACCACCTAGATGCGTGGGATGGGGGGTGGGGGTGGGAGGGAGGTCCAAGAGGGAGGGGATATAGGTATACATAG
>NC_041228.1:29979457-29981700 GCF_002837175.3 Physeter macrocephalus | reverse complement strand
TCCAAGAGGGAGGGGATATAGGTATACTTACAGCTGATTCACTTCATTGTACAGCAGAAACTAACACAACATTGTAAAGCAATTATACTCCAATAAAAACAAACAAACAAGAAGTATTTTAAAGAGTCTACTATGTCTTAGATGACTTGGTTTTTTTTTTTTTTTTTAATATAATTCCTTTACAATGGTGTGTTAGTTTCTGCTGTACAATGAAGTGAATCAGCTCTATGTATACCTATATCCCCTCCCTCTTGGATCTCCCTCCCCACCACCCCCAATCTGGGTCGTCACAGAGCACCGAGCTGAGCCTCCTGTGCTTTATAGCATGTTCCCACTAGCTATCTATTTTACACATGGCAGTGTATTTATGTCAAACCTAATCTCCCAGTTCATCCCACCCTCCCCTTCCCCCACTGTGTCCACATGTCCATTCTCTACATCTATGTCTCTATTCCTGCCCTACAAATAGGTTCATCTGTACCATTTTTCTGGATTCCACATACATGCATTAATATATGATAGTTGTTTTTCTGGCTATTGAGGTAGGGAGTAGTCATAAATGTTACAACTGGAAACACAAAATACTTTAAAGAAACTTGTAAGTGTTGGACTTAAAGCTAATCTACACACTTCTTTTTTTATTGAAGTATCGATTTACAATATTACATTACTTTAAGTGTACAACATAGTGATCCAATATTTGGATAGATTTTACTTAAAGTTATAAAATATTGGCTATATTCCCTGTGCTATACAATATATCTTTGTAGCTAATTTATTTTCTACATAGTAGTTTGTACCTCTTTATCCCCTTACCTTATCTTGGCCTGCCCCCGTTCTCTCTCCCCATTGGTAACCACTAGTTTGTTCTTTACATCTGTGAGTCAGTTTCTGTTTTATTATATTCATTCCTTTGTTTCATTTTTTAGATTCCACATATAAGTGATAACATACTGTATTTGTCTTTCTCTGTCTGACTTTATTTCTCTAGGCATAATATGCTTCCGGTCCATCCAGGTTGTTGCAAATGGCAAAATTTCATTCTTTTTTATGGCTGAGTAATATTCCATTATATATATAAAATATATATAATATTCCATTTTATATATATAATATACATGTAAATATATGTATATATATATATGTATGCCACATCTTCTTTATCCATTTGACTATCGATGACACTTAAGTTGCTTCTATATCTTGGCTATTGTAAATTAATGCTGCTATGAACATGGGCTGCATATATCTTTTCGAAAGTGTTTTCATTTTCTTCAGGTATATACCCAGGAGTGGAGTTGTTGGATCATGTGGTAGGTCTATTTTTAATTTCTTGAGGAATCTCCATACTGTTTTCCGTACTGGCTGCACCAATATACATTCCCACCAACAGTGTACTAGGGTTCCCTTTTCTCCATATCCTCACCAACATTTATTATTTGTGGTCTTTTTGATGATAGCCATTCTGACAGGTGTGAGGTGATATCTCATTGTGGTTTTTATTTGCATTTCTCTGATGATTAGAGATGTTGAGCATCTTTCCAGGTGTCTGTTGGCCATCTGTATGTCTTCTTTGGAAAAATGTTTGTTCAGATCCTCTGCCCATTTTTTAATTCTTCTACATAAAAGAGTATTCCAAATTTGTTGATGATAAATGGATATCACTAGTACGACAACTAATGGATTTTTTAAAAATCACGTATTTATTCTAAACAAAATTGATATTCAAACAAATATTTGTTATGGAAAAATCATTTTGAGAAAGAATGTTAAGAAGTTTTTCCAGGTTAAATGATTTTGTTTCCGGAAGTGTTTTGCGTGTGTTTACTCTGAAACATTAATCTCTGCACATTTTAAAAATATTGGAAACATTTTCTTCACTTGTTAAAAATCTTACAAATAGGGCTTCCCTGGTGGCGCAGTGGTTGAGAGTCCGCCTGCCGATGCAGGGGACACGGGTTCGTGCCCCGGTCTGGGAGGATCCCACATGCCGCGGAGCGGCTGGGCCCGTGAGCCACGGCCGCTGAGCCTGCGCGTCTGGAGCCTGTGCTCCGCAACGGGAGAGGCCCGCGTACCGCAAACAAACAAACAAACAAAAAACTTACAAATAGAGTTCTTGTGGGGTTTGAATCCATTTATAAAAAAATTCAAGGGCTTCCCTGGTGGCGCAGGGGTTGGGAGTCCGCCTGCCGATGCAGGGGACGCGGGTTCGTGCCCCGGTCCGGGAAGATCCCACATGCCGC
>NC_041228.1:29971276-29979314 GCF_002837175.3 Physeter macrocephalus | reverse complement strand
GCGGCTGGGCCCGTGAGCCATGGCCGCTGAGCCTGCGCGTCCGGAGCCTGTGCTCCGCGACGGGAGGGGCCATGGCGGTGAGAGGCCTGCGTACCGCCAAAAAAAAAAAAAAAAAAAAAAAAAAAATTCAAAGGTAATATTTTTGATCAGTTTGAAAGAAAAACTGACCACATGAAGGAAGATGAAAAGTTACTAGTCAAATTTAAACAAAAACATTTGCATAATCTATGAATGAGGTTGAAAACCCCTTTTTAAAATTTAATAAGCCCACTTTCTGATGGCCTTCTACCATTTAGACGTATGTATCTTTTTAAGATTTCACTTTCAAATTTCTCTGATTGCCTTACAAATATATGTTACAGTTTGTTCAGTTATATAGGGATCCTGTAAGTTGGTAGTTAGATGTAGAGGTTGGATAGGATTCAGGTTTGGTTTTCAGCAAGAATGCTTCATAAACAATGTTGTGTGATTCAATCAGGAGTCATATGGTGTTCAGTTCTTTATTTTTATTAATGTCAATAGCCATTGCTTAAATCCACTAGCTCATCCCGGGGAATGTAAAATGGTGATATTGTAATTCTGTCATTCTATAAAGAGAAATATTCCCATCAACTATTTAGTTACTCTGAGGTATAGTTTGTCTAGAACAGGCAGGATAAATGCCTGATTCTTTCCTTTCATTTACCACTTTTCAACATAATGATCTCGCTCCCTAGTATTGCCTGCAATATCATATACATAGTGTATATGTATAATGTATAATATATATATCAGACACATAATATTAGACATGATATACAAAGGCATGGGGAAGGAAAGGACCAGATCAACAGAATATACTGAAAGTTCAATAAAACTGGAATACAGAGTGTAAAAGAGGAAGAGAAAACAGAGAGATTATTTCACCAAATATTTATTCTGATGTACCATCTTTTACAATACAAGGTTGAATTTTGTGCTAAATTTAAAGCATACAACAATTAATAAAGAGAATCTTTCTCTTGGGGAACTCATGATCTAGCAAGAAAGAAAGGCAGTCACTAACAAGTAACTATAATACCTTGTATTAGGTGCTCCTATAAATTTAAAAATACTATGGACTCACAGGCATGGAGACAAGGCAACTATGGATCAAGGGAGATATAATAAAGTAATGCTTGAGCAAAATCTTAAAGGACGTTTTGGAGATATTCAGTAGCCCTGGACGCAGGGTGGAAAACATAAGGCGTTCCTGACAGTGGGACCCAAATGCACAAAGATGCAGGACTTGGGTGGGGGAGAATTTTGTGTTTGAGGAATGTGATTTACAACAGTCTGGCTGCAGTGTATTGCTGGTCCAGCTCCCAGCACTTTAGCATCCCAGGGTCGATGAAGAAGGTTGCCATGGGGACAACGGGGTCACTGATGTGCAGTATGACTGGAGATGTGGTCTCCATGACCTTGACTCTGCATAAGACTCTAGGACCTCCACACTATGCTGGGGTAGGGGAACCCCCAAAGTGAGTGAAGTGATTTCCTTGCTGATTTGATAGGGATTTGAAGATAAAATTAAGCTGATTAAAACATATAATGTAGTATATAATTACATTACCACAATATAAAGAATTGTGATAGTTCTTCCTTGTCTGGGCTTGTGAAATTGAGACTTATAATAGATACTTAAATTATCACATTGATTCTGACAATGATACTGCAAAGGGAAAAAAAGCAAGTAAAGATTATTATTATCCATGTTTAATAGCTGAGGAAACAATTTCAGAGAAGGTAAGAGAATTTTCCATGGTAAATATCAGTGCTAGGTTGTTGGCCTATATCTTCTGAAATATATTCACCTGAGATGTTTATCTACAGATATCTGTCCTCTGTTGAAGACTCTTTCTTGAGACGTTAACTATATATATGACAATGTTTTATTGAATAGGCACCATTTCCAAAACACTAGATCTATTTCCTGATAAGCAGAGTATTATTATACCCATTGTTTCTCATCCATGATAGGCGGAATTCTTTGCTGGCCTCTAAGATTCTTTACCCTATGTTTTACTTGCCCAGTATAATCCCCAGGACTGTGAATGTGATGGATTTCACTCCTGTCTCTGACCTCTAGACCCAGATTTACAGGGCTCATGTGATTAGGTCAAGCGCATATAGACAATCTGTCCTGAGAGTGGCCAGGAGCCAAGTATGGCCACCAGCTCACATCCAGTAAGAAAAAGAGACTTCAGTTCTACAACCTCAAGAATATCATTCTGCCAACAGTGAGCTTAGATATATCCTGAGCTCCAGGTGAGGGTACAGCTTGCTGAAGCCTTGATTTTGACCTTGTGAGACACGGAGCAGAAAGCTCAGAACAATAATACAAAAGGACATGACAGTTTGAAATAAATATTTTGATTAAATGTTTCTTGGAGAAAACAAATAAGGTTTTCATGTTGCAAAACAACGAAACATACTGAAATGTTTTAAGCCAAGTACACGTTGCCCACTGAAAGAGTAATATGGAAAACGAGCTTGGGTTTGCATTTAATCACTTTTAAAAACATGAAAGACTGAGTTATACGGTTTATAGGACTAAAAATGTTCTGAGTCTATATAATCAGAGAGGAATGAGGTTGGAGCAGTAGAAAGGTAGCAGGGAAATAGAGACGGGGCAGAGAGAGGAATGTTGATAGAGAAGAGGTGAAGAATAGTACAGAATAGAGAAGTAGGCCATTGACTTGGTTCTGTGTGAATGTATCAGATGCATTTAATTTGGGGGCCACCCTAAAGAAATCTGATGATTCCCTTAATCTGAAATAGTCCAGGTTTACAGTGGTAGAAGCATCTTCTCACGAGGAGGGGCAATATGACTTAGCTGCTCTAATTCATATCACCCCGGGTTTACCTTCCCCTTGGAGAACTTCCCAGTCCCCATGGCCACCCCCAAAATTGCCTCAGGGATAATCATTTTTAATTCTTCTACTCTATCACAGAGTGGGCACAAATCTTTCTCTCAATTATCCATGGTATATTTGACGCTAGCCTGGCACATTTCACAAAACATTATAAAGGGAAGCATAAAGGTAACAGAAATAAAATACAATTCACTACTGGTATTTAGATGACTGCTTTGAGAGACCACCAGCTCCATCTGTCCTCATAGAGGCTCCTCTGTGACTGATCTCATTCAATTGGGCTTTGTCTTATTGAAGGCACCTCTCTGTTTCTCAATAATTAACAATGCACCTGATACATACAGACTTCTCTTGATTTGGGTTCTGCAGGAAGTAGAGCATGAGGAAAGGAGTTATGGGCAAGTAGTTCATTTGAGAGGTGATTCCAGGAACACTGGTAAAGGACTGGAGATAAGACATGTAAGAAAATAAGACAACAAATAGTGTGCTACCAAGCTAGTTGCCAATGTGAGCAACTGGAGCTCATTTCTACTGGGGAATCTGGGATACAGTGTAGAATACATCCCAGAGTTACCTCAATCAAGGAGACATTAACCATCCAGCACTTCTAGGTCACCCTGTGTGGGAGCCGAGCATGCTTTCCTGGTCAGAAGAAACAAAACCAAAGCCAAAACCAAAACAAATTAACAAAAACCCAAGAGCAACCCCCCCCACAAAAAAAAAAACCAAACCCCCCCCCCCAAAAGCCCATAACTCTTGATAGAGAATCACAGATGGCAAGTTCTCCCATTAAACAGCCTTTCCTATGGAGAGAAAGTGCCTCGGGGCACCAATAATGTCTGCTGTGAGACTTCTCAGTCTTGAGGCCCAGAGACTGTCAGTTAACGTACTTTTACTGATCCCTGTCTACACACCAGGCACGGCTCATTCCTACTCTTAACCTCACAAAAGCAATAATATCGGAACCTGATAGTCCAGAAGAGACTACAGCAGAGGCTTTGTGGATTTTTTTGGTACAATAATGGAAATTCCCACGCCTCCTTTTCCCTGTTCCGCTGCCCCCATAAATGCTGTCATCCGCACTCTGGCTCTCCCTTCCTGGGGTGGGGCTCGGATCAGCGTTGTTGCTCTCTGAGTACTAGACTCATTGTGTTTATTACTAGTTTGGACATAGGCAGCTCAAATATAAGCAAATGTTTTTGTTATGCTAGGATCCAGTTCTTGTTTCTGGCTGTTCCTTTTATTCTAAACAAAAAAGCTTTAATTTTGAAAAAAATATAACCCACATGATTCTCATTAGTATATAAATAATCGGATGTTCTTTGATGTTTGGGGAAAAAAATGTGTCTTTATAATTTTTTGTTGAAAGCAGAAAGGCATTTTTCTTAAAATATAACCTCTCAGGAAAAAAAAAAAAAAAAGACTTACAGATCATTTTGAGTTCCTGCAGTTTTCATTCATGTGTCATGGGTCTATACATCCCCCCACCCACTCACCCAATCAACCCAATTTACTTACCATCTAAGTTGTCTTCATATTATACTGGCTCCTGGAAACACAAAGTAAAATAAGACACAGAATAAGAACTCAAGTTACAGCCTGGAACAGAAAAAGTGCAAATCATCTGACACTTAATTGAGATTCAAGAATGTTCTAGACACAATGTCAGCTTCTAGTAATAAAAAAAAAATTAAATTTGATCCCTGACCCAAAATGCTCATTATCTGGACAGAGAACATGTACATTCATAGTGGACTGGAACACAAGACAAATGGAAAATTCTCTCATATAAGTAGAAGTAAAATGCCATGGGAGCACAGAAGAAGGGTGAGTGATTGAGTTTAGGGGAATTTGGGTGAACTTCAAATAGGAGACGGTTTTCCTGGATATTAACATTCACAGGCACAAATGCTGTAGGCTGAAGTGGGCACTAGGTGCTGTAAGTGACCTAGGTATGATGGAGTGAGCTTTTAGGTGAGGCTATTTATTTCATTATCTTCACACACATGAAAATCACTGGGAAAAGTAGATTAGTCTGTTCACACTCATGATTTCCAGTCTCAATTAAACCTTTAGAAGCACTTGGTAAAATTGTGACTCCTTTGGGCGTTTAGTTCTCCCATTACCTTAAGTGGTTATTCCAAACCTATTTTCAAACACTGTTTAATTGAGCTGCCCACACTCTCATAAAGTTTCCTTCCCTTCCACTTACTCTATGAAACAGAGGCCATTGGCTGTCCCTCCTATAGCATTTCATTCTCTCCTAATCTCTTCTCCCAGAGGAAGAGATGTTTCTCCTCGTGTTCAAACTCCCGATATCCCATGCTCTCAACCTCAAAACACTTGTTCCTCAAGCAGCTTTCTGTTCCTTCTTTCAACCTCAGTTCGTCTAAAGGTTCATTTTCCTTAGCCTTCATGTACACACCTGTCATCCTAAAAACCATTCCCGTCCCTCTAGTTCCCTATCTTCTTCCATTCTCAGCATTCTTTTTGAAAGTCTAATCAAAACCAAGCCTCCTCAAACTTTAATGTCCACGAGTCACTTGAGGATCATATTAAAATGAAGATTCTAAGTAGTGGGATGGGGTCTGAGATTCTGCATTTCTAATGAGCCCCTCACCTATAACGCTATCCTAGAAGTCATTCTAAATAGGAAGGGTCTGAACTCTTAATTTTCCTCTTGTCCTTACCTCCCATTTATTCATAGCCCTCTTGCTATCTGGTGTCTATCCCTCCACCCCTAATTCTGGCCTTACAAAAATCACCAATGGCCCCTTGAATGCCAAATTCAATGGACACTTTTCAATCACAATGCCTCTACCCTCTATGGTGAGTTAGGCACCCCTGATTCTTGATGCAATCTACTCACCGACTTCCATAACTCCATTCCTTCCTGATGATTTTTCTCTTGTCTAGCTGTAATTTATCATCTCTTTATTTTTATGTTTATTTTTTTAACATCTTTATTGGAGTATAACTGTTTTACAATGGTGTGTTAGTTTCTGCTCTAGTAGGTCTCTCACTTCGTCACAGCTTACCCTTCCCCCTCCCCATGTCCTCAAGTCCATGCTCTAGTAGGTCTGTGTTTTATTCCCGTCCTACCACTAATCTCTTCATGACATTTTTTTTTCTTAGATTCCATATATATGTGTTAGCATATGGTATTTGTTTTTCTCCTTCTGACTTCCTTCACTCTGTATGACAGACTCTATCATCTCCTTTTTGAATTCTATGTTTACCTGCTCCTTAAAATTTTTATGTTCCATCAAGTGTTTCACTGAAATCTATTTCACTATACACTCTCGTGAAATAATCTCATCTAGTAATTTTAATTTCTGCCTAGATAATATAGAGCCCAATATCTTCCACTTTAGTCCTGCTTGAGCTCAGACTCATATATCCCATTGTCAAGCTTGAATCACTAGACTCTACCTCAACATGTAAAATTGAACTCATTAGCCACTCCCCCAAACCCGTGTACCCTATTTTGGACATTTGCACCATCTTCTATCAAATTAACCAAGACAAAAATCTGGAATGACCGTGACCCTGTCCACCTTCCATCTAATCATTAAATGATTTGGATTCTTTTTCCTTAAAACCACTCAAAATTCAGCTTATCCAGTTCATTCATATTGTACTGCTGTATAGATCATGTCCTCATTCTAACAGACTTGTATCACAGTGTCCTCACTAGCCCAAACTTTTCCAGTTTTACTTCTTTCCAATGCATCTACTAATTGCAGCAAGTATAGTCTTTCTAAAGTGTGCAAAACCCTTCATTGTCTCCCTTTAACAACAAAATAATGCCTAAGCTTAGGAATATGACCTATAGTCTCTCTTTATCTAGCCCTATCTCCAGCCTCATCTCCTGCTGCCCCTCTCTCAAATAAACTTTATAGTCCATTCATACTAAATAACTTGGGGTTCCCTATAACTCCATGCTTTCTGACATCTTTATGCCTTTGCAGTTCCTCTGTTTCTCTGCAAACTCCCAATAAACCTTCAAAACAAAGCTCAGAGGCCATCTTCTATAAAATGTATTGTGTAAATTGAGGGAGGCCTACATGTTTCTTTAAATTTTAAAAACATGCACATATAAAATTTACTACTGAGTAGTAGTTTGTTTTCCTTACACGTTATTATCATACACAACATAACCTTCAGCACATAATCACTCTTATCTCAGTATTCTTGTTGCAGCTTAAACTTTCAATTTTGTTGTACTCCTCATTAATGTAACTTGCTTATTTTTCTCACTGATTGTAAGTTTCCTTATGCCTTAGTCACCTATATTGCTATTACCTTCTTAATGCTTCATCTGGATGCTGAGTAGTTTCTATGTTTGTAAAAAATAATTCACCCGTGTTTTATAGTTTTCTGCATACAGGTCTTTTGTCGCCTTAGGTAGATTTATTTCTAGGTATTTTATTCTTTTTGTTGCAATGGTAAATGGGAGTGTTTCCTTAATTTCTCTTTCAGATTTTTCATCATTAGTGTATAGGAATGCAAGAGATTTCTGTGCATTAATTTTGTATCCTGCTACTTTACCAAATTCATTGATTAGCTCTAGTAGTTTTTCTGGTGGTGTCTTTAGGATTCTCTATGTATAGTATCATATCATCTGTAAACAGTAACAGATTTACTTCTTCTTTACAATTTGGATTCCTTTTATTTCTTTTTCTTCTCTGATTGCTGTGGCTAAAACTTCCAAAACTATGTTGAATAATAGTGGTGAGAGTGGGCAACCTTGTCTTGTTCCTGATCTTAGTGGAAATGGTTTCAGTGTTTCACCATTGAGAATGATGTTGGCTGTGGTTTTGTCATATATGGCCTTTATTATGTTGAAGTAAGTTCCCTCTATGCCTACTTTCTGGAGGGTTTTTATCATAAATGGGTGTTGAATTTTGTCAAAAGCTCTTTCTACATCTATTGAGATGATCATATGGTTTTTATCCTTCAATTTGTTAATATGGTCTATCACATTGATTGACTGACGAAAGAAACTAAAGATGATACAAACAGATGGAGAGATATGCCATGTTCTTGGACTGGAAGAATCAACATTGTGAAAATGACTATACTACCCAAAGCAATCTACAGATTCAATGCAATCCCTATCAAACTACCAATGGCATTTTTCA
>NC_041228.1:29947936-29970683 GCF_002837175.3 Physeter macrocephalus | reverse complement strand
TGGTGGGAATGTAAATTGATACAGCCACTATGGAGAACAGTATGGAGGTTCCTTAAAAAACTAAAAATAGAACTACCATACGACCCAGCAATCCCACTACTGGGCATATACCCTGAGAAAACCATAATTCAAAAAGAGTCATGTACCACAATGTTCATTGCAGCACTATTTACAATAGCCAGGACATAGAAGCAACCTAAGTGTCCATCAACAGGTGAATGGATAAAGAAGATGTGGCACATATATACAATGGAATATTAGCCATGAAAAGAAACGAAATTGAGTTATTTGTAGTGAGGTGGATGGCCCTAGAGTCTGTCATACAGAGAGAAGTCAGAAAGAGAAAAACAAATACCGTAAGGGAACACATGTATGTGGAACCTAAAAAAAAAAAAAAGGTTCTGAAGAACCTAGGGGTAAGACAGGAATAAAGACACAGATGTAGAGAATGGACTTGAGGACACAGAGAGGGGGAAGGGTAAGCTGAGACGAAGTGAGAGAGTGGCATGGACTAATATATACTACCAAATGTAAAATAGATAGCTAGTGGGAAGCAGCTGCATAGCACAGGGAGATCAGCTCGGTGCTTTGTGACCACCTAGAGGGGTGTGATTGGGAGGGTGGGATGGAGACGCAAGAGGGAGGAGATATGGGGATATATGTATATGTATAGCTGATTCACTTTGTTATAAAGCAGAAACTAACACACCATTGTAAAGCAATTATACTTCAATAAAGATGTTTAAAAAAATAATAATAATTCACCCTCTGTCCATTAAGCCTATAAAATAATTTCCTAAAGGGAGAGCTATGTAACTACAATCCAGCAACTCCTTATGAATATTATTGTTATACCTTTCTCTTAATGGAAAAGTTCAATTAATTTAGAGCCTTAATAATTTTCTTCTCTAACCTTTTATATCACTGGTTTGATGTTTAGGCATTGTATTAAAGTGCACACATATTCTTATGTGTGCTTGTAATATTTTCTTTTAAGTCCACTTTAACTTACAATGTTTTAGTACTTTCTTGAAAGTCACTTCTGGTTCCTTACAGCATATGCAGGAAGCATACATGTATTTTAAAATTTAACTTACATAAGAGGAACTTAGGTAAGGTAGTCCCAGTTCTGTGGCAGCAAGAGCTGATAATGTTACCGCCCTTTATGCTCTTTACCTTTTATACCAAACTCAGATATTCAGAATGCATCCTATTATTCTACACTGAGTTCCCAGAATTTATTGTTAATTGTCATATAATAATCCAACATTTAATAATTGACAGGACAACCTAAAGCAAAGGAAATAAAAGCAAAAATAAACAAATGGGACCTAATTAAACTTAAAAGCTTTTGCACAGCAACGGAAACCATTGACAAAACAAAAAGACAACCTGCTGAATGGGAGAAAATATTTGCAAAAGATATGACAGATAAGGGGTTAGTATCCAACATATATAAATAGCTCATACAACTCCACATCAAAAAACAAAAAAACAACCCAATTAATAAATGGGCAGAAGAACTGAATAGACTTTTTTTCAAAAGAGGAAATGCAGATGGCCAACAGACACATGAAAAGATGTTCAACATTGCTAATCATCAGGGAAACGCAAATCAAAACCACAATGAGACATCACCTCACACCTGTCAGGATGGCTATCATGAAAAAGAACACACATAACAAATGCTGGCCAGGATGTGGAGAAAAGGGAACCTTCATACACTGTTGGTGGGAATGTAAATTGGTGCAGCTACTGTGGAAAACAATATGGAGGCTTCTCAAAAAAACTAAAAATAGAACTACCATCTGGCCCAGCAATTCCACTCCTGGGTATATATCAAAAAAACCCAAAAACACTCATTTGAAAAGATACAGGCACCCCAATGTTCACAGCAGCATTATTTACAACTGATAAAGTATGGAAGCAACCTAAGTGTCCATCAGCAGATGAATGGATAAAGAAAATAGGTTATATATATATATATATATATGATGGAATACTACCCATCTATAAATAAGAAGGAAATTTTGCCATTTGCAGCAACATGGATGGACTTGTAGGGCATTATGCTAAGTGAAATAAGTCAGAGAAACACAAATACTGTATGATATCAATTACATGTAGAATCGAAAAAATACAACAAACTAGTGAATAAAACAAAAAGCAGCAGACTCACAGATGTAGAGAACAAACTAGTGGTTACCAGTGGGGAGAGGAAAAGGGGCAGAGGCAATATAAGGGTAGGGGGAAAAAAAAGGCTATTATGGGATTGTATTAAATCATGTGCACGAAGCTTTTGCAAATTGTAAAGCACTACAGAATTTAAAGAATCTTTCATTCAAAAAAAACACATAAGAAATTTTTTAAAATAATAATTGACAGGACATAACAATCATACAGTAGAGATGTGGGATTCAGAACCATTGCTTTGATCTAACATTCTAAAGGAGTTAAGCTTTCTTATCACATCCAAGACTGAAAATTTTTCAAAGATTGAGGCTTTAGTTCATTTAGTAGGTTTTTTTTTTTTATGGAGACTATACTTCCATATATCTCTAATTTTAAAACTTGTAAAATATTTAAAATGAGATGGAGTTGCACAAATATGTTACTTTCAATTTTATTTAAATCAAATAAAGCTGTGACTGATGTGAAGAAATTGGCATAGAAACTACATGAATTAACATAAAAATTTAAAGACAAAATCTTATTACCTAATTATCTTATCCTGAATAATTAAATGCAAAGGATATACATGTTAAATGGCCACAAACATGTAGGCATTACACAGTGCACATATGGAGTCATAAAACATTTTATACTGCTTTATTATAAATAATTGGAAATATTTCATTTTTCAAACCCAGGTAACAAAACAGTAAATATCATGCATTTTCTTTTTTCATAATTTCCTTTTATTTTTGTATTATGAGTTGGGAAATAGTATTACTTATCAAAAGACCGGTAAAAAAAAAATCTGTAGGAACACACAAAACACTCACTTTCATTCACTTAAATGAAACAAACAAGAAGGTTTTTAGAGGGAGAGGCTAAATGCTGCTATGAAGGAGTCTCCAAGAACAGAAAAACTGTGGTATACCTGCGAATATCACTTGTAGGGCAAAACAGGTTTGTACACACACACAAAAGGTATAAACACTTGATGGTAAACTTTAAAAAATAATTTATTAAAAATGTGAGTAGCTTTATTTTCTCAAATGGAGGAAAGCCACAAAGGCACAATAGATCAAGTCACCAGGTCTAAAATTGGTATTGTTGCCCTGATAAAAACTTTTTTTAAGAAAGGAGACCCAATATGGATTTCAATTTTCTTATCTCATAGTACACCTCAGGTTTTGATAAAAACTGTTCACTCTTGTAACCTTGGACACGTAGAGGCAGAAAGCACTTCCTGATAAAATATTGTAGTAACTTCAAATTCCCACAAAAATCTGTGCCCCAAATTCACTTAAAATAGATTATCCCATAGGAATATTTTCATTAAGAGATTTATAGCAGCTAGTAATTAGAATTTTCTTAGTCAAGTGACTATGATTAATTTTTTTTTGTGCATGTGTTTTCCTTAATGTATAATACAAAGTTTGCCAATTTTCTTCCTTAATGATAATGTATTAACATCAGAAATTGCCTAAGAAAACAGGGCCCAGGGGAGAAAAATATGAGGAAATAACATATTTCATAAAGTGTACAGTAGATTTTTTTTGAAGTGTGTTTATTTCCATCAATTGAGGACAATGTTGCATATTCCAGATTAAACAGCTATTAGGTTTACTATGGATATAAACAGGCTATGTACAATGATATTTATAATTCTGCTTTCATTTTTCATAGACTTCAGAGTATGTCTTTTATAGAAACTGGAACAGGGTGAATCTGGAAAGCAAGTTTCAGTTAATTAGCAAAAATTAAATTAGCATGAAATAGGGTGAAGAATTGAAGGTAATGATTTTAAAAATAATAAAGTTACACAAGTGTACACATGCAAGAAGATACTGTAAAATGAACTGTTCCAGTTTACTTGGTTTTATTTCAACTTAATACACTCTAAAATACTGCTTTCATGTATAATATCAAAGGAAATATTAAATGCATGTATATTATTTTAAGGGCTTGATGATATATTTCACATTCTTTAAACTTTACTCAGGCTATAAATATATTTATATAATCAGTCAGTTTTTAAAGTAAATGAAAACTGTAGCATGGTGGGATCATTTTTCACCTTATATGTCCGTACTTGATTATGTCCATTTTTTCTGAAAACTGTACCAAAAAAAATCAGAGTAATGGAGTGTATTTCTACCTCACACTGCTCTTCTTCAGGCACTATAATTCTTTATAGTTTACCAAAATGGAATTTAAATTTGAAGACGGGTTAACTGAAATCAACTAGTAAGTATGATTTAGGAATTAGGCTTCTGAAATTCATTTAACCAACTCAGAGGACAATGCTGTTCTTCCTAAACTTTTATTAAAATTGTGCAACAGTACAAACTTATTGTTAGTAGGTTTGCAGAGAAATAACACCATTTCACTGGTGTAACACATCTTTCCCAAAGGATTATGGCAGGCCTGTTTTTATTCTTCACGTCTACTCTTTTTGTTGTTGTTGTTCATCTTCTTCTTTTTCTTCGGTTTTACGTGAAATAAACCATATTTATCATCTGGTTACTATAGTTCTGTAATAAGATCCAGTAGTAGTTTGAAGCACAGAGAGCTGAACAGTTTCTTCCCTTTTTAAAGCATGACAGTGAGTGGCATTCTCTATAGTCAAGCCATATGAACACAGTCACCCCAAGGAGAGGCTTTTGTGAAATCAAAAGGTTCCAAATTCACAGTCAAGAACCTTGGTGACTTCACATAACTGCTACTTGTTGCTAGAAGGGAGACAATATTGTTTGCTTCAGAAGTTTCCAAGCAGTTTCTCATCTGGTGGCTTCTCCAGATTTCTTAGTGGCCTTTTAAATTGCTTTTGACATTGTGCCTTCAAAAGTCCAAAGGTCGAATCATCATAGTTGTGGAACGTAAGGAGTAACTGGGCCCTTTGAAGTAATGCCACTTTATTCCATTCAGTTTTCCGTGGTTTTGCCCCGCTGTATAAAACATTCCATTTAGATTGGATGGGCCACAAGCATCAAACCACCAGCCTGAAAAATTAGTTAATAACGAAAGAGAGAAGAAGGAGAAGAAACAATTACATAAGTAAACTGAACATTTGGAAATTAATGCCATTAACTGAGGGGAACCTTATTCATACTTATGATTATTTGCAAATAGGAGGTATTCAATAAATATCTTCTTGGTAGTGAAATTGTTTTAAATGGCATCCAATTTAGACAGTGTACCAACAATCAGAAAGAGGAATGCTTTCATGAAAATCAGCTTTCAGTGTCACTCCATTGGGACTCAATTCCCAATGCAACGATGGGGGAGCATCTGGGCTTCAAGATATGCTATAGTCAGGCCTGGATTCATACAAAGGGCAGGTAAAATGAAACCCTTAAGAGGCATTCTACCTGAAGCCTGTTATTGGGAACAGAACAATTAATTATTAGCAATAAAGTTCAGAAGCTTAGACAACTGGCATCTAAATACAAAGAAATGTTCCCCATCTACTTCATAATTTTGCCAAGAACTGGCCCTCAGCTGCTTCTGAAATTAACTGGATACCAGAAAATGACTACGAATTTGAATTGCTATGCCCTCTCTGTAGCTTATAGCACTATGGGAAGTGTTCATGAATAGTAGCCATATAGTTGCTATATTGCAGTATTTTTTTCTGTGACTGTTCAAGTTCTTTCTAAACGTAGTAAAAAGAAAAATGATGAGTAACGTAGAGATCCTATGCTCACACGGCTCTCTGCAAGGATAACTCAGTACTTTATTTTTTAAATGAATTAAGTTCTTAGATTTTTAGATAAAACATAGTACTTTTTCTCCCTCTTCTGAAGTAACACTGCTGAAATCTTTAGGGAGAGATTTATGCCAGAGACATTCTGGCATATTTGTATTTGGATACAGTTGACCTCCCTTTGATTACAGAGTTATACCTAAGGGACTAATAGCTAAAGAAAGAGAAAGCTGTACAGCTGATGTTTAACTGTAACACGAGCATCATCTTGCAGAGACTTTAGAAAAAGTTAAAGGGAGAAAAGCTAGTTCTCATTTTTCAATTTCGGAGGATGAATACAGCTGGGTTTGTTTATAAAGTCATACTAGAGGCCTAACAAGCTGTATTAATCGCTAATTCATCCTAGGAAAAAGTAAGGTATGTCAATGAATTTGGAAAGACTATATTTAATGTTTCACCAACTGTATGCAAATAACATAGATATTAATGCAGTCAAAACATGAGGGACAAGCAAGTTCTTATTTGGCAAGGAAGGAGAAAACTGTAAAATTTCACCTTTTTCTTCTTAAGATTAATTCTTTTAAAAATTTTTGGTAAGCATAACTAGTAAAAATATGCTATTTATATCACAAAAGGTTTTCTAATATTAGGGAATTTATTTACCCATAAGACTCTCAAAGGACAAAATGAAACTCAATTTAATTGCTTCAGTATTTTAACTTTCTCCTCCTTTTCTATGACCTTCTTGAGGCACTCTTCCATCATGTTAATGAGCCTTTCGTAGTCTTTCAAATATCCACCACGGTCTCTAAAGCAAACACAGTTACTCTACTGTCGAGAACTATTACAAATCATAGAATGATCTTCCAAGTTACATTAGGATACTCAGGGTAAAAGCGTGTGGTTTTGTTTGGTTTATAGAAAGCCATAAGAGTTCTGGAAGAGTGTGGGAAGGCAGAGGTCTGTTGGAACAGAAACCTGGCAATGAAGGGCACAGGCTGAAGGATACATTCATTGGGAAATTTTTGATGAGCTTAGGAAAGAGACAAGAAACAACAGGGGCACATGAGGGAATAGCATAAATTGATCTTATGTACATTTTCTAATGAGTAAAGTGGGGTAATGTCTATGGTAAGAACAATGGCATTTTGGAGACGTTGAAAGAAGACCAGAAGGGCTGGGTCAAAGTTCACAAGAGGAACAGTAGGCTGAAGCTGAGATGGTCTGAAGACCAAATCACAGAGTCTTTTGTTCACTATCCTAAGAGCAATGAAGAGGCATGGTTTATATTCCCTATACTTAGTGCTGCATCTAACGGAGTTTGCTTGACAAGTGACTGGAAGGGACTACAGGCTTATTGACAGATTGACTGTTTCTCCTTATAAAGCCTCTATGGTCTGAATTAGTCTAGTTTACTAAAAACGCTATATTTGATAGACACCTGAATATATATATAGACACCTGAATACACTGTATTCATTTTTTTCTTTCTTTATTCATTCAGTTTGTAATTATCATGAATTGTTGTCATACAACACTCAACAAGACAGATGTGGTCCTTACCCTCATGGAGCTTACTCCCAATGTGAGAAACAGACCCAAAAAAGTAGCAAATAAATAAAATACCTACAAATCATGACTCTGATGATGGAGAAAAGGAAGAAGAAGAGGAGAGGGGGAGGAGGAAGTAGAGGGGGAAGTGGAGGGGTAGGTGGGGAAGGAGGAGGGGCTACTTAGAATCAGGGAACTATGAAGGAGCATAACAGGAGACACTTACTTGACTTTTCATGTTCATGGAAGAAGTTGATATTTAATGAGACCTGAAGGATGAGGAAACAGTCACGTGAAGATGGGGAAAGACTCTTCTAAGCAGAACGTGTCACGTGTCAATGCCATAAGGAAGAAAGGGAGCTTAGTGTTTAGGGACTAAAAGAACATCAGTGTAGTTGGTAACATAGTGAACAAGCGGGAGACTTGCAGGGAATGAAGGTGGAGAAATGGCAATCTTGGTGGAAAGTTGAACAATGTGGAAAAACTTATAGTTTATCCAGGCTACTTGTCTATCATCAGGTGAACAAGTGGAACATTCTCTAGGAATGGGAATCAATATTTAACCAGGGGAACCAGATCTGCCAGGTTAAATGTTTAATCGAATATTATTTAGAGCCCTCACTCTGTAACTGTGGTCTGCCAAAGCTACCCTGAGCATATGCGGCAGCATGATGAAGGGGAGAAAATTGAAGCTAGAAGCAATTCAACAAATACTAACCAATGGACAGACATAGGGGTCAGAGTTGAGTAAAACAAAATTCCTGACTTCAAGGAGTACACAATTTTGTGAGAGAAACAACAAACTGTTAACGGCTATTTAACAGAGATGAAGAAAATCTTAGGAACAGAGGCGAATGCCCTGTTTGTTGGTCCATAAGGTATACTCATCACTTGAGCTGGATGCTGAAGGATGGGCGTGAGTTCACTGGACAGAAAGAGATTTCTAAAGACATTGTGTACTCTGGGAGAGCAGGAGAGAGTGCCTGCCAGCAGCTTGGCTTGGCTGGAATGCCAGTGGATAAGGGATTGGAGAATTCAGGGCTAGCAAAATAAACAGGGTCGAGAACATGGAGGTTTTTATTGTATGTCTAGAAATATTCCTGTGGGCAATGGGGAGCCTAGAGTACCAGACCAGAAATTAGAAGACCCCAACTTTGATGCCCACTTCACCAACTAATAATTAAGGGTTCTTAGGCAATAGTATATATAATATTTGATATTTATTGAACAGTTAATATGTGTCAGGGACTCTGCTAAAATATTTATATGAATTTTCTCATTTTATTACCCAAACGGCCCTACATGGTGTGGCAAGTACTGAAGTGAAGACACTGATGCTCAGGTAGTTTAATGAACTTTTCCAACGTCACACAGTCACTTATGTCCTCATTCCTAAGATGTGGATTATAAATGTCTAATCAACCATTTTCACAGCACAGCTGCAAGGATCATGTAAGATGATGCACTATTAAAGCCTATAAAATCCTATCTAAGTGCTCTTTTGTAAGTTATCTAGGAAGCAGGCAGAAACATTAGAGCAGAAATAAAAAGGATTAGATCTTATCGGGGCATCATAAAGATTTAATAATGAAGACCAGGTCATTAGCGCCAACATATTTCCTTATTTGCTTGGTAGGGTTAATTAGAGAAATACAAAAATAATTTGCACCCAAATGAGTACAGCTGTTCAATGCTTGCATTGTAAAGACATGCATTTAAGTACCTAATATGGGTTTTGTTTTCAATGATTTGTTTTTATTTCATGTGGACATCAAAGAGGTCAAGGTGTTTTTCTCTTTATCTTAAGACCAGTGGGCCATGAACACTCTGGATTATCAGAGAGCAACAGACAATAATAAAAATGATGAATTAAGATGGCAGAAAATGAAATGAAAGGGCAATTATTTTTCATGACAATTTCAGTTGTACTGTCCTTTATTAAATACTCTGAACTTCAAGGTCGCAAAAATAGTTATTTCTGTGCAAGTAAGTATTCTCTGTTTTCTCTGACAAGGAACAACAAGGAACATCTTTGTATCAAATATTTCAGTTTGTCCACTTTCTACCTCTCTTTGAAAAAATTAAGCATGACCAGGTCTTTTAAACATAAATCCTGAAAAGATGTGGTTTTAAAGCATATTTATAGAAAGCAGGCAAAAAGTACAGCAGACTCCTGGTTACTCATAGGTCCCCTTCGGCATTCATAAATGATCGTATGTACTCATGGGTACTCAGAACATATGCAAGTTTGCACAGACTGAAGGTGTCCTTGTGAACATATAGAGGAGTGTATGCCTGGGTTGCAGTTCCTCTCTGATAAGATACCAAATAGCTGAATTATATATCTTCTACAATCCTGGGGAAATATTAACTTTGTACTTTGTTCTATAAGTGCCTGGGAATAACAGATGAGCAATATCTTAAAGAAGTTAATGTAGAAGAGGCACTTTAAGCTTAAAAGAACTCAGTGATGCAAGCAAAGATGGAAGAAAGCAGCAGCTTCTATCTGCTGTTGGGACAACTGATAAAATGTCTTAAATGTTTTAAGACTGGCAATTGCTGAGATTTACTTTGCCAAGCATTTTTCTTTATAACATGTAACCTCATGTATATTTTAGTAAGAAATCTGAGATGCATGTTTCTAATCCATTTACACTTAACTCGTTAAAATTTAGTTTTGTAATAACTATCTCGGGCTTCCCAGGCCTTTAAAAATCATTTGAGTCTTTTATCTTTGAAGCAGAAAATTCACATTTTATCACCAATAAATGAAACTTTGCCCAGAAAACAGGAACTTGATTCTAAACTCTGTACTCAGGAAATTCAAATTTATTTGAAAGTCAGGAAACCTAACTCAAATTCTTCTGATCCTAAACAAAATGTTTCTCAACACTTCTTTTCTAAGGTAAAAAGTACAGCAAAGTAAAAAGATGTATCTGTGGTTATGGATTTCTTTCACTCATTTTTGATGCACGCATTCTAATCAGCAATAAGCAAAAGAACCTGCACAGAGAATAAGAATTTTCCTCTTCGATAGTGATAAAGGATGACTAAGTTATAGCGATAAAGGATGACTAGTTAGTGACTAAGGATGAGGCTGAAAAAAACTGACTGATGCCATAGTTATCAATGGGATCATCATGAAAATCACTTGCTGAGTTCACGTGTACAAATTCGGCCCTACCAATAACTAGCCTCAAGGAGCAGCTGCATGTTCTTGTGTGCGGGAGGCAAAGGACCTTTCCAGAGGTCTGCATTCCTTCTGTCATTTCATTCTACATCCCCTTCGAGTCTAGCACTTGGCGTTTTTTCCTTTCTCTTCTTTTTGTTCCATAGATTAAAAGTTGTTTATCCTGGCTGATAATCTTGAATTCATTTAAATCCTTTAGGTATTCTCTTACTGCCTCTTTCCTCCCTTGAACTTCATTTTACTTTTAACCACGTTTAAATGAGGAAATCCTTGTGAAGATGTGCTGCAAACAGTAAAACAGAGCCGAATTCTTGTCTTTGAATGCCATTCCTTTTCAGAGTGGCCGTAGAAGGAGTGGATAAGGTAATGGCTTATCTGGAGGTCGAGTTCAAATCCTACTTCTGACATTAATTCTGTGCCCTTAGGCAACTTATCTAACTCTTCTGTATCTCAATTCTTGCCAAAGATCTCTATTTCAAAGGATTTATGGAATTGTCATATAAGTTATTAAATGTAAGTCATTAATGGTAATGAAGAAATGACTGTTACGCACTAAGAGTGCAATAGATATTCACTGTATTATTTATTATTAGAGTAAGATATAAACAAAATTGGTTATTTCTCATCCACTGTCGATTAGTAACCTTTGGTGGCAGCCTGGCACTATAGGCCTATCAGTTCGGATTCACCTTTTTCCAAACTGATCTTTTAAAAGATATTTTCTGATATTATTTGTTCTTTTTCCAATAAGTGAAAACTTCCTCCCACAAAAAAGGAGTATAATCCTAAATTTTGCACTTAGGCTGTTCAAATTTATTTGAAAGTTACAAACCTAACACTCAAAGTTTTCTAATTTGGAGTTTAGTCTTCTGAGGTTTGGTTATTCTTAAAATTCAGTCCCAGTCTTCAATATTCATCCCTTTGCTCCATGTTTGTGCATGCAAATTCATATATACATACTTAGGCATTTTAAATCTAAGTTCACAAAAAAGTCACATTCATACATTGATTTATTTCTATGTCTTCTCACCAGGATCATTTGTGATTTTACAATGTCCTTTCAGAGTCTCTGATAGCAAATTCATTCATTTAATCAATATTTATCAAGCACATCCTATGTGCCAGGCACTGTGCTAGGCACTGAGGATACAGTGGTGCAGAGCATGATGTCCCTGTCCTCAAGAACTGTACATTTTTGTGGAATAGGCTTAGAGATTATGTACTAAATAAGAAATTGCTTTGAAATAAAGTAATGCAATGTAGATTTCTGTGGTCAACCTTAAACTATCCATATGGATCTTTTCTCTCAACATTTTTGCCTTAAAACCCAGGGAATGCCAGTTATCTGACAATGGTTAGCACATCCTTCCTGGGTTATCAAAAACTCTAAGATGATTGTATTTTCCCAAAGATCTTGTCACTTCAACCAGTTAGAGAAGCTGTTAATTTCTTTCATTTTCTTTGTCTTCTTCAAGGTTATATAGCAGGCAAGGCAAGTATTTATCAACCCTCTACTGCTAGCATCTGCTAAGTTCTAGGGTGTACTAAGAATTTATGTGTATGGCTTTATCCCGTCTTTTAGAATTGAACTGAGAATATCCTTTGTTAGCTTTAGCAAAGTCTTGTCTGTTGGCTGACATAGTTTATGCGTGGGAAAAGAGACTGGAGTTTTTACCACAACAGATTCTTTCTGCAGAAGGTTAGGTCACATTTTTACATAGCTTTTATATTATATACCAAATAAGAAAATTGTGTTGAAAGAAAAGGTAAGGAAAAGAATGTAAAACAATACCATGTTTTGTTAGGGGTTTTTTTTGTTTTTTTTTTTTAATTTTTGGTTGGCGACCTTTAGTAATTGTAGTTTCTAACAGACTTTAAGAAAAATTTACTTTGAATTGGTACGAAAGACCATGTTTTCTTTGAATGTGACGTTTGCTTTGATTGTGACAATCTATTGAGAAAAGGTTTTAATTTTCATAATTTTAGAGTCATAGATTTCTCTGCATATTTATGTTTATATACAACAAATCTATACAAACAAAAGCATGAATTGAATGATATTACATTTTCATTTTCTAAATGGTAAATAATAGAGAAAACATTAGGTTTATGATGAAACTGATTCCTTTCTTTGGGCTCAAGAGGGCACAAGAAGGGCTCTCCTGTGGGACTAAGAAAGTATTTCCTATAATCACCTCTTAAATTTATCCCTCCCACTACTGAAATATATAGATTTGTCATTAATATCCTATATAAAGGGGGAAACTTAAGGAGAAAACTTACAAATTTTCTTGAGGTCAATGAATCACAGAACAGATATTTCTGGCTTATAAATGTATGCTGACAAATCATCACTAATGATTAATTAAGAGGTCAGTTCCATAGAAAATGTGTGTGGCAATTTTTGATCTTGAAATATATGGTCTGGTCCCATAAGAAATGTGTAATGAAACAAAAATTATTCAGTATTTAAATTGAATGGAAGAATTTCTGGTAACGTAGAAATAAGTACATATGCTTCTGGGGAAGGAGGTATAAAACATTGTGGTATCTATTTCTACTGATGCAAATATGCTTTTTAAGTCCGATATACCTCCTTTCCACTAACAATTTACTATGAACTACAACCCATGCACTGAAAAATAATGTTACCTGTTTTTCTCTACTGTAGCCACAGTGAGTACATGGAATAATAAAATCATAGAACCAGAAGAAAATGTGAGAGACAATCTTATCTAGACCCACAACTATAGGGATGGGCATACGTAAACTCTTTCAGATGAATACGTTTCTATTCTCTTCTTGAAGGTGTTCATAACTAGACATGCACAATCCTTCCTGGCAACTCACTCCAGCCTTTGATCCCTGGACACTCCATCTAAAGTCACTTTCCCCTTCCTTCAATAACTCTGTCACCTGTTATATTTTGTCCCTAGAACTTGTTATGACTTGAAATTGTGTTATTTATTGTTCACTTTTTGCTGATGGTCTTCCTCAATAGATGCAAGCTCTATTCTGTCTTGCTCATTTTTCTCATAGTTGTTGACTCTTAACAGTTACTCATTAAAAATATGTTAGGGCTTCCCTGGTGGCACAGTGGTTGAGAATCTGCCTGCTAATGCAGGGGACACGGGTTCGAGCCCTGGTCTGGGAAGATCCCACATGCCGCGGAGCAACTAGGCCCGTGAGCCACAACTACCGAGCCTGCGCGTCTGGAGCCTGTGCTCCGCAACAAGAGAGGCCGCGATAGCGAGAGGCCCGCGCACCGCGATGAAGAGTGGCCCCCGCTTGCCACGACTAGAGAAAGCCCTCGCACAGAAACGAAGACACAACACAGCCAAAAATAAATAAATAAATAAATAAATGAAAAAAAAAATGTTAAGTTGATAGAAGGAAGTTAAGAAGTTAGGATGTTAGGAAAGAAGGAAGGTCAAAATGTTCTACCTTATGTCTAGCTGAAATACCTTCTGCTTTCAATTATGCCTATCTCCTGTTTTTCAGTCTGACAGATAAGGGTAACAATGATACCACATTCTCCAACAAAAATCCCTCCATGTACTTGAAGAAAACTATTTAGGACAGTTAAGCAGGCAATAAATCTTACTTTATCCTTAATTCCTTTTAGAAGAAACAATGGAAAATATATAAATAAACAAGATAAAACAAAGCTTTAATTGATGATGACAGAGAACTAAGAATTATTAGTTTCAAGGAGTATGAAATCTCTCTGCTTAAAAGAGACTATTTTAAAAAAAGAGAGGAAAAATAATCAGACAGAGGAAATGGTTCTAAGGGGAACCTTGACAGAGAATAAATAGTGGTGGTGGGGGAGGAGCTAAGTAGGACATAAATTCCAGATAATACTCAAGTTACCTGGACTGTCATTGACATTCATCCTTATGTTCTCCAGTTCTTAGTTATCTAAATTCCACGTATTAGTTTTGCAGAGTGAATAGATTTGCATGACCTGGATTCTTTCAAAAGGATATTTGATAGGATAATGGCGTTTATTACAAAAACACATTTACTTAGACTATTCCAGCCCAAGCAATAAGTGGAAATTTTTTCTCCCCAACATATGTGTTTATTGGTGGCTAAGGAGCAGGTCCAAGAATGATTATGGATGAAAGAACATGACAAAGTTCAATCATTTGAAGCAGAAATAAAATCACAAACCTGAGCAATGAAGTTTTCTCATCAACAACCAAGAGATGCAGTTTCCTCTTTGCTTTGCTCTATATTTTCATTATTATGACAGGAATATGAGCAGATTGGAACACTATTCTAAGTAAACATTTGAAAGATTTTACTGTTGGTCTTTCATGTGTTGTATTTATTTGGTAAGAAAAATTATCTGTAAAAACAGACATGGAGAAAATGAAGTGTACTTCTATATTAAAACAGGCAGAAAACTGGACAATCTAAGTCCTTCTGTCTTTATATAAAGTTGCTGACAGTTTCATTTATGGGATCATGGAGGTAATGAGAAGAAATATTTTCTTTCAGGAAAAAAGTTCAAAACCTAACCTGTGGGTACCATGTAAAAAAATATGCTGAGTTTTAACAACTGTTTGGGGGGAGGGGGCCATACATTGCATATAGAAGACTTTTTAACTATTGGATGAGGTTGAATGTGATGCCAAAATGGCATATTTAAAGCTTAAGGAGAAGGATATGACAGAGGCAGAATCATAACAGGCTGGCTTTGGTAATACTAGGGCTGGTTTCTCGTTGAAAAGATGTTACTGTAAGTGGAGTGGATGGGACTCAATATGGAATGTGATTTGGTACTGGTAGTAACGGAGGGACTGGGAATGGGGATGAAGGTGGAAAGATTTCTCCAAAACTTTCCCTCTATACTCTTCCACGCTCTGTTAATTGATAAGAAAAATGTCAACCTTGTGATTCATTTCATTGGTTTCAAAATCTGAAAGTGACTTCAAGGGTTCCAAGATGGTTATTCATTCACTCATGCACCACATATTTTATTGAGTACTTATGTGCCACAATCTACTGAGCTAGATGTTAAGGATAAAATAGTGAACATCTACTTAATTTTGTCTTCCTTGTGTACAAAACAGAGATTTGAGTTTTTCTCCTTATCTCACAGAGTTGGTTTGGAATTCAAGGAAGATAGTATAACATATTCAGTAACAGGTAATAATATGTAATAATAATGATAGTAATATCATATTTGGAGAAGTAAAATTTTAGATTTAGAGAGTTTTTTCCTTATTAGCATGAAAACATGTTTTGTTGTAGGGTAACACAGAGAGAGAATTAGAACAGTTAGTTGAAGGTGGGAATGATTACTATTCCATTAAGAGAGGGAAACAACACTAAAACTGTAAGAAGACAAACACTGGAAAAAAAGTTTCCTTTACAATTTTATTTGGTGCCAACTCCTTTTTTGCCTGTAACATTTTTGAGCTACATCATTTGCCATCAGGTTTTAGTTCAGTGTTTCTTAGACTTCAGTCAGTCATTTATCAACTTATTCACAGTTTTTGCCATGCCCATTTACAACTTTTATTAATATTTAATAAATATTTTTCTTTAAATCAATTTGTTAAATATCAAATATTTGTGAATCCTTTTTAAAATGCAGTTTATATCATTCCTTTAAAGAGGAAATCAGTACCACTTACTATAATAAAAGTAGACATAACACTCAATAAAATTAAAACAAAATCATTTTATTTAATTCTAGGTAGGTGCCATTGCCTAACCAAGGCCCTTCAGCTGAGGCTGAAGAGTTTGTTCTTTCTTTGCTAAGAAAGGTAATTATTGAGTAAGTGCTAAAGAAGTATTATAGATAAGCTAGTACTAAACTGAGAATTTCTCTTTGACACAATCAGAAGCCTAGAAAAGTATTTAAAAAGTGCAAAAGGATTCACTTTCTTACTCAGTGATACAATATTATTTAATGGTATCTGGTATCTCCTATACCAGCTCAAACGTCTTACAGAGGTCAATACCTTATAATGTAAAGCCCTGGTATAGCTACTCTGAATTGTATAACTTTATATCTAGCTACACCTCTTTATTTTTCTTACTCCATTTCAGTAGAATGGTCAATGAGCTCTATTACACAGTTGTAAAGCATTTTGTAAGAAATTCTGGCTTTTTGTTTTTTCTGTATGCTGAATCCTCAAATTGCTGTTCATTCCACTATGGGTATCATTATGAGTATTTAGAAGGCAGAACAACTGGGACTTTAAGAGGTTCAAGAATTTATTCAGAACCAAGCTTAGCACACCCCCACCATAAATGCTGGGGGAGGAGGCAAACTTCTAAATATGCTAGCAATGTCTTGCACAAGAACATATGGTAAATTAGTGGGCAGAACAAAATGATCTCTAGGGACTTGCTCTTAAGTTTCCTGACCAGAAGATCATAGTCTTTTCTCATAGATAAGAAACCTCAAGTCTCAAACCAATGAGACATAACTCAGAGAAAGGCCCCATAGGACTTACCTCCTGTTAGCATGAGGGCACATTTGCACATGCAGTTGTCATTATCAGCATCTTTAGTGCTGAAATCAGCACCGTGTAAGATCAGGCTGCTCTGTTTTCCTGCTGTCCCAGTGTGACCCTTTAAATACAACCTGAAGTTAAAAAAAAAAAAAAAAAAAGATAAGCCATTCAACAGAGTAACAGAACCCAGAAGACTGGTTTGCTGAATGTTTGCCTTGTTCATCAGTTTCTCCCTTCTCTGAATTCAGCCCTTCCAACAAACTGGTATAAGACCAAAGCTCCCTGAACAGAAAGAAAGAGAGAGAAGGGGTTGGGGCGGGAAGAGAATGAATGAATGAAGGAAGGAAGGAAGGAAGGACTCCAAATTACATATAGGTAAAATTCTCTGTGGCTGGTGTGCTTGATGTTTATTTTACTATGCATACTTAAACTCATATGGTTTTCTGATAATGTAGGATCCACAGAAGGAAAATGGGTTTATTTTATTACTACAAGTATTGATCTCTAAACAAAAAATGCCCTGTAGAGTGGCACTATAGCATATATCACTGTGTTAATATTGAATATTGATGATGTGCTAAAGGAGGACTTACTCTGTGCCAAGCATTCTGCTAAATGCTTTCTGGCTGTTATTTAATTTAATTTTTAAATTAAATCTGTGATTCAGGTATCAATATCAAAATTTTGCATACCAAGGCTCAGAGAGGCTAAATAACCTGGAATTTCACTATGGTTGACTTTAAAATCCAAGGTCTTATTAGTCATTATGTATTCCCTGAACAAATATTTCTTGAGCACATACTATATACCAGAAATTGTTCTAAGCACTTAAGATATATCAGCAAACAAAACAGACAGAAAGCCATGCCCTCGAGGGACCTACATTCTGGTGGTGTTCCTAAAACTAAGTTCAAAACCCCAACTGTTTAACCTCAAATATGGCATTCTTCAAAGACCCTACTTTACTCTCTAGAAACATTTCTTATATAAAAGTTACATTAACCTAGATCAGGGACTCTCCAACAGTTGCTCATATATCAAATCATCTGGTCATTTGTGAAAAAGACCTACTCACTAGGCTGAGGAATTTGTATTTTCAACTAGCACCTCAGATTACTCCTTGCAGACTATCCAAGGAGAACATTTTGAAGAATATTGGTCTAGAATTCAGAAACTAGTGAACAAATCAAAACAGTTGCCTAATGTAGTTCCCTAACGTCTGCTCATTCCCTATGGATCCCATATGCTGCTTTCATATCCATCTGGGCACTTTGAACAAATGCAAACTTGCTCAGGTCCTTCACTGGCTCATCAGGGCTCAGAATAGCTAAACTAAGACTGTCAGTAGCCTCAGTTTGATATTCAAAGTCTTCTCTGACTGAGACCTACCCCTCTCTCTAACTCCACCTAAAACTCCTCGGTTCTCATTCATCAAAATTATCTAGCAATATTCCCTTCAAATCCATGTGTGTTACCACTTCTGTGCCTGAGTCTCATTTATGAATCCTATCCACCGTATAGACAATGGGTGATTAAATCTCTGTATGAGTAAGACACTACTAGGACCTAGGCCAGCTCTGAACAAAATTCTACATTACTATTAAACAAAAATAATAAAGATCAATTAATATTTGAAGATATATATATATATTTTTCCATATGTATATATTTGACTTGTGTTTGCACCTAAGTATATGTATATGTCCCATTATTATTTTGTGAGGTTGATAATGTTTTTAGCAAATAACAGTACTGTTGTATAATTGTGCCAAAATATTTCACACATATTCTGCAGAGTTTTTTAGCCAGAGCAAAATATACAATTAAACCCTACTCAAGTTTTATTGGTTTCAATAGTTAATAGAACTTGTAGTTAACAGAAGGCTGAAGGAAGCTTCTAATGAATTATCAAATACAAGCTTATATTTTAAAACTCTGAGAGTCAGGGTAAAAGTCACTGGTGATGCAAAACTGTAGAATTTCTAAGTGGGAATTCACATTTTACGTTGTAGGCAGCCCATGTGGAGGTGGGTTTCACCAGGGCAAAGTAAGGTGAGAGGTTACCAAAGGGAGTCCTAGGACATGTTACCTGGGTGAATTCACCACCTTCTAGATCTGGTCTGCAGTTTTAATTTGATAACTTTCTCAGCCTCTCAGAGACAGACATACACTTGCAAAACTAAGGGGGACTTATGTCAGGTCTCCATTTACAGTCAAAATAAAGGGCCCAGTCTCATGGTCTCCTTAGAGGGAGTTTCACATAGAAAGCCAAATTATAATCAGAAAGTTGCTTGCTTGGTGAACACAGAATCAGAGTCTGGGGGAAGATGAATGATTTCAAAATTAAGTAGCTATGACTCTGCTGGCCTGAAATCTCCCTCTCCACTGGGAGTGGGTAAGTTTAGCCCACAGGCACTTGTGCATGAGGGATGCTAATTCCAACTCTGATTCTTGGATTCTCTACTGTGATGACTTTCCTTCTTATTGACTTAAGGTAAGTCAATACCATTTTCCCTGCAGTAGCTTTAAGCTCACTAATGGGGACAGACTTTCCAGGACACAGTGATTTTCTACACTGTCTTTTGCAGGTAATTTAGCACACATGTTGAGTTGATATTAACTGAGTGACTGCTATGTGCTGAATATAGTTTATACTTTTATATGAGGGTTATAATTCAAGCTTCATAATTTACAATGGTTTCTTTGTGTTACCAAGGCAACAGGAATGTACAATTATAAATTTAGGAAGTAGAGAAAAGCAAAAAGAAAATAAAAAGTAACCCAAATCTCATCTCCAAATATAACTACTCTTGACATTATGGTTTATATACACTTAGTCTTTTCCTTGTTTTTTTTCCCTCTTCAAATAGAAAATATTATTTATATTTAAGTATACATGTAATACCTGATCATATTCTATAAACATTTTGAACAGTGCCAGTAAAGTTTCTGCCCACAGGCCCATCTCATTTACCACTCTAGAAGTAATCACTTATGTCAATTTTGTACCCTTTAAAACAGTTTCTTCTCATATATATGAAATCATACTTCACATGCTTTTTAACAATAAGTTTTTCATATATGATTTTATGACTATGTTTCCATGTCATTACATATTCTTCTCCAACATAATTTGGCAGCTATTGTATGACTATACCATCAATTGTCACAAGTTTAAGGGTGCCTTTACATATCTCTAAATATGTATGCAAGTATGTACGTTAGGGTTAGAATAAATTGTAGAATAAACATCTACAATGTTTTGTCCTGACCTTCACTAGTACAGAACTCATCAATGATGTATGTTAGGATCTGTGAGTAAAAGGAGACATTTTTCCAGATCCACTAAATCAAGACTTGAAGGTCAGTCGTCTAGTCCTGGCAGCTCTTCTCTGTGTCCTGGAAGCTCTTCTCTGTATTATTAAAAAAATCTTACAACTGGTCTCAATGTCTTGAGCCTAGCTCCTTCCACTTCCCCCTAAAATCCATTCTCCATGTGGCTCATCCAAAACATGCCTCTCATCATCATTCCTCTGCTCTGGTTAAAAGCCCTCAGTTGTTCTCCCAGCACGTGAAAGATACAGTCCAAGTTCCTTATTGTGGTTTATGAGGACTCTGAAGATCTAGCCCTTGTCCACTTCCTCCCACACCAACCCCACACCTCCCATCTCTTACTTCCTGCACACATACATAATGATCCAGGCTTACCAAACACTTGTTCCCTCAAAGCACCACATTCTCATTTCTCTGTCCCCTTTCCCCGGAAGGCCCTTCCCTGGAAGGCCTTTCTAACTGCTGAATTCCTACTCATCCTTTAAGATTCATTTCAAGTATGATCTCGAAGAACATCAGATGGATACCTTTATGATGAAACTTATTGTGCTTTATTTTTTTTGTCTTTTTACTTGTCTCCTCTCATAATGAACTGTGAGCTCCTTGAGGCATAAGCTGTGTCTTACTCAACTCTGAATCACCAGAATCTAGAACAAACAGCGTCTGATACTGAGGAAAGGATCAACATCCACTGAATAAAGAAATTATGGATGTGAACTAATGACGGGTATAATCAATTTTCAGAAGGCTGAAGGTAGCAAGTAAAATCAGACCCAAATATCAATAACCCTAATAACCAAAATATACCTGGGCCATATTTTCAGAAGGATAGCTTTTGCATCTCATTTAGCTAGGTACCCACATCCCATTTCCTTGTCAACCAACTGAAATAATTAAAAATTACACAGACACATACACCCTTCTTGATCTTTCCAGTTCTGTTTTTGTTCTCATTTTCTCGGAGACTCCAGGATATGACAACATGTCTGATATATTATGCAGGTAGAATAAATGAAGAAAACTTATGTCTTAATTCTTATTAGTTCTTATGTCTTATTGAATGACTTATTTGTATTGTGTGCATACCCAACTGATATCAGAGAACAAATTCAAAATGAAAACATGCTTATGGTAAATTCTTCAGCTAAAATTATTTTGAAAAAAAGTAAAAGCCAAATATGGTGTAAAATATTTCCTTAAGGGCCTGCCCAGATTAGGGATCTTGAAAACAAGAAGCAGAAGCATAGAAGAGTCCCAGGATAGTGCAATGTAAATACCAGAACATATTGGTTGCAATGATATAAAAGTAGAAGTGAAGGGTGGGCAAAATGAGTGTAGGTGGTCAAAAGGTACGAACTTCCGGTTGCAAAATAAATAAATCCTGGGAATGCAATGTACAACATGGTGATTATAGTTAATGATACTGTATTGTATATTGGTAAGTTGCTAGGAGAAGAGATCTGAAAAGTTTCACCTCAAGGAAAAAAAAATTAACTATGTGTGGTGATGGATGCTAACTAAACTTATTGTGGTGATTATTTTGCAATATATACATATATGCATATATTAAATCATTACGCTGTACACCTGAAACTAATATAATGTTATCTGTCAATTATATCTCCGTCAAAAAAAAAGTAGAGGAGGCCAGTATTTTGAGGAACTGTGGATTTTTTCACCATACAAAACTGAGGAGAATGTGTAATTTATATTCAGTAGTATTCATCCCTTCTATGTTTATACCCTTAACATATTGCAGGGAGCCGCTTATGCTCTTCTAAGGAAGAGTTGTTCTCTTCCACTGGGAAATAGAGATGGCATTTCTTAAAAATAATTTTTCTCAACACTAGTTTAAGAAATTTACAGATGAGCCCAACTATGCTTCTGTGGAATCCCACAGGGATTCTGGGAGTAACAGTGTAGTCAAGGAGAGGTCCTCTGCACAGTTAAGGGGCTTATTCTTTCTTACCTAGCACAGAATAGCAATTATTGACCCAAAGCCAACAACTGTAGCTGGTTATCTGATAGGGACAGACTAAGAGCTGGCCATTCACTAATGCCAAGTATTTTTTCTAATTAGATAAGAAAACTTATTTGAATTGAGGCTCAAACAGAATATTTATGTGGTTCTTTTTATTAATGGTTCTGGTTAATTTCTTTCTTTCTTTTTTTTTTTTACACGGTGCCATGGGGTGTGGTTTCTTTTTTTTATGTTGGGGGTAGGAGTTTATTAATTAATTAATTTATTTTTGCTGTGTTGGGTCTTCGTTTCTGTGCGAGGGCTTTCTCTAGTTGTGGCAAGCGGGGGCCACCCTTCATCGC
>NC_041228.1:29925759-29947916 GCF_002837175.3 Physeter macrocephalus | reverse complement strand
CGGTGTGCGGGCCTCTCACTGTCGCGGCCTCTCTTGTTGCGGAGCACAGGCTCCAGACGCGCAGGCTCAGTAGTTGTGGCTCACGGGCCTAGTTGCTCCGCGGCATGTGGGATCCTCCCAGACCAGGGCTCGAACCCGTGTCCCCTGCATTAGCAGGCAGATTCTCAACCACTGAGCCACCAGGGAAGCCCCTCTGGTTAATTTCTAAAATATGTATAATTAACTATCCATAACTTTCTCTATTCTGATAATGGAACATCACTTTACAAAAGAAAAGTCAATACACAGAAGGGGCAAAGTCATCTTTGCATATGACTATGGTGAAAAGGACTTAAAGTGTGGGTCACTGGAGAGAATGCTTCCCCCAAAATAACACCGTGAGAATCTTGGACATTTATTTCTTATGTTCAGCCAGTGTAGATGTGGCTTACACGAAGGATGATGTGTTGGGAGATAAAAACCAAATGTTATTCCAGAGCAAAGTATCTGGCTTAGGAACAAAAACATGAAGGATGCCAAAACAACAACCAACTCCAAAATAACAACAGCACAGAAACTCCAAAAAATACCATTAACTGTACCAAAAAGTCAGCCATGAAATAGAATCATGGCATTTATCCTTTTCAACCGATTTTTCCTAATTAAGGGGGGAAAAAATTATGAGTACCAATTGGTCAGTGACTGTAAAGAATGTCAGTGTTTTTATTTTTTCAGTTAGCATCTGAAGGGAAAATGAAACACATGCATACTGAAAGTGGTCATGATTTTCTAGTCATTCTTTTTTTTTTTTTTTTTTTTTGTGGTATGCGGGCCTCCCTCTGTTGCGGCCTCTCCCGTTGCGGAGCACAGGCTCCGGACGCGCAGGCTCCCGACGCGGCTCCGGACGCGCAGGCTCAGCGGCCATGGCTCACGGGCCCAGCCGCTCCGCGGCATGTGGGATCCTCCCAGACCGGGGCGCGAACCCGGTTCCCCTGCATCGGCAGGCGGACGCGCAACCACTGCGCCACCAGGGAAGCCCTCTAGTCATTCTTGATGAAAATATAGTTACTCCTTTCCTTTCACTTACAGAAATTTCAGTAACTAGAAAGACTAAATCATATTTCTTAATGAATGTAGGACAACAGTGCACTCTATTATGGAAGAGTAGGTTTCAAAATATACCTCTGTATCATACAAGTGATTCTATACCTTTATTTTCTTTAAAATAGGCAGCCCAATCCCATGCATCTAGTTTCTCACTAATTTTGTCTACTTAAGAGATTGTTACACTTCTCACATTTTTACATCTTCACTGTGTTCGGGATGGGGGTGGGGGGAGTCTCCTTCATTATCCAAGGCAGTGGGAGTTGTATGTATGACAAATTGAAGTTTGGCCTCAGCTCTTTTAAACAGTAGACAGACTCTTAGATATCTGAACTTTAAGGTCTCACATACTGACAAGCTGAGCAGATTTTTATTTTGGCTCTGAGCTCTCTCCCTGCCACCATATGGAACTAGTTTGTCTTTTTCACAATCACTTGAAGAAAATGCAAAATAACCCCCATGATTCTCTTTCAGAGCCTGGTAGCAATGACTCAATCTGACGGACTTTCCCAACACTGTTATGTCTTCTGGTTGCTGTTCCAGGGCTGTCTCTGCTGTAACCACCCTCCCTGCCCTGCCCCCACCCTACTAAAAGGGCTGGGCACCGGCAAAGAGTGATATCACAGCATGTCTTTTAGCACTGAGTTTAAATGATATAGGTGACATCTTTTGCTGAACGTAAAGACAATATTTCTCTTGTCAATCTATATAGAGAGAAAACAGTGTTTGCCTTGCTGTAGACTTCTAGCAAGATTAGGCATTTGTTTGCTGTTATGAAGAGGTCATAGGGAGGTATACAAATAATTAGTATTGTAGGAAAAAGGGCAAGGGAAAAATTCAGGATATGCTAAACTGCTCAAAACGTTTAGTGGAAAAGATTAGTTTGGGAGGCTGTGGAAGACATGGACTTTAGGGGAGGGATGAGGAGGATATTTCCAATAAAAGGACTGTGAAATTCACAGCACAATTAAATTGAGGTTATCTAAGATCAAAAAAGATAAGAAATAAAGGAGATTCATGAGTCATTTGAATATGTTGGGAACGTCAAGTGAAAAGGCAGACAATGAACTTACTTAGATACTAAGCATTTAAGATAGATTTTTATTCCTTTTTTCCTATTAGCATTTGAAGCTGGAAATTATTTGTTTTCATAAAATGTCCTTTTTGTTAAGTATAGAGTTCTACAGTGGGAATTACTAAGGCTGGAAGCCTTGAGATAAAGGCAAGAATATAAATTTTATCTTAGCACAAGGGAAGACAAACTCTATTATTAGCCTTTCCTAATATAGTAAAATTATCTCTAGTTAAATAATGTTTTCTAACTGTTTTCAAAATAACATCTTCAAGATAAACATTTTATTCTCTTTAATTCAGGACTGTGCAAGTGTATCCTGGGCTTATAAATGACCAGAACTTTACTGAACTGATCCCTTTCTCCCAAGTCCAAAATCAACGATCTTTCAAGACAAAATATTATGTGGGAAGCCTTTTCTCTTCTTCCTTCTATAAATAAATTTTCATTGCACAGATAAATTGCTTCTCTTGTGGCATATCTCATTTTGCCTATCGTAGTATTTCTCATTATAAATGTGCCTTTTCTTCCTCAACAGACTATAAGCGTTTGATGAGAAGTCTTCATCTCTTAGCCATCTTTGTAAACTCCATGTATAATATACATGACAGGCATTAAATAAATATTTATTGAGTTAGTTATGAACTAAGAGTTCAAACTGTTTAGAATTTAAGTTTTACTCATCTCAAGAGATTCTTTATATGTAGTAACATTTTAACTCCAATAATACAATTATGTTTTACAATTCAAGTCCCATGGGCATTTTTTTCCTGATTTGAAATTTGTCCAGTATTAATGACCTAATGGTCTGCTCAAATCATACAGTGGGACACTTTTAATAAGGATGGAATGAGTTTGTGGTTGCCACCAGACATTTGAAGAAATAGCTCATGGAATAATCTATTAAAGCAAATATGAGAAATGAGACCATCAAGTTTGACAAAGGGATCTATTGGGTTGGCCCAAAAGTGACTTCAGTTTTTAAGTAAAAACAAAAGACACATTTTTCATTTTCACCAAGGACTTTATTGAACAACGTATTCACCCTTTCGTTCCACTACCTTCTTTCAGTTTTCAGGCAACTTCATAATTCCATCTTCCCAAAACTTTTTGTCTTTTTGAGCAAAGAACTGTTCCAGGTGCCTCTTACAGTCTTCCAGGGAATTGAAATTTTTTCCCTTAAGAGAATTTTTTAAAGACCGAAAAAAATGGAAATCCGAAGGTGCAATGTCTGGTGAATATGGCGGAGGATTCAGAACTTCCCAGCCAAGTTGTAACAGTTTTTGCCTGGTCATCAAAGAAACATGCGGTCTTGTGTTATCCTGATGGAAGATTATGTGTTTTCTGTTGACTAATTCCTGATGCTTTTCGTTGAGTGCTGCTTTCAGTTGGTCTAACTGGGAGCAGTACTTGTTGGAATTAATCGTTTGGTTTTCCAGAAGGAGCTCATAATAGAGGACTCCCTTCCAATCCCACCATATACACAACATCACCTTCTTTGGATGAAGACCGGCCGTTGGTGTGGTTGGTGATGGTTTATTTCACTTGCCCCACGATCTCTTCCACTCCACATTACTGTACAGTATCCACTTTTCATCGCCCATCACAATTTGTTTTAAAAAAGGAGGGTTTTTGTTATGTTTAAGTAGAGAATCGCATGCAGAAATATGGTCAAGAAGGTTTTTTTTGCTTAACTTATGTGGAACACAAGCAGTAAAGTGATTAACATAACCAAGCTGGTGCAAATGATTTTCAACGCTTGATTTGGGTATTTTGAGGATGTCGGCTGTCTCCCGCATGGTATAACATTGATTATTCTCAATTAATGTATCGATTTGATCGCTGTCAAGTTCAACTGGTCTACCCGACTGTGGAGCATCGTCCGGCAAGAAATCTCCAGCACAAAACTTTGCAAACCACTTTTGACACGTTCAATCAGTCATAGCACCTTCTTCATACATTGCACAAATCTATTTTTGCGTTTCGGTCCCATTTTTACCTTTCTTGAAATAATAAAGCACAATATGCCAAAAATGCTGTTTTTTTTTCATCTTCAATATTAAAATGGCTACACAAAAATTCAGTTTTGATAAGTCTTTTTTTAAATGCACGCTGATATGACAGCTGTCACATACAATCTAACAAAATTGTTTCAAATGAAGTCAAAGACAACTAAGTGCTAGTAGAGCCATCTTAGGGAAAAAAACAAACCTTTTGACCAACCCAATATATCTATACATGAGTCTATTCTATTGCATAATTCCCTCCAGAAACAGGGCATTCATTTTAAAGATCTGTTTCAAAGCCTCCGTCTTCTTTGTTAGAGGATAGAGGGCTTGTTTTCCAGTGGTGAATCTTAGGACTGTGATCTCTGTTGGAGGAGGCTGTATTAAATCTGTCATTATGTGCCACACTATTTTTTGTATGTTGGAGATATATTCTGTTACTCCACTGTCCATAGGTGAACGGATTACGTACTTATTTGTGATAGCCTTTCAAAGAGTATCTAAGAAAATGATAGGAAAATATATGAAGCAAAGTTGTTGCACCTATAAAAGAAGAGTGAACATATGCCAACGACAAGAGAGTTGTATGACAATGATCTACATTCATAGCTATGAATCTATAAGTAGAAGGAAAAGTTCAAAAGAAGTTTCAAAAGAAAAGAGGATGTAAGTAGGAAGATTAAAAGATCTAATAACATACAGTTTGACTAATTAAGAATTAAGGACGTGATAGAGATTGAGAGATACTTAAAGAGACATAAAGATCAAGAAGATATAGGTGGTTTGGTACAAAGTTAAGTATGAATGAAGAAAATAACTGACAATAAAGTCATCAACCAAAATTTTCCTCCTTTTATCTCCCCCCCACACACACAAAATAGATATAAAACATTAACTTCTAAAGAGTAGGACTGTGTCATTGTATTTGCATATGTGTGTCTATAGAACTCAAGAGATAGTATAACAGAACAGAGTTTGGAGCTTAATTGTCTGGGTTTAGAGTGTAGCTCTTATCCTTTCTGACCCTCAGTTGCCTCATCTGTAAAATGACTCTAATAATAGTAATGTCCTTCTAATATTGTTGTGATAACTAAATGAAGTAACACATATAAAAGCCTTGAAAAGACTGTCACATGTAGAGTACTTATGAATATTAATAAAAAAATAAACGAAGAAACCAAACTTCCCTAACCAATAACTATAAACTACACAGAAGCACGGTAAACATGAGCTATATGAATAAGTCTGAATTAAACAAGCAAAATGTATACGACATTGATAGACATACATAAGCATACTGAGAGTGATGAAAACAGTGAGATAGACATGGAGCTAATTAAGACATGTATGTAGGCAATAAGCTGGAGAAATTCAAGATGAAAAAGACCAGTTTTCTCAAATCCATAGGCCCCGTTTCCTTTGAAAGTTTTCCTCATTTTTATGTGGAGCAAGCAGAATACTATGCACAAAGAACAAGAAACCAGAGTCCCTTTGCTGACTGACTACCTAATTTAAGGTCTACATTATTTTGAACCCAGATGCCTGAATAACAATCCTTTAATTCAAATGTTTATTCTTTAATAAAGTAAAATTCCAATCTTTTGAGAATCCTAAGCTTTTCTTGCCATATAATAGGGTGCTTTATTGGCTGAATCCAGCACGTGTATTTTTTTTAAATATCTTTACTGGAGTATAATTGCTTTACAATGTTGTGTTGGTTCCTGTTGTACAACAAAGTGAATCAACTATAAGGATACATATATCCCCATATCCCCTCCCTCTTTCGTCTCCCTCCCACCGTCCCTATCCCACCTCTCTAGGTGGTCACAAAGCATCGAGCTGATCTCCCTGTGCTATGGGGCTGCTTCCCACTAGCTATCTATTTTACATTTGGTAGTGTATATATGTCAGTGCTACTCTCTCACTTCATCCCAGCTTCCCCTTCCCCCACTGTGTCATCAAGTCCATTCTCTACGTCTGCATCTTTATTCCCGCCCTGCCACTAGGTTCATCAGTACCGTTTTTTTAAGATTCCATATATGCAGCACGTATATATTTTTTTCCCCTTTCTTTACTAATAATTGGTACTTGGAAAAACCCCTGAAAAGATCACTCATTCCAACTTATCCTTTAATTCGCATCTTTACTTCCTGAAAGCTTCCTTTGTGACACTGTCTTCGTTAATTAGCATCATTTGTTCTCAAATGGAATTGAATCATTGGGGAATCACCAGAATTTGTGTAGTGTATTAATCTAACCATTATTTAAGAAGGAGTACCTTATTTGCTTCTAAAGCTTTGGAAGCCCTGATGTAGATATGTAATTTGATAGAGATCTTTGAACATGTGTAGTGGAAGATGTGCAACTGTGCAAAATGCCTGAGACAGCAAGGGTCATGGGAATCTGTGTTGTGATTAAGAAAGATACATTTTCAGAGTTACAGAAAACCTCAGCCCCAAATAATGAGAAACTTCAGAGAACCCAGTTTCACTTATTCCCTGATTCTATTATGATTGTTTTATATAGTATTAGCTTTCATTATACATGTTTAAATTTTACACAAATTTTTCATCTAAGTTTTGACAACATATATTTTAATGTCCCTTCCTTGACTTACAAATATTAATATAATGTAGAACTTTGATGAAAATGAGTGTATCAACCACCCAGGTATTCTCAAACTCTTGACATACGATACATTGTTAACGACATAGCGACTCGTTTCAAAACCCCAGTAAAATACAGTTCTCAGTTTTTTTCAGTGACATGATGATTGCATTTGTTCAAAATTCATGACAAATTCTTCCTCCATAAAAACAAAATAGTGAACTCACACTCTGTTGTCTCTGAGTGCTTTTGCACAGTGCTGAAAGAGTACACTCTACTCTGTACATTAAAAAAAGAAAGATTTTCATGAAAGCTGTGACAATGAAACCATACTTCTCAAAGTTCAGAAATATACACTGTAGTGATTCTCTGTTTTTAGTTCTAAATAAAAATAACGTTCTTCTAGTATTCCTCCCTTTTCTAAGGATACATTAAAAAAAATGAGTGCCGAATGAATTACATGGCACTAAGACCCCTGTAAAGAACATACAGTCCCTTAAACTTATTTCAGTTCCCTTGGCATCACGTGTGGCTGACAGAATCAGTTCCGAGTGAGTGGCTCACTGACCAGACCTCTTCTGGTGCCTAAAAGACCAGGCTGACAGCCATCTCAGAGAGTTTATGGGTTTGCTTTTTTACTAAAAATTAAGTCAGGACCTTGTAAAACTTATGATTGAAACTGGTAATTTTTTTTTTTTTTTTTTAGTGTAAACAAGTTCAAGGGAGGTAGATTTGTTCTCATTTTTATTTCTGTTTAAAAAGCAGCAAGAAACTTTCTTTTGAGTATCCCCTAGGGGAAGATAGAGGAAGAGGAAAGGGTGAGTAGAATGCTGAAAACCATTGAGAGACACTGTCTGAGGTTTTTTGCAAAGAGGAAATACTTTCTCTTGTTGTACTTGGACAATGTGTTGCTATAAGTTCTGCAAATAAGGCTCCAGCATGCATAAACAGATTCTTCTGTTGACCAAAATCATCAGTGTACTTATTTCTGTCCACAATCAATGTAAGACACAGTCCAAACTCCTTATCAGGTAATATGGCCTTCGTTTTCTGTAGCACAGCGAACCTCTACATACAAGATACTTGCTTTTGTCTAACTAAGGCAGGCTCTCTCCCACTTCTGGGTCTTTGTCCACATTGCTCCTTCTGGCTGGAATCTCAAGATTTCCCTCCTACCACCATCCTCCATATATGCCTCATGAGAACTTACTCATACTTCACAAATAACCAAGAATTTCCTCCACGAAGCCTTTCCTGGTCCCCTTCAGTCTCCTCCAATGTACCCCAATCCATCCTCAACCCCAGCCAAGTTCACCACTTTTCTTTAGTGCCCAACTATAGCCTAATTCCAAGAGTTCTTATTGTGGAGCTGAATCATACATAAATTTTGTGCTTGTTCATCATTTTTTCTGGGGAGAAGATGCGTAGCTCCAGCAAATTTGTGAAAAGGTCTATGATTCCTTGATCAAAAACCAAAACAGTACAAAACAAAAAACCAAACAGGCATGCTAAAACATACTGCAGCTAAAACTTTTACTTTAAGCCAACTATCCCTCCCATGTTTTCTTCCTTCTCTTCAAATATTAGCTCCACAAGACCAGCAAGGATGATGTGTCCTTTTAGTGTCATTAAAGTATTATTTCTGCATCAGCATCACCTGGGTGTACTTGGTAGGCTTGAGATACCTAGGTTCTATCCCCAGGATCAGAATCTCTGGATGTGAGATTCAAAAATCTACACTTTAGACAAACATCTTAGTTGACTTTATGCACACTCAAGTTTGGAAATAATTGAGTAGTACCAGGCAAATAACAGCAACATGATAAAAATTTGGTGGCTGGCTGGCTGGATAAATGAATGAATGCAGACTCTGATTTCAAAAGAATTGTAGCAACTTTTAAGAGAGTAATTTTAGTGAAGTTCTGTAAATTAAAGCAAAACCATATCCAGTTAAGAGAGAAATAAAATAATTATGAATATTGGACAACTACATATTTAATAATTATTATTTATTAACAAGCCAAGGAAATATTGACTTAATGTCTTTAATTATCAGCATATGTTCTAGGTTAGGTGATGTTAAAGAAGCATACAATATTCAGATGTAATTATTCTGCTAAGAAAGAATACTAGGTGTACTTTAAAAATCAGATTATAAATAGGTACAAACTATTCATTTGATCTTTAACACATCTGCCATTTTTAAAGCACAGCTCATTAAAATAATTATTTTATAATAATGTTGTGACCTCCAGTTGTTTACATAATGACTTCTGATCTTCAGATGTGGAAAATTCTCTCTAGAATTGATCATAAGCACATGTGAGGGAAAAGAAGTGTTTTTCATTTGCAGCCTAAAAATGAATAAGACTAAAATTATTCTTTATCCAGGTGCTTAGCTGAGCTTCTAATCGAGGCAGGTAATAAAATAGCACTTTTGATTCTGTCAAAAGAGAATGAGCAGGGCTTCCCTGGTGGCGCAGTGGTTGAGAATCCGCCTGCCGATGCAGGGGACACGGGTTCGTGCCCCGGTCCGGGAAGATCCCACATGCCGCGGAGCGGCTGGGCCCGTGAGCCATGGCCGCTGAGCCTGCGCGTCCGGAGCCTGTGCTCCGCAACGGGAGAGGCCGCAACAGTGAGAGGCCCGCGTACCGCAAAAAAAAAAAAAAAAAAAAAAAAGAGAATGAGCAGACCAGCATAAGAACTGGCATTTGTAATGTCAGTACCAAAAGAGACATATGAAAGCACTTTGCAAATATTTGGCATGGAGTAAATGCTCAATTAATATTAGTTAAAGTTGATTGTTATGATGATACTATCAGCACAGAATTTATAGTTGAGCATTTAATGTTGATATTTGTTGATACTTGTCATAATTATTTTAAATGGTTTTATAACTGCTTCTGGTTGAAATGAGTAAAGGCTCTCGAAAAGAAATAAATCATCTAGTCAGAAAAAGCACTGTATTAGTTACAGGGTAGTCGATATTTTATATTGTCATTTTCATCATTTAAAAATTTTTTACTCAAAAAATATAATTAACTAAATCTCGTACTTTCTGATAAGCTCTCAGTTATTTAACCGTGAGTTCTAAAAATATCAAAGTTTACTATCACCAAGTGGCAGCTATCAAAATTGCAGGCAGAGTATCTAGTCCTTGTAACCCACAAACTACTTACTGGTGACAGCAACACAGCATCCTTTTCCAGGATTAATTGGCCTAGGGAATAAGGTATGCTGTGTGTTCATTTTATTTCATTTGCTTGGCATGATGCAATATAGAAATTTTTGCCTAACTTTTACAGGTAAAAAATAAATAAATAAACAGAAGAGACTGCAGTTGAATAGATCAGGGAAATGAATCTCATCCAAGCAACAATCCAAGAAACTAAAGGACATGGCACTTTATTAAAAACCTTACGTGGAAACTGTCATATGCTTCCATTCTATACCATAAACCTCTGAGGGCAGGAATTTGACTTGATCTCCAAATTTCTAGCATCTATATCAATAATTGCCATATAGTAATCAGTTGTGTTTGTTGAATGCACAAAAGATATCTTTGCTGATGTGTCTTTCATATATTTATTAGAAAGTGCTTCCTTTCCAGACATATGCCGAGCATTGTGGAGAGGTCCCTGCCCTCCTAGAGGTGGCAGTTTAATAAGAAAGAATAGCCCATTACAACCCCGTGTGATAAGGACTTTGATAAAGGTAGGCACAGAGCACAGGGAGAGCACACAGAAGGGGCTCATTATCCAATCTAAAAAGCAGAGCTCTACAGTCTGAGCTAAGACTTAAAGGATAAAGAAAATCAAGTCAGGAAAGAGGTTAAGCCCTTGAAGGATAAGGGTTGAGTTCTGTGGATTTGTCTCACCCACATGTCTTGCACATTGTTGTTGCTCATATTTATTGAACAGAGTAATAAAAACACTGAGTGAAAAAACAATTGATTGGGATGTGAGAAAAGACTATGCAGATGGGCTACCCTTAGAGGCTAAGTCCTAAGTCTCTCACATATTACTAGTTGTCTGGCTCTCCTCTTTGCTCTTAGCATCATACTTCATCATTATCCCTTTACACTCTGTGCTTAAACAACACCTTACTACTTGCAGTTTGCCTAACAAGACAGGCTGGGTCTCACTTACGAGCTTTCACATATGCTATTCACTCTTCTATCTCCAACTTGAACTATTTCTTCAGCTAATTCCAATTTGCCATTTTTATGTCAACTTAATTTACCCCTTGGAGGCCTTCCCAAGCCCCTAAAATTGGTTAGGTCCCCCTATTCATGCCACACTTGTCTTTATCTCCAAACTCACTATGTTCATGGCATTGTAATTGCCTGTTTGTCTGTCTACTGTCTATCCCTTCCCCTAGCCCCACCACACACGAGTATAGACATGTGTGAACACACACATACATGACTGTACTGAAATATCTCTGGATATTTTACCCTAAGATAGCACATAATAGAAAATAACAAATATTTTCTTCATTGAAGATAGAGCTTTCATCTTTTCAGTGGTGGCCAACATTTAGGAGGACCCCCAGCAGTGGGATCACAGGACATCTCCCTAGATTATTTCCTGGAGGCAGCATTAGCTGATTCTAGCGATTTCTGCCAACCTATAAGTTTCTAGGACGGCAGTTGTCTGAGTCCCAGCATTACTCATTCTGGAGCTGGAATCCTGGGAATCCTTAGACCTAGCAGCACCAAGGCATTTGTTTTTGTTGTCTTAGAAAAATTTAAGACTCTAGAGACTGACATTAATCTGCATTAAAGTCAAGAGATTTCCTGATCTTTATAAGGCCTGAAGAAGGTACAGAGTGACTTCGTGAGACCATGCCTTCTTCCTCTTGAATATTTCATCTCAGTCAAGGAGTATAAAATACAAATTTTGTTGAATAAAACAATTCCTTCTCTGTTTTAGGAAGTATAACCACAACAAAAATCGTAGTCTAAATAAAAGTAATACACCTCCCAAGTTGAAGAAATTATCTGAAAATACAAACAAAACTACTTAAAGCCTTAGGTTTGATATCTAGGCTAAAAATTCAGGAGGGGAGAAACTGCCAGGAGATTCCCTGTATATTTTTTTTCCTACCTTGATCAGTCCAGAACTGCTGTAAGAAATAAATTTCCTCTTAGTATTTCAACACATCTGCTACTGGTTCCAGCCAGGACAATGCAGCCCAGAGGATCAGAGAAATGAAAAACATTTCACTAAAAAGTGAAACAAGTTTTGCAATACCTACAAAAATGCAGGGCTTAAATTTACGTGGGAGGCTCAAGAGAATTCTTTTCAATCCACACTGATTTGTTTTGTCCTTGAAATATACACATGGCATGGGAATACTTTAATGATTGAAAAAAAGGATTTTGGAATTAAAAAGACCTCATCCTTACCTCCTCATTTTACTTCTGAGGACCTGAAACTTGGAAAAGTGAAGTAACTTGTCCAAGGTCATTCAGAAAAGTAACTACAGATCCAAGTCTAGAGTTCATGTCTCTTGATTCCCAATACAATATTTTACACATTACATAAAACTGCTTCCCAATAAAGATCTTGGCCAAAAATAAACTTTGTGCAAAAAGCTGTTTAGTGGCCAAATTATTTTCAAGTTTTTTTTTTTTTGGTAATTTTGTTTAAACATCTTATTCATCTCTTCATGTGGAATCTCTTCCAGAATGAGGCTTTAGCATAGCCATAGTTCTACCCTGAAAGTATCATTCATCCCCAACAAATAATAAGGAGATAATAAAATGAGAAGAAAATCACCAAACTGTGCATTATAAATATTATGGTAAGATTATAATTATAATCTAAAATGTACATTAAATACTGAAACACTATCATTCAGACTTCACGAATACAAATTTTCTATTGGTTCAAAGAAGGGCTATCTTTAAGCTTGTCATTATACTATGTGTGATAGAGGATTTATTAATCGAGTTAATATAAAAAGACAAAGGAATTAACTTTAGGGAACAAACTGTAACCAAGAATGGAAAAAATTAACATGTAAAGTCACTTGATAAAATCACACGCAAAATTTATCTCCAACTGGTAAATTGTTACTTTTGCAGATATGATAATATAATACAATGTACTCTACAAGTGTCTGAGGCACTAGCAAGGGGGAGGCCAAAGGGATATTGTAGTAAGTTCCCACAACCACTTCAATCAACATAGATCAGCTTTATGTGTTTTATAACTTATGACATTTTGTAAGAATCTTCTTTGAGACTACATATTCCATTGTAAAAAACCCCGCAAAACTTTAAGTGATTAAACTTAACCCAACCAATAATGGGACAAAATGACCTTTTGTGCCTTCGGATGTGATAAAATGGGAAGTACACAGTATCGTTTATTTAGCATTCTTGTCAAAAAGATTTAATTTGAATCTCATCAGGAAGAAATAATCAGATAAATTAATAAAGAGACATTTCTGAGGAAAACTGATCTGCATTAAAAAAAAATACTAATGGCGAGTGTGTGGTAGGTAACTGCTCTAGGTAAAAGGTGACTAAAGAGATCACAGATGCAATGAGTGAGCCTGAGCTGGGTCCTGAATCCAAATAAGTAAATAGATAAGTACCAATCAGTAAAAGACATTTTGGGGACCGTGGTTGGGGGGTTGGATTTCAAAATAGAAACATACTAAATTTTTATTGAATAAATAATAAACTTCCTGGGTGTGATAAAAATTGAATTAAATAATAAAACATATCTTTCATAGTCATATGGCACTTAAGTTTGTCCAATACAAAGTGTTTGCATATTCTTTCTGATTGGATCCATTTAACAAAATGGTGAGATCTACAGGACAGTGGGCATTATTCCCACCTAAAGATGAGAAAATTGAGGTATAAAAGTATTAGGTGATTTGCCCAAGGTATTGCTAGATTGTGCTACTGACAAGTTGGATAATCTGAGAACTGTGTTTCTCAGACTCTCCTTCTTTGTACAGTTCCAATTTAGAGTTGGCCCCAAGAGGACTTTGTATGAGATTTGGAAGGTGGAAGTAAAGCAGTGGTCCAACTCAGACTATCATTAGATATGGTGATGTTCAGGGTCAGAGGTGCCCAGATGTTCTCAGTTTGTGCTCTCTTCCACTTTGCATCCAGCTTGCCTCCCCCATGCTGGCAATCTGTCCAGACTCAACACCAGATGCCTGATTGCATAACCCTAGGTAACGTAGCTATGGCTTTTCTTAGATATCCCCTGCTGTGAGATCTAAGCTGGTAGCTGGATTTGGTAGCTGGACGTGCCTGGTTTCTCGAATTTTCCTGCTGGCTCCAGCTTGTCCACTACCACACTGGGGTTCATGTATATGTGTTAGTGACCCTTCCTCTGATTATCCACCTTCATCTTCCAGACCTTCACTTTCCCAGCTCACCTCACATTTGTGTAAGGTGGTATTTGTATAATAAATCCCTTATTTCCATAATACTCATCATGGCTTTGTTTCCGTAACTGAACACTGACTGATACAACCAAATTGGCTTTATGGATAGTGAAGCCAGACTTCACTATTTAATAGCTTCCACATCTTCTGATTCCTATTCCAGAGCTCTTTCCAGTAGATCACAGCATCTCCCTAAACCCACAATTAAACATTTATTTCTTTTAAGCATTGGATATGGTGGCACTTATGTATTTGTTTTTTAACTCTAAGTATTAGGACCAGCAAAGACCAACAAAGTTTTTATGAGAAGAAAAAGGTCACTGTAAGCCCTAAACTGATGGAAAATCTTACTGAAGTATTTTTAGGGAGATCAAAATTTAATCATTTATCAAAGAATTGAAGGGGAAAACAATTTAAAAAGAAATGTATACGTAAAAGTAATTTTATTCTAGTGAACAAGTTTTGAGCTGCAAGGAGCTTTATAAATACTTTAATTTATAGGACAGAAAATTGAGAGATGAGATAATGTGTCCGCAGACATTCAGATTATTAAAGACAGAAGTGGGGTTAGAGGAAACATATTTTATCTCTTAGAATATGTGCTTTGAGTGTATTTAATTCCAGCAATTAACTGATGGATTTCCTTTTATGGAGGGATGGCCAAAAGGTGACAGAGATCTAAGCTCAAATTGTGACTTCTACTCATATTAGTATTTGTGACCTTATGCGAAATACCACACCTCAATTTTCTTAGGTAAAACAAGGTGTCTGGTGCATAGCATGTATTCAACAAATATTAACTATTAACTATTAGCAATAATTTGGCTGGCTTAGGTATATATCTTGAATTTTGATAAAAATGGTTTCCATATTCTAGAAACTTAGAAATTAGTGGGAAAGATCATACACACAGTTATTTAATAAATACTTGTTAATGACATAATAGAATGTGGATACTGGATAGTTATTCACAGACTGTTATGCATCTATGGGACCACAAAGCATCCAAATTGACCTGAGAATGAGGGTGGTACATTTGTCTGGGAAATCAGTGTAGGGATATTTATAGGTGAGTGAACTTAGGATCGATTCCTGTGGCAGAGTGAAGAAAGCAGTACTGAGCAGAGGGAGAAGTTGAATGGGCTCACATGCAATCACAGTGAACATCTCGGCTCATCTCGAGTGAAATTCTGGACCTTGGATAGCCCTTCAGAATTGTCCTGAATTAGGGCAAGTGGTCCTTAATAGACTCCTATACTGACCAGTCATTGGATGCAATCTGTCTGTAGGAAGGAGCAGTGACCTTGAATGAGATGACTTTCTTCAGTCATAGGCATACCCAGGCAGGGGACCTTGGCTACAAGCTGTTAGCCAGCAACGTTCCCAGGAAGTGGGAGAACGAGTGCTTCAGTTCTGAAGGGAGGATATAGATGAGCACATCGGAGCATATACCATAGTAGGTACCAGGGAAGACTTCCTGAAACAAAGGAAAATCTTAAAGGTTTAGAAGATGTATCCAAAGTTGGGTTTATATGTATAGGGTAAGGCTATAGCATAAACAAAGGCGTGGGTGGTAAAGGGAAATTGCAAGTAGTTTCTGGATCATAATCACAATAAGGGGGTATCTGACTGGGTGAGGTTGGGGGAACAATATGATAGTAATAGCTGAATAAGTAGGTAGGACCAGGTTGGGAAGAGTTTTAGGTGGCAGACTTTAACCTGTAGATATTTGAACACTGTTGAAATATGTGAAGGATGGCAGAGCCCAAGTCGGATTGTTTCAGAAAAAACATCTCAATAATAGCATGGAAGATATATTTGAGAGCATCCAGACTGGAGGCAGGAAGGCTTTATAACTGTCTGGGTGTTAGATGACGAGGATCTGGATAATACTGCCTCTCTAGAGGAAGTATTTAGTAACTTCATGTTGATTGTGTGTTATTGCACATGATGTGTTTATCATAACACTCTCACATTATTGTTTTTTTCTTATTTATATTCTCTTGGGTTCTACAGATTTTATTTTCTATCTGAGAAAATCATTTGGACTTTCCTTGGAGGATAAAAGGAAAATATGTGTATTACATGTACATTTGTAAGCTCATCAATCTATTCACAACATTTACTTTTAATCAATATGTGTCTAGAGCATGAGAAATATCTATTTTAAAAGTTTTTTGGTTTATACATTATGGCCACAACTATTACAAGAGTTTTCAAAATATAATTTCTATTAAAATAAAATATTTTAAAAAAGAAAACTCAAAAATTTCTGAATTTAATTTGAAAGAAGAAAAATATAGAAAATGTAAAAATAGAAGAAAAAAAACCCACCATGAATTCCATAGTTGATTTTAGTTGGAATTTAGTTGAATTTGAGTAGGTCAATTGACCAAGCCTCATCCAAGTTTCTTCATCTTTAAAATGTGTCTAATAATACCTAGCTCAAAATTCATTGTAAGGATTAAATGATTATAATATTAAAAATCATTTCATAGATTATAAAATACTATACAAGTGTTAGCATTAATTCCTTTAATAATTTATCACAACGAGGCATCCTAATTCAGAGGGAAGAGAAATGAGAACAAGCACAGAAAAGCAAAGCTAGATATCTGGAGTCCTGACTTGAAGCCACCTGTGGTGTTACTGGTCCTGGAGAATCAGTGCTGGGTGTGAGTGAAGATAGAGGTGGAGAGGGAAGTCACAAGGGTGTAGCTTCCCTTTTCAAGCTTCTGTTTGATTTTCTTTGAAAGAGTGAATAATGCCAGTTTATAGTGTGCTTACTTTAATTAAGCTTTCACCAGAAGAGGCATTATGTTTTAATGAGTTTTAATTTCTCATTTGATGCCAATGTGAATCTTAATATTTAACTGCATGAGAAGGTGATGATTACAGATCTATTTTCTGCTGGGTCTTGGCAGGAAAGAGGGCCAGAGCCACCAGCTTTATTACAGTAGCATTACAGAGTGGAAACCACACCTAACTAGGAAGGAGCCAAACATCCCATATTTAAGTCTTTTTCCCTCCTTGGACAAAAATATTACATATTTCTGAACCTCAGCCTTCTTTTCTTTAAAACCAGAGGTTTGGAATTAAATGATTAAGTTCCTTCTGGAGCTATAATTCTGATTCTCAAGGTTCACAATTCTCTCGAGAGAAAAATGGAGACCTCAGAGTGTACACCTCACTTTAGCTTTTTGATCACAGATCTGCATTATTTGGGTAAAGATCAGAATTACAAAGATGTTCAAGGACCAGGAAATGCTCAGTGAGGGCAGTGGGCATTTTAAGAGGAGATAAGTGTGCCTTCCTCACGCAGATGCCAAAATGACATTCATACCATGTAACCTGAAGCCTACTTCAGATGCCTCCGACCCTCCTAAATCTACACACTCTTTGCACCCTTAATACCACCCCAGCCTCAAAAGTGCACACACACACACACACACACACACACACACACAAGAACTGAGAGACATTTTGGAAAAGAACCAAAGCAAATTCTTCAGGAGCCTAGAAAAAAGACTAGACTAATTATTTGCTAGTCCTATTGTCAGGCTGTCTGACATTAGCCAAGTTTCATATAGTTTCAAGTTTCAGCTCAAAACATTTACATAAGAGTACCCCTGATGTTTTACAGTGGTTTTTCTTGTTATACAACTCTCAAAATATTGACCTCCTTGGAAACATTTCTTCTTACAGTCCATTGCATTTTATAAATGTCTCTTCTTTGGTTTCTTGAGTTGCCATATGCACACCCTCTCTCCCCACCATGAGACTATCAACTATTTAGATCTATTCCTCATCCTCTGTTGTGGTGACATCATCACTGTTTGTTAAGAAAATGATTATTATGTCTCCAAGGATCCAATCCCACACAAAATCCATTAAAATAAAATGAGTTGTGTTCATAAAAGAATTGTAGATTTAAACTCCTAAAGGATGGCATGTTTCAAAAAGACAAATAGCAGTAGAAACAGTTGAACTATGAGGAGTTGGCCACACAGGTTGAAAAAAAGCATAAGGCCTTGGTCACCGTCATTGCATTTTGTTTGAAGCAGTGAGCCAACCCTTTAATGCACACAATCGTGTTTCCAAGACCAATGTAAAGTAGCCATGATATCGAGAGTTTAAAAATCATTGCAACCCTAATTTACTGTTTATCTAATTTACAAAATTGAGTCACACACCATTATTAACGACCTGCTATATGCCAAGTATTGCATTTATGGGTACTGATATAAAAGTAACTGAAATATACTTCCTGTTCTCAAGGAAGGCCAACCAGTTATTTAGTGACCTAGTTTGTAACAAAGCTAAACTGTGAGGTCCGGGAGACTAGTGACCTCATCACTGACTGCAAGTTTGCCAGTGCCTAGTAGAGTTCCGGGAACACAGAAGTAATACAATAAGTGTTTGTGAAATGAATTTACCACCCTGCATTACTTGATTAACCATTTTTTTCTAGTGTACAAGCTGCTCATTGAAAAAAAAATCAGAGATGTTAACAATTAAGTATATAGTCTATTTTTAATCCGCAATGATGTGCTGTGTATGTTGATGCCATTACTTGGATTTATTTTTGTCTCTCACATTACTGACCAAAAAATTCTAAATTATGCCTCACCTTATTTTTTAGTAAATCATTCAAACATAAAATTTTACTCCTCTTTTGTCACCTTCAAGATAATGTAAAAAATAATTTAAGAAAAGTAAATAAGGGAAGTATAAGTAAAAAAATCTTTTGATAGAAGTATTTATTTCAAGCCCCTGAGTTTGAGTCAATCTCTGTCATTAGTTTTATATGTATAAATTCACTGCACCTCCATAACAATAACAGCAACAATAAAAATAACAACAATAATATCATGTTTGAATTAATTCCCTATCCTCTAGAATTTGAGTCAACATCAAAATAATCAGTCTGTGAATAAATACACTACCATGTGTAAAACAGCTAGCACAGGGAGATCAGCTCGGTGCTCTGTGACCACCTAGAGGGGTGGGATGTGGAGGGGGGGCAGGGAGGTCCAAGAGGGAGGGGATATAGGTACACAGAAAGCTGATTCACCTCACTGTACAGCAGGAACTAATACGACATTGTAAAGCAATGTTACTCCAATTAAAAAAAAAATTCTAAAAAAAAAAAAATAGTCTGTGAAAACTGAAATTTAAAGCTTTGAAGAAGTCTTTACAGGGTTTTTTGCATCCCTTTGTCATAGGGCTAGACAGCCTGATTTTCATTTTGAAGGATAATTTTGATCATTTCTTTTTTTCACACTTTTCCATTAAAACTTTTAAATGACTAGGCCTGAGGCAGTTGAACACCACACCCAAGAAGGACCTACCTGTAATTTTGCTTTTCATTTCCTATGTGGAATCTGTCGTATTGTGAATAGGCTCGGTTTCCTTCCCAGTCCATTAACTCGATTCTTAGTGTGTACTGCCTCTGACTGGTTATGGTAAAAATAAACTCATTCCCCAGCCAATATTCACCAGAGGGATTTCCAAAACCCTGTGAAAGAAGACAGAGATGCAGTTGTTAATTCAGAGAGAAGCTCTTTCCATGTTTAGTATTAAGCTATGTTCTAAACAATAAAAAACATTCTTTAAAAGTAAAGATGGTTCTTTCTTTTTTTTTTTTTTTGGTTCTTTCATATTTTTATACACTTTCTTTGATTACTCACTCAGTATTTTTCTGCTATGTTTCCCTCCATCGAGGCTCATGTCTAATTCTTATTACAGTAAATTTTGATATACAAATCTGTGTAGATGAGATGTTTTTGAATTAAATGAATCTGGTTAATAGGTTTAACCAGTAAATGCTTCTCAATCACAGCTTGCTTTTGAAAACGTTTCTAAAATACTAGTTAACGGAATATTTTCAACATAGTTTAAATATTTTTCAATGAATAGCACCAGCATAGTATCAGACAAGTTATTTAACAATATTATTATTTTTGTTATTATTCACGAGTCTAATTATGGTTAGATAATAACAGATTACTAGACCCTTAACTTCTCTAGCTTTAACATTTTCATTTTTAAGTAATAATAAGCAAATCTGTAAATCCAGAACTGTAATCATTTAAATACTTCGCCTCCATAGATTAGGATTTTGAGGCAGAAGGCTGACACTAAAGAGCTAGTGAGTGAACCTAGCTGGCTGCTCCGCCCCAGAATCTCAGTATGGTTCCACTGTTCTCTTTAGGGCAATCCCAGTCGCTGTTATTGTGTTCAAAATAGTTTTCTTGGGCTTCCCTGGTGGCGCAGTGGTTGCGAGTCCGCCTGTCGACGCAGGGGACACGGGTTCGTGCCCCGGTCCGGGAGGATCCCACATGCCGCGGAGCGGCTGGGCCCGTGAGCCATGGCCGCTGCGCCTGCGCATCCGGAGCCTGGGCTCCGCAACGGGAGAGGCCACGACAGTGAGAGGCCCGCGTACCGCAAAAAAAAAAAAAAATAGATTTCATTGTGGAGTAAAAGGAAGTACACAAAAGAAAGCTAACTCTTAATGTTGGCTATGTTAGTGATAGGAAAATTTAAAACCCTAAAAAACTACTGGCATCCTAGATTTGGGGTATTCACAATTGCCTCAGAAGTGTTCCTTGGTAGAACTTGAAGTTCAGTGTAATTCTTGATATATGCGTTTGTTTTAGTGACCAGACTATGAACTCCTTGAGGACAGAAGTTGTGTTGTAGTTGTGAATCCTCAAAGACTAGTAGAACGCTGGCATACACTGGGCACGCCATATGTTTTACTTAAGTTCAAAGAAAATGGAAGAAAGGGAGGAAGGAAGAAAACAAAGGCTATGGCACCCTGCAATTGCATTCAGAGAAGTAACCTTAAAACATAATTCTTGGTGTAGGTAATTTGGTTGTGTCTCAGGGGTGCTTCTTAAAGTGCCCAACTGAATCATAATCACTGGAGCACTAGTTGAAAAAAAATATTCCTGGCTCCAATTCGAATCAAGCTATCTGAGAGCCAGTCCATAAATCTGAATCTGAACAAACTCCCCATTTCTCTTGTGCACATTCATGCTTGGAAGACTTGGAGGTGTCCAGTAATCACATAATATACTTTGATGTTGCAGAAAGAAACATATTCTGGTTCACTGAGGTATTCATTAATAAAAGTTTTATTTTATCTGTAATAAGAAGAAGTATGAGGGAAGTACTAAAAGAATCACAGCAATCCTTATTTTCTCAACACAGAAGATAGAATTTGGAAAATATTTGTTTCTTTTCATATTTAATGTATATCAACTTTAGAGAATTACAACTACAGTAGAAGTGTTCTTAACTGATTTCTCCTTTAACCGACTTAACATATGAATCACTATTCTCCATTCCTTACTTAAAATATATTGATGCCCAGAGTACACTGAAAGTATTAAATACATTTGTGCACTACTGTCTGCCAGTTGAGTGACTTACCAAAGGCCAACTGCATTTGGTCTCAAACTCATTTATGCCAGTTCTGTTATTGTAATGATAAGATTTATAATGTTATGTAAATAAGTTAAATATTAGTGGGGAAAGAGGAGTTTTTGTTCTGTTTTGTTTTTTATAAAAACTAATTTAAATATTTAGATTTGCTCAATGAAAGCAAATCACTAAAAACTGCTTTTGAGCTATATGTTGTTGCAACAACTCTAAAAGACTGAGGAAAATAATAAAACTTTAGAGGATTTTTAATGTACATTACTTTGTATATGCCTTACTTGTTCTAGTTTAAAAAAAAACCAGAAGCTAGAAATCTGATGCATTTGATTATGGGAAAGTTTTATGAAAGAGACACTGACTCAGAATTCCAAGGTTTTTTTTTTTTTTTTTTTTTTTTTTTTTTTTTTGCGGTACGTGGGCCTCTCACTGTGCGGCCTCTCCCGTTGCGGAGCACAGGCTCCGGACGCGCAGGCCCAGCGGCCGTGGCTCACGGGCCCAGCCGCTCCGCGGCATGTGGGATCCTCCCA
>NC_041228.1:29919976-29925734 GCF_002837175.3 Physeter macrocephalus | reverse complement strand
CCCTGCATCGGCAGGCGGACTCTCAACCACTGCGCCACCAGGGAAGCCCCAGAATTCCAAGCTTTGAGCCTACATTATAAACACATGGGTAAATGAATGTATATTTTTTATATTTCAATGAAATGTATTAGCATATAGAGGTACACTTTTAAGGTTATTCCCCAATTTAGCTTAGTTTCTGATTAACTGAACACCCTTTGTCCAAATTGTAGTGGGTATATGCATCCCCAAAGATCATCTACCTGTAGCTCAGAGTACAGGTAGATGATGAAGTCCATACACCAGGGCCTCCTTTCTTCTCTGTTCCTAAGATGCTCAAGTCACACTTTGCAAGAGTCCCACAGTGGCAGGAAATCTTAGAGCAATTTAAGATGTGCTAAGAATTTTACACATTTTTAGGGCAGCTGGTGCTTCATACCAGGGAGAAGAGTAAAGCTTACCTTCTCCAATGAATAAGCAAAGCAGAAAGTTACAGGGGACTGAAAGTCAAAGAATTAGCACATTCTCAGTTGCAGCAGCCACTGGGAAGAAAAAGAAGACTGCTTGGATTCTCTTTGCATTTCTTCTCAGCTCAGACATGTCAAAACTCTCTCTATAGACACTGGACTCCCTCTTTTGTGTAGCCAGTTAGAAGAGATTCAGTAATTGTACTAACTGTGAATAAGGAGGGGTGGGAATGATGAAGTGTTAAGTTTTAGATCAAATATTTCCATGCTGTTGAAAGTGTTGCAAGGATAAAAGCTCTCCAGCTTAGTGAAAAGTACAGTGATCTCCAGCTAGCCTCAGAAAAGGAGGAGCATTTTTATCATTCCTCCAAGAGTCTCCATTCCCCTCTTGGCATGCAGGTTTGTACCCCCCTCTAAGCGGAGATTAACAACCCTTCCTAAACAGTTTGCTTCTTCTGACTGAAAACAGAGGAAGAAGCAACTGAAAAGAAAGCAATGAAATTTGCTTTCATAAACCAAAATTTTATTTCATGCACCTTCCCAAAAAACTTTCTAAATATGCTGTATTGGCTACAAGGAATCAACATGACTGTTAGAGAGATAGTGTAGGGAAGAAACCTTCTAATACCTGAGTGCAGTGATGCAGAGACAACCATTTCATCATAAAGATGAGAAATTCAAGAAAGAAGGGGAAATGGGTTCCTACATTAGTAAACTGTCTACTGGCTAGTTTATCAGGCCGGCCACGAACCTGACACCTAGGAACAAAGACTTGGCTTTGATTAAACAACTTCTACTCCCTCTCTCTGCTCCAATTTGAAGGCTTGCTCTGCCACACATTTGCTGTTACTTTTAAGCCTCAGTTTCCTTATATGCAAAACAAGGATTTAAAATGTCATTTCCATATATAGTGTTGCGAGAAAAAAGTGAGATAATATACCTAAAGCATCTATCTCAGTGCTGATGCATGAGAAGCACTTAACAAAAATCTAGTTGTTTTTATTATAATTAGAGGATATATCACAATATATAGTAATTTTCTGTTTACTCGCCTGTCTCCCAAGAGACTATAATCTATATGATGTTAAGCAGGTTCTTTTCTACTCTGTACGTACGAGAAAGGGAACAAAAATAATTCAGGTCTTGTCTTAGCCTGAGAATTAATAAGGGGATATGAACCAATTCTTTAAATGGCTTTCAGATGCTTGGAACTAATGTATTCTTATGACAAGTTGAATATTGGTTTATACAAATGAGTACTGTCACTTTAATCCGAGAAGTTAATTATGAAACAAAAAATTTAAACCAACTGGTTGCAACTGGGGCTAAACTATGACACAAACCATAGTTTGTGTCTACAGATTACCTTCTTATTCTTGTTTCTGCTTTCCTAATGCTAAAGAGAAGCTGTCTTCTTCAACTCTACTGTGGTCCTATTTTTTTTAATCCCTTTCTCACTACATTTCAAAAGTTTTAGGATCTACAAAAGAGGTAATTTTTGAGATCTTAAGCCCATGCTAATAAACTGATCGTTCTGACACTTACTTTCAATTGGCAGTGCATATCAGAAGGAGCTGTGGAGCTTTTTCAAAATATAGATGACTTGGTTCCTGTATGGAGGTTCTGACTCAGTATGTCTGGGGTGGCCTTAGAGATCTGTACATTTAAAAGGTTCCCCAGGTGAGTGTGCTGTGTACTAAAGGTGGGGAACCATAGGATTATGATGTAGAATAACTATTCTGAGTGCAAATGAGAAATAAGAAATTAACCAGATCAAATTACCTAAGTGGTACAAGAGAAGAGATAAAACTTCATCTTCATATTGAAGATATTAGGAGTTAAGTGTTGATTATGTACTATGGGGCTGTCCTTGAAAAAATTCATATTTATGCCTGAAATGCAGAGATGACCAATGCACAAACAAGCAAAAAAAGGTTTATACATTACTGTACACATAACAGCTTACCACAGGTTTATATTTTACTCCAAATAAATAGCTTGCAACATTCATAAGAATAAAAGTAAAATATTATACAAAATTCAGTGCTGACACTGAAAAAGCAGCAAGTCCTTATTGAATAAATAAACAATAGTAATAAAAATAGAATTTCCTCCTTTTTATAAATAAAATCCAAGGATGCTATGCCATATCCTTTCATGAAAACTACTGTTTAGTTACGTCAATCATAATCGTATGAAAGATTTTGATATCATAATTCAGATAGATTGTTAATCAATTTTAATTCCCTTTAGCTCTTTAATAAAAGGCAAAAGACCCTGGAATTTAGCTTAAACTAATACTGACTTAAAATTGGCCTTATAAACCACATTTTGCTAAAAAAAAAAAAAAAAAAAAGCACACAGGGGAAAGACCAATTTTCATTAGTTTTTGCCAAAATCTGCAGAAATGTTCAGTTTTGGTTTGTATTTTTCCAAGTTAATAAAATAATTGTCTCTGATACTTTATTTGTTTTGTCTGATAATGCTCATAGGAAGTGTTGACTTTTTATAGCTGAAACAATTGAAGACAGACACAGTCCATGTATCCTATGGATTTCATCTCTTTTCATAAAATGATTAAAGAAAACAGATAAGAAGTCAGGGTTACTGAGCTGTGGTTTTCCAAAGACGCTTAATATACAATTCAATTGTGCATCTCCTCTAACTGCTGAGACAGCCCAAGAAAGATCAGAGAATGATTTATTTCAGCATTTAAAATTTCTTATATATTTTTCTCCTTTTAATGTGAAGATGTTAAAATGCAGTTGAAACATGTGCTCTTAATTTCTTTCCAGAAACAAAGAACTCCCAGAAGGTATTGTGCTCAGCCTGAAATACTTGTGTCAGTAGGAACCTCTGTTTATATGGATAATTGTTTTCAATACAAAGACAGGTTGTCTCCAGGGCATTAGTCACTACCTTCCGTAAAGTTAGGCCACTGGGGTACTGTTTGGAACTCCTAGCTTGATTGGGCTTTACATGCAAAAGTACTGCTGGTAAGTGTTATTGCTGGAGGCCACTATTTGGTATCCTCCTGGCTTGAAGGAGTTAATATAGTTCCCTAAGTGCCTCATTAAAAAAGCCCACTCCAGACTTCCCTCTCAGCAAACATCTTTACAAATCCATAAACCAGGTTTTGCTTAATCTCCTCATAAGGAAGCTGAAGTGAAAACAAAGCTTAGGTAAAAGATTTTGTAGGATTAAAGCCAATGTTAAGAATCAAATAAATTGCAAATCTTCCATGTTGAGAGAGGTTTAAAAATTATAATTATATATTTGTAACTTCATGTGTTGGTAATTTTAACATATTGTTCTGGAGACCTTATGAAGCAAGAGGCAGCCCATAGATGTCAACCAGAATGAAGGGAAGGAGGGAGGAAAGGCAGAAAAGAAGGGATGAAACTTTATTTCTACACTCAGTGCCTGAGAAAGAAGTGAAGCGTCTTACTGCATATGACAGATCAGTGAAGACGGAGGAGGAAATGGTACATGCCAAGAAGTTCTTTTTCCCAAAGGATGTACACAAGTTCTAGCAGCAAGTGCTGATTCAGGAAGCAGAGGTGGGTGTGACTGATAAGCATGGGCATAAGGGGTCTATATCCATTCTTTGTGGAGTCGTTGTTTTGTCTTTAGGTGAAAGAAAAGCTCTGGAGGAAACAACCGAAACACTTTATACCATGTATTTTGGTGAAAATTAACCAACATATAATAAATTCTTTTAATTAAAACAAAAAGACGTCATCAGACTCATTTTTGCCGAAATGTTTCAGAAGTTAGGAGTTTATCTCATTTCTGACCATGTAGAATTGACACTCGGATGATAAATTGTTCTAGTTTGAATAAAACATGATAGTCTTTCTACTTTAAAAAAGGGAAAAAAAATAAATAAAAAAGGGAGAGGAGTAAACTTCACAAAAGTTTGGGGCTTTTGGTTATTGTGAATAAACAATAATTCAGTCCCATTCCAATAATTTAAAAAATTGCTTAAAATATATACATTTGGTAAATGCTTATAAGACATGAATCAATGCCATCCTTCATACGTCAGTCTCTCTTACTTAATGTGCCTAGTTTGCCAAGGCAGCAGATGCTTACAGCTAGTAAGTCACCATTTTGGAAAGTCATTGTGATGACAACTTTATATCAAATTTTCTTTTACCATTAGTATGAATAATAATGTATTTCAGACTTGCCAGAATCTATATTTATAGTCTAATTCTCAGATAACTTCTTCACGTCTCATTTTAGTAGTGAAAATAATCATGATTTAAGGTGATTTGCAAAATAATATTTTTGCCAGAGTTAAGAAAAAAATTTGCAGTCTTTGATGTTTTAATCTTGGATCATGATAATACTTACTATTTACTGACAATTCAATGTGCCAAGAGCTTTACTTATAGCTAATCCTCACAATATCCCTGCAAGGCAGATGAGGTACTATTATTAATGTACTTGTTTAACAAGTGAGAAAGTTAAGGTACGGGTTAAGTGATTTGCCAAAAATCACTCCATTTGTAAGTGGCAGAGTAAAGACTAGAACAGTGCATGTGCAAGACAGGAAGCCATGTCTCCAGGATGAACCCAGAACCAAGAATCTTCAGTCTACAGAACTCAAAGAATAGAAATGTTGCTCCTGGAGCTCTTTACAAAGCAAGAAAACTTTTAATATGAAAACTCTGGGTTCCAGCAGCTTATATGGACGGATTCAAGCCTAGCCAATCAGCCTCTATGTTTGAGATTCGCCTGATCCTTTAAATTTCACCCTGATCCCTGGATTGTGGAGACAGATTTGAAGAGCCTTGCCTCTTGTCTCCTTACTGGTCGACCTCGAAATAAAAGCTCTTTCTTTTCTCAAAAGCCTCTGCCATAGTATTGGCTTCTACAAACCTTAGGCAATGAGCCCTTGCTCGGTAACATCACCTTTATCCTATGTTCTCACAGGTAATTTTGTATAATAGGTTTGATATAAAAATTAGGTAAGAATTTATGTATGAGGCTTACACATATTAAACATTGAAAGGGTTAAATATGATGATGGTGATGATGATGATGATGATGTCTGCTGTTATTTTGGAGACCTCAGTGAATAATGCCTCACAGTTCACACCCTTGCGTACTTGTCTCACTTTGAATCTGGACTGGCCCAGATTTTAACTAAAAGAATGTAGTGGAGGGCTTCCCTGGTGGCGCAGTGGTTGAGAGTCCGCCTGCCGATGCAGAGGACACGGGTTCGTGCCCCGGTCCGGGAGGATCCCACATGCCGCGGAGCGGCTGGGCCCGTGAGCCATGGCCGCTGAGCCTGTGTGTCCGGA
>NC_041228.1:29908999-29919812 GCF_002837175.3 Physeter macrocephalus | reverse complement strand
GAAGCCCGCGTACCGCAAAAAAAAAAAAAAAAAAAAAAAAAAAAAAAAGAATGTCGTGAAAGTGAAACCATGCCATTTCTGGGTCTAATAAATCTTAAAAAGGATTGGAAGGTTCTATTTTTGTGCTTGAGGGATGTCAACTGCCACTTAGTAAGTCTGATGACCCTGGATCACTGTACTGGGAGAAGCCCAATTTAGCCACATCGAGGAGTTCTCAGTCCATAGCCAGCAACAACTTGCCAGCCATGTGAGTGAAGCCATTGGTAGTACCTCCCAGTCCTGCACCACAGCCCACAGCCCTGCACACTTCCCTTGTCCTGGCTCATGTACCCAGCCTGGGTCTAAATTCTAGATTCCTCCACCCTCATTCAACCAGGAACAAATTCAGACAATATGTAACAGTTCACTAAATAATTTCAGTAATATATTTTTCCGTCTGATGCACACATGGAAATCATTTACTGAAAAAGATTTATGAGTGTTTTGTGTTTAATGAGAATAATGTCACAAATGTATCATTTTATTTTTAAAATAACTGAAAGACATCTAAAAATACAAAGGTTTATCACATAGTGTAGTGAAGACAATCTCATGATAAAACATCAAAAACTATGTAAATTCTTCCATCTTACCATTTTATATTCTTTCCAACCTCTTTGGAAATCTAGACTTCCATCTTCACGATGCTGTATTACAGTCCAACCTCCCCCATTCAGATCCATATTGCAAAATACCTGACAAAGGGAAAATAAAGTCAAGTGAAAATTATGTCTATTTTAAACAAACAGGTATCAGATATGTTTCAAGACAGAAACAGGATGGATAGGCCTCTGGACAAAAATAATAAAAATTGCCATGTTGAAAATATTAATTTAGACATTTTATTGGCTATTTCTTCCTATATTCGAGTTGTTTCTGATTAAATCCCATCAAATGTGCATAAATTACTTGTAAAGCTTTAAATTAGTCAGCTGAAAATTGTCTCAGTCACAGACTATAAAAATTATTTTTAAAAAGTTTGTCTTAAATGGTAATAGGCACTATGTATATTCAATTTTTTAAAATGCTACTAAAAGTTTCCAAAGTTACAGACCATTTTATTGCTAAAACATAAGATTTGGAATTTTCTATCTTTAATTTGTTAAATCACAATATACTAATAATAAAGGTTTTGGAAAAATAATATTTAAAAAATCATTTATATTTAGCTATTACACATTTCATTGTATATTAACTCCTACATGCTCATATACTACAATAATTATTCTTGATGGTTCAGTATTACATTAGAGGCAAAATTTGGTCCCCAGCATATGGAGAACACATTATTTGCTTGAATTTTTGTCATGAACAATAAGAAGAGAACATGACATACTGTATTCCTTCTGACTGTGAGAAGTATTTCTTTCCCATGTGGAAAAGTTATCCAAATCTTTCAAAGACTTATGCTTATTTCAATTATTCTAAATACAATACTATTTATTTAGAAATTGATTCATTTCCCCCAGAGTCCACCCAAGGAGAGAAACATATCTGTAATGGCATTATCTTTGGAGAGCAATCACTGTAATTGATGTAGCATAAATGTGGCAGCTTGATTATTCAAGGGCTCTGCTTTGGAGAACATCATTCCCCTGGCAATTGACTACTAAAGCAATTTGGAGGCTGGCTAAAGGTGTAGATATGAGGCAACAGCAGCAGGCAGGCTGTGTGGGCAAAGAGCCTGATTAAAGGAAAACCTCAAGTGTTTTCCCTGAGGCATTACATTTGGAGAACAATTGGCTAAAGGGTATGAAAACAATGGCAAGAACTGTTATTCAAAGGACAAATTGTCCATGTACTTCCTCGGAGTAAAAGGAACTAAGAGGTACATACTTAACTGTGAGCATATAAAAATAGGCAAAATGCTCTCCTGAGGGCTCTTCCTCTAATTTGAACATCCACCCATCAGTATGTATTCATTATCACTAGGAATTGACTCACCTCCAAGATCACAGATTTGAAATTCCTCTCCCTGTCCTAAAGTTCTCCCTCTACTAATCCCTTAACCTCTATGCACCTGCTCTTTGTCCTCAACATAACTTGCAACTAGCCTTTTGTCTTCCTTAATTCTAATTCTAATTCAATTTTTTTCACCCAACAAGCATTTTGGGGCATTGATTCTGTGTTATTACAACCGGCGATATTATGATGAACGAAATACGGATAATTTCCTCAAAACACCTAAAAGTTAAAACATTGACTGCCCCTGTAGAGTTAAGGAGATGTGGGAATCCACAATTTTCAACTCTAGTGACCTGAGAATAATAGAGTCAGTAATCTAACTGAGAAATTTAAGGAAGAGAGCTAACATGTGAGAAAAGAAAATGATCATGGTTTTGAAAACCTAGAGTTTCAGATAGCATAGTCATCCAAAAGGGGGAGTTGATTGATCAGTTAGAGATGATCTAACTGTAGGTAGATCAAGGGTAAGAATAAGGGTAAGAACATGAGGGACTAAGAAAGAAATAGTCATAACAATAGTATGCCTTTTAAGTGCTAGATAATTTAAACACTTCACACGCATTTTCTAGTTTATCTCACAACAACCCTGTGATGTAGGTATGATTATTATCTCTATTTTGCAGATGAAAAACCTAAGGCTTTGGGTATTTCAGCAACTTACCAATGGTTATTATTAATAAAACAGGTACTGGATCTAGGATTTGAACCCCCTGTTTACCTAATTCAAAATTATATTAGGGGTAATCTTCTTGAAAGCAGTAGTTGATAGCACAAAGATTGAATTTTAAAGAAGTAAAAAAAAAAAGTGGAAACAGATGTGGGGGGAGGGTCGGCTCCAAGAATGGGCTTTGGTGAACAACTGATGGAGATAAAAGACACCAATAACCTTTAGACAGGCAGGAACTTCATTTTATTTGCTACTGTCCCTGGTGCCTAGAGCAGTAGGGACAGTAGCCTAGCAGGTACTAAATGAATATTTGTTGAAAAACTAGAGATGCAATAAGGAAAGACATAAAATAGGAAAACTTGATTAATGGAATGCAGTGAAAGCTGGGGATGGATTTTGAGTTGGGGGAATAATCTACTTAATCAAATATTCCAGACAAGTCAAGATAAATAAAGATTAAGAAAATACACACTTAAATTTAAAATGAAGGAGCCATTAGTGACCTTGAAGAGAGAGACTGAAGGATTCCTATAAGAATAAAATCCAGATGGCACAGTTTACAGAGGGCATAGTTGGTGATTCAACACAAGTGGCCAAAGTGGAACTTTACTGGTAAAACAGATAAGAGTGAGTGAAAATGTCAAGGAAATATTTTGTTAGAGGAAACTAGTTTCACTTGTTTTTTAATTATATTTTACCCTGCCTTGACTGGTTAATCTAGAATTTTTTTTCCAGATTTTGATTTCCTAATGGACACCGATTGCCTGCAAGTTTGCCAAACTGTGTTTGCAAACCTATAAAGTTCACTTAACACACTCAGGGAAAGGAATGACTACAACTATAAATATAAAGTGTGTAGAGAAAACTGTTCTTTACAGTTTTTTTTATTACTATTATCTATGTTATTAAAATTCTATGCACTTAAAAAGTTTTAAAATCACTCACTAATTTTAGAAAAAGACAACTTTCCTTTTAAACAAAGGTATCTAGTGACTTGAAAATGTTAAGATGTGTTGGGAGTACTTCTTAGGTAAAGACCCAGAGAAAGTTGCCCAGAGGAGAGAGAAGTTACCCAGGCAGATTACTGCCTTGGAAGCTAAAGTGCAGAGAACTTAAGAGGTTAGACTTAGTAGACTCTATAATAACAGCAAGGATAACAGCTGCCATTTGTGGAGTGTGGACACAATAGAACTGAATGACACATTGGCTAGGGGCATGGACTCAGGTGCAACATTGCCTGTGTTCAAGTCCCACCTCTGCTCTCTCAAGCTATGTCATGGATCTTTTGCAAGGATTAAATGAGTCAATGTATACGGAGTTTTTAGAACAGTGTTTGGCACATACTAAGCTTTGTCATTAATCTCTTAGATGTATTTTACAGATGAGATAATATGTATTTATATTGTGCACATATACTCTATGTATATAATATCTCATATATTATAACAGCTATTACATATATTTCACATAATTTATTATTATGAATAATATAGAACATATAAAGCCAAAATATATAGAAGTTCAATAAACTGTCCTTATGATTACAATTACCAGCTTCTTGTTAATAATACTGGTATCATCAATCTTTAAGCATGCTTTTTAGTATACGTGTTTATGAATATATATACATATATGTATATGTACATATATATATGAAGTCGGATTCATGCTAGCACACACACACACAAAAGACCATGTTATTTCTAGTCAGAAGAAAAATAAAAAGCCTATGCTTAACAGATGAAGGAAGTTAAAAAAATTAGGTGGTTGGTTTCAAAAGATTTGAGATATGAAAGGACTTGAAAAGTTCCTTCGCCAGTATGGTATGGTCTGTGCTATCTGGCAGTGTCCTTCCTGTAGACACAGGCCCCACTACATTTACTATGCCTGTTGCACTTATTGATCATATGACTTGGGCTTAACTCTATCCGAGAAAAGATTGAACTGGCTCCTATCCCAGGCAAGGTCAAAGCTTTCAAGCATTAAATATCCTTTAACATAATATAACGATTTAAACCCAAACAAAAAGGGGAAATTTGATTCACATAGTTCTTATGCTTTTATGCCGTGTGCAAGTTGGAATGATTAACCTTGTGAGTGTTAATTATTTTTCCATAACCTTAAATAAAAAAGGCTCAATACATTTGTTATAGTCCTTTTCCAAGAATTAGGGAAATTATAAATTCAGAAACAAATTTTTAAATATTTTATAATAATCAGAGTTATGATTTAATGGTTTGTTTTAGTGAATGAAATGAAGCTGGTTATAGTGCATTTGGTTTTAGAAACATGAAATAAAAGGAAAAATCCTATTCCCTACTACCATGCATTGAAGGAATTCAGAGAGGAAGATAACCACAAGCCATTAATAATGAAAAAAAGTAAAAAATAAATATATAAATGATCTAATTCTCATTTTCTATCTGCTTGAAAATTTTAATAGTCCTAGAAAACTGCCTTTGGCTTCCACGTCACATTTGAAAAGATAATACTCATAACTTCTGCAGACATTCTTTCTTGGCAGGGAATGACGTCAGTCAAAACAACTGCGTAACAATTGTGTATACTTGCAACTCTCACGCTGCCTAAAATTAATAATTCCTATTAATAGTTTTTGTTAATTGCCTAAATAGGCCAATTTAATTGACTGACCCATATCTTATACCATACATAATTGAACTTTTTGTTTTGTTTTTATATAGGCTTGCCTTGAGTTTCTCACCCTTGCTAGAACTTCTCTGCAAGCATTAAAATGAGCAAAGTTTTTGTTAAGCATATCCACGATTAGCACCAAACTTCATAGCTCCAAAGTATCATCTACATGGAAGGGTGAAGGTCCTAAAGATGCATTTTCCAAGTACTTTTTATAGAACTGAGAAGATACCAACTATTTATAACAAAATAAGAAAAGAAAATGAGGAAGTGGGATGGCTTACAACCAGAACATAATTTTCTGACAATAAACTCTTACCCGTGTCATTCACATAGGTTCCTATAAAAAATTATGAATGGTACGGCTTCAGTCAATACTAATATAAGTAATTATCCTACTTAGTCCCCTCTTAAGATGGTACAGTCTAGAGTTAATTCCTTTGTTAACAAAGTCTGTGTTCAATATTTACTATGTGATTTGGGCAAGTTATTTTTCTAAAATAGGGATAATGGGAGCACCTATATCATAGAGTTATTGAAAGGAGTAAACAAGTGAGTATATATATCTAAAGTGCTTAGAATAGAACCTGGAAAACTGTAAATGCACACTACTTTTGAACTATTAATCAGTTTCTAAATTACATTGGGGAAGTTCACACAATATTTGTTCTTACTATTGTTAAGCTATGTGAATATAATAAGGGATTGAAAACAAAACTTGCTACCTACCAGAAAGTGCAGGTGCATCAGCTTAAAGTATCCATCTCCATAACAGAACAATATTACTACTTGGGAGAGGATCGTGATCATAAAAGGGAAAGAATAAAACAAGGGAATGAACACTTAAGTCAAGATGGCCAAAGTCTTTCTTCCTTATGGTCAGTTATCTCCCCCTCTCACCATGTTCTGCTATTATTTCCAATTAAACTAAATCTAATGACAGTACAAATGACATGCGAATTTCTCCTTCTTCCATCTGAAGCGCCATGGGGCTGTTTCTATAGTGATAAAATTTGCCTCTTACAGGCCTGTATTGATATGATTGCTAATCTGTTTGGGGTAATATTTTTCCCTGGGACTAAATCTAGTAAGTTTAATTTAGCAGGTATTTGGCATTTGTGGATTTAATATTTTAGATTTTTTTTTAAGAACAACACCAAAGTTTTATAATATGTAAAATTCATTATTTTGCAGAGGCGTAAATTTAAATCGTGTTATCCTTGTGAAACCAACATAGAAATCAGCCACTGAACTAGTGAACTGGATCCTCTAACCCACTCTTTCATGTAAATCTTTAAAAAAAGCAGATTTATTTAAGTTTATAAGTTATTGTTCAAGTTTATGAGTTATTATTCAAGCTTATGAGTTATTCAAGATCATGAGTTAGGATACTTTTCTTCCACCCTAACAGAAGCAGTGGTTCTGCAAATAGCTTGTGCATTATTTGCATCTCAAAATATTTTGAACTAGAATAGAGTTATGAATTTACATGACTTAAATTTAATGGAATGATCAAACTTTACTTGTAATGCTCTCACTAAGGGCCATGTGGTAGTATTGGTGATGGACTGAGAAAGATTCTAAAAGTGTAAAAGTTAATCTAAAAACTTTAAAAATTATTTTATTTATATATTCATACATATACAATTATTAAGAGTCTAAAAGGAGGGTCACAATATTTTTAGTTAACTTTATTTTTATAGTCATATGTTAGAGGGGAGGTGACAATCATTTAGGGGTTCTTTCAGGTCTTGGGCAGCACAATAGGTAAATTGCAGAAAGTATTTATGTTAGCTCCACTCCTCTCCCCCAGGACAGTTTCTAACACACTTCACATGCCATCTGTATGGTGTGTAAGTGTGTGGGTGTGCATACATGCCTGTGCACATGTATGAATTGCATTTAAACTTAAGTATGATTTTAAGATATCAGTAAGCAGAGTAGGAAGGCTTCATGTCATATGATCCAAAGGATTCAAAAAACTCATTTTTACAATAAATTACCCTCTCCTCTTTACTCCTAAACTTGCTATTGTACCTTCACATTTTTTTTTTTTAAGACATGGACCACCTGATTCAGTGAAATTTTGCACAGAAGCCCAAAATGAAATACAGTGAAACCAAACTTCTCTGGTAGGTGACCCAGGCAGCAATGTCCATAACTGCCTGCCACCTTTTTTACCCCCTGCGCTTTCTCTATCTCTTCCCCCTGTTATAGGTCAGTATGGAAGACCTCTTTTCAGAAGAAAACTTTGTTCCAGCAAAGGGAAAAATCATTGAGCTAACTTAAACCACTAATCCTCACTGAAATCAGCAGAGAGGATAGTAGAGTCCAGACTCTCCCTCTTGACATATGTGTGACATCTGTGACATCTGGCAAACTAGTCTCCATGATCCATTTCCCTCACCCATCAAAGGAAACTAACAATCAGAATGACTAAGTAAGTTAGGTTTACTTACTATACACTACACAGAAGTGTTGATATTATCATCAGCAGGTCATTTATTTATTCATTCATTTCAGCACATATTTACTGAAGACCTATTATGTGCCAGAAACTATTCTGGGTCCTGGGAAATCAAAGATAAAAGTAAACTCCTTGCCTCATAGAATTCTGGTAGTGAGAGAGTCATGCAAAGTTGCTTGAGGGAATCAGGGAAACCCTTCCAAGAGCATTTGCACGGTACCCAGAGGAAATGGGGACAAAGGACTGGTAATTTAGGTGGGGCAATGAAAGGAGAAAAATTATTCCATCTTTTGAGGATAAAGCACTGCAAGGGCAGGTGGTCCTCTTGGGGTCTTGAGCATCTGGCTAAAGTTTTTTATACGTTGAAAAACAGGGCTTTCCTCAAGGCTCTCCATAAACCCTGCTTCAAACAGCCTCTATCACTACACTTCAACAGTATGTTATAATTTCTGTGTAATTGTCTGTCTTCACCACTACACTGGGAACTGTTTTATATTATGTCCCTAGTCACTTACTGACAAATAAATGACATACACTTAATATGTATTGAATGAAGGAATGGATGGATGATTTAATGAATAAGTAGGGAGAAAGAGTATATAGAGGAGGTGTGACAGCAAGACAGTGTTTTCTTACTTCAGAGTTTACTTTGGATCCTGTTCAATATACTGATGAAAACTATCCTCCAACACACTCTTTTAGGTAAATATGAAAAGCAAATCCTTTCAAGATCATGAGTTAAGATCGAATATGTTTCTCTACCCAAATAGAAGCAGTGGTTCTAGAAACATGTCTCTAGCTCTCTCTCCACGGTATTTGAACTGTAGATGATGTATACCATCTGGGTCCTTGGGACTTTGGAAGATGGTTCCTAACTCATCTCCATGCACTTGAAGTATATGTGACTTCAACATGTAATCTGTACAAGGCAAGAATTTATGAACAATGGGACATTCCAGGAATGAGCAGAGAGTAAACGGAAAACTTTGTGTGAAATAGGGATGGGATATGTGAGGGTTGGAAGAGGTCTGTACAATAGGGTTTTCATCTTTTATGGACCTGGGAAACAGAGTATCTTTGGGAGAAAAGAGCTCAGGCACATATATTTTCAGTTTAACAAGCCCACAAATCAATCTGATTATTCAGCAATTCAACTAGGATCTGCTTTACATCTCATAAACAAACACTTCTGGTTTTACCTTTTTGGGTTCTGGCATATTATTAATATAAATAGTGTAGATTCCACTTTTATTAAAACCAGCTTGATATACATCTGCACAGTCTCTAAATGGCTTTTCTTCCTCTTTTTTTCCTCCCTTTAGTAAAACTGCAAAAAAAAAAAAAAAAAAAAAGATTGCAATATGTGAATATCAGTACCATTAGCGCCCAAATGGACTCCAAGTATAGGTAAGCAAGTCTTCATTTCCTCCAAACAAATGTCAATGTTGCATTTATTGAAAAATCAATCATAAGAACAATACTAGATTTTGAGGTGACTCACAGAATTATAAAACTATAGGAAAAATATGTGATCAGTTTATAACTGAATACTTTTAATATTTGGTTTAATTTCTTGTTTTTTTCTCTATCACTTCCAGAACATCAACTCAAGGGACAAGTAACCTGATCATGTAATACCTGCAACTGGTAACAATTTTGTCAATGTTTCTCAAAAATTTCTAAAACGTTCTTACCTACATTTCATAGGAAAGTTTGAAAAATGCTAAAGCATTTTTGGAGGAGGGAGAGGTGAAGATAAATTCAAACATAAAAATACAATATGGAGGTTTAAGATGCTAAAAGAAGGTTGTACTGTTTTTCTGTGGCTTTATATTGAAGAGCTCCTAGAAATTTTTATTTTTTAAAAACTCTCAAAATAATTAAAAGGTAGAAAGAAGTCTCTGATCCAATTTAACTATCTAGAATGAAAAGGGAAGTAAACTTTGTTTTTTATTTAATGGTCTGAAGTTAAACTATCAGGTGGATGACATACAAATAGAAGAACAAAAATTAATAAGATTTGAAATTAAGTTATATAGGTGGAAGAGCTCAGTAAAAGCTGGAAGTCAAGTGGAAAAAGAAATTTAATTAGAGATATAATCTCTACTGAGAGGAACTTTATTTCATTCATTGAGCTTCATCCACTATTAAGTTCTTATTAATGAGATCAAAATACAAAAATGACTCATTTAATAGTCCTCGGCTGAAGATATAGGTGATATCTTTATAAAATATTTATGATTTAGTATTTTCTAATAAATACATGTTATTTTAGCAATTTGCTTCATTAGCCTTTTTTTGAAGTTAAGACTAAGAATATTTTATAGTCTTGCCCTTAAAGTCTCTGGTTACTTAATAATTATCTGCTTTCAATCACTCTGAGTCACTATGGTATTTTAAAATAATAATATCAAAGGTAAGCTATGAATCAGTGCTTTAAAAATGATTTTAAATGTTCTAACAATCTAAAATACTAACCTGATTTATATTTGACACATGGTGTTACTAATGTATAGGTAATTAAAAATTAACAGTCTAATCTCTGTAGAAAGAATGACTATCTCAATATAAATATTTCAAATTTTCAAAAATTACTGTGGTTCAAGGAAATGAAATATCCATGTCATAAATGTTGCTATAACAAAAATATAGAATTACAACATTTAATAGCATTATTGTTCTCTACATAGCTCCTGTTTGCACTAGTGGTTTTGCCTACTTATATTAAAAGCTACTTCTAAACACCACCCATCACAATTGCAATATCAGGGACTTCCCTGGTGGCACAGTGGTTAAGACTGCGTGCTCCCCAACATAAGTGTCCATCATTGGATGAATGGATAAAGAAAATGTGGCACATATATACAATGGAATATTACTCAGCTATAAAAAGAAACAAAATTGAGATATTTGTAGTGAGGTGGATGGACCTAGAGTCTGTCATACAGAGTGAAGTAAGTCAGAAAGAGAAAAACAAATACCATATGCTAACACATATATATGGAATCTAAGAAAAAAAAAAA
>NC_041228.1:29881470-29908871 GCF_002837175.3 Physeter macrocephalus | reverse complement strand
ATGTATAACTGATTCACTTTGTTATAAAGCAGAAACTGACACACCATTGTAAAGCAATTATACTCCAATAAAGATGTCAAAAAAAAAAAAAAAAAAAAGACTGCGCACTCCCAGTGCAGGGGGCCCAGGTTCAATCCCTGGTCTGGGAACTAGATCCCACTTGCATGTCACAACTAAGGAGCCTGCCTGCCAGAACTGAGGAGCCCATGTGCCACAACTAAGAAGCTGGTGAGCCACAACTAAGCAGGCCGCCTGCTATAACTAAGACCCGATGCAACCAAATAAATAAATAAATAAATATTTAAAAACACACACACACAGAAAAAACAATTGCAATATCACCACAAAATAAGTAATCAGAGGACTAACATCTTATGATGGTGAAGAACCATTGCACAGAATGTATGCAAATAGCAATTAAAAATGAATATTTATATACTCAAAAGCTACTTTTAATGGCACTGGGCATGTCAACGGACTATACAAAGGTCTTGCTTTCAAAAACGTCAATGCATTTCATTTGTGCTTACTTATTTTAAGCTAAATGGACAATTATTTTTCTAAAACAAAACCTTCCTAAATTCTAAATGCTTGCTCTTCTGTTGAAAGTAACCAAATCAGATGCAAAAAAAAAAGGATGTAAAGAAATACTAACTAAAATTTATAATCCCTTGAGAGGATGAACAAACAGGAAGATGTGGTCAAAAGGAATTCAACGGTAAACCCATTTTTCTTTTTTGGGTGAGAGGTGGGGAAAATCATGTATCTAAAGAAAGAGAAAACGTTTTCTTGTTTAATGAACCTCTTCCTGCCCTCCCTTATTATTTAGTTATGTAAGGAGAAAGCATTCCCTTCCCACTTCTCTGCCACCTCCCTTCCCCTTTTCTTTTTCCTCTTCAGGATGATGTGGGTGAAAAGACTGTTGTGGGGGAAGAGGTTAGCTATTTCACACACTTTTTCAATAACACAGAAAAAAGGAAAAAGTTGGATACTATCTTACTTTTCTGGAAACTAATTTATAAAAATGTTCAAACTATGAATGTTAAGTCTTATAACTGGAAAAATGGTTTGAGGAGTCTACCATGAAAGGTACAGTGAGTGCTACGGTTATACTACGGATTCCTTGTTGTCATTGTGGCAACATATCTGATATAGATGTTTCATTTTCTTGAAATATAGTTTCATATTGTTGAAAAACTGAAATACATTCTTTCCAGATGATTAGACTGCTTATTTTTAATTACTTACTAATTAGTAATATTATGCTTGAAAGTTTGATGCAGGCTACATTTTAGAGTAATATAGCATTTAAAAGCAATTTAAAAGTTTCATTCAGAGCTTACCTTTAATATTTGTATTATATTCTATGGTGTGAAGACCCCTTTTATAAGGGTAGATTGACTTTCAGAGTTTTTCTTTCTTTTTATCATCTATAAAGTGGGGAACTTATACATATCTCTGAGGCAAGTATGTGAATTACATAACGCAGAGTGACTGAATTATAGTAAGTGCCAAGAAATGGTAGTTATTGCTGTTATGGTAATAATGATATCATCAATGGCAACATTATATTATTATTCTTCCCATGGAAAGGACACTCAGGCTGTGGAAGGCTAGCCAACCCACTCAATGGAGTGGTGGATGCTGCTGTCTTCTACCCTCAAATATAAATACTATAGCTGACTAAATGCAGGGAAGTTACAATTGACTGGTTACATTTAGGATTATATTGAGCTGGCCTCTCCTTGTCAGAGTTGGCTAATAATTGGCTTATTTCATTCATTGACTACATCAAGGCACACCATTGTTAAGTTGAAGTCTAAAAAACCCAGGTAATCTAATCTTGCTGTATACTGTAAGCTTTATTTATTAAGAATTAAAGATTATTTCAGATGAAATGATATATGATGTATACACCATATGTTGATTGTAGAGATTTAATCTCATAGCTTCAATTTTCATGCCTATTTTCTTTGTTAAATATTGCAGAATTCTGAAATTCAGTGTTATGATTAGATATTGTAAAATTGGACACACAGTAAACATTTTAAAACACAGAAAGACAATAACAAAGATGAATTAACTGAACATTGCAAGTGTCAGAACTAAGGATAAATTTTTGTAGGCGGTCTTGAGATTCAGCAAGATGGAAGATAATGCCTGGAGGAATATAAGATAAATGACAAGAGACAAACATGGAAAACCTGATGGAAAAGATAAAAGAAGCATCAACCAACTGGACAGAGCAGGGAGGAGCAATTTTTATACTTGATATAGGTGTTTTAGCTATCTGTAAAAGTGGTTTAACTTATAATAGTACACTGGTTTAAAAGCATGAATTCTTAAAAAATGATCTTTACATCTAAAAGTTCCGTCTTTGACCACATACTCTTATTTTTTCCTCTCCCACTCTTTAATTCTAAATGAGTTTGTCTTTCTTCTAATTGAGAGTCTAGATCTCCACCATTACTATCCGCCTCTTCCTAGCCTACTTTTTCTTTCTTCCTACCTTCAGTCTGAGAGTGAGGCATTTAAGCACAGTTCGGGTGGAATTGCTAGTGCCCTCCTTCCACTGTCCTTTCATCCACTAACCCCTTGTATGGGTAAATCCTGACCCAAGGAAGGACGTTTATTCACATTCTCACCCCCATTTCTAGACTGCAAACATTTTAAAGTGAGGCTATTTAATGCCATTCAAATGTGTACTCTCTAAACTCAGCTGTGTTCTCTATGCTTCTCAGTCAAACCCTTGGTCATTTCTAACAGACTTTTTATTACATTTCCTGAAAAGTGTATTTCAAATCTTTCCACTGTTTTCAAGATTAAATCTCACTCCTGTCTTCTCTATTTATATATGACGTTGTTTTATGGTTTACTATGACGATCAAAACCATTTAAAATAAGTCTCCTCTACCATTTTCCTCTACAGAAGTTGTCTTTGCCTATCTTTGCCCTTGCCTTTTGTGTTGACCTCTGTTGACCCTTTTCTACTTCTCTAATTGTCCTTTCTCTTTCCTCTTCATTGGGTTCTGTTCCTCTCCTCACCTACCAATAGATGTTCACCAAGATTCTATTCTTGGATCTCTATTCCTTTTCCATCTGCTCTTTTTGCAAACTATCTTCTATGGCTTCAAACTTTTACACAGATTTCTAAGATACAAGCATTCCTGACACCACGTATTTGTTTCTCTCATGACCTCCAGATCCTCATTTCTACTTGCCTGTTCAGCAGTTCCTGAGGCAACCCCAACTTTCATTGGTTTAATGTTACCTAATATTTTCTTCCGAAACTGATGTTCTCTTTTTCTCTTACTGATCCCACTATCCCTCCTCAGTTGTCAAGCCTAAATATAAGACAAATAGACTGAGGCTTTTAATTTGTCTCCATTTAAAAGACTGCCTCCTCTCCCTTCTTAGTTTAACCCATCCTATATTAACAATTTCAGTAAATATTGATTAAACATCTGCTATTTGCATGACTTTTTCAAGACAATGGAGATACAGACATAAGAAAACCACAACCTGTCCTTAATGTGATCACAGTCTGATGAGAGAAAGACCCATTAGTAGGTCTTCCATAATATCTCATGATAGCTATATCTATGATTAGTATCTTCCATGATAGGGAAAAATCCAACTCAAGCTGGCTGAAGCAAAAAGATAATTTATTGAATCATGTAATTCAAGAATCTAGGATAGAGCTTTAGGGAAAGCATGATCAGGTTTCAAACAGTGTGATCAGGAATTGGTTTACTTATCTTTTTCTTAACTCACTTGTTGCTGACTCTCTACCTGGTCACAAGATGGCTAGCAACAGCTTCTCAGTCTAATGTTACCAGTTTAAATATAATACCGAACAGAGATAATGCACACAATTGCTGTTTTGGAGATACGTATCAAGTGCATTGAGAGTAGGTGCAGAGACTACACTCTATTTCTGACCAGGTAGACTTGGGGAAGGCTGTTCAGAAGAGATAACACCTGAATGAATAAAACATGTAAAAATGCTATCTGAACTAAATTTTAAGAGCTTGGTATGCCAGTTCAAAGACTTTACCCACATCAATATCAGAAAATAAATCTTAGGAAAGTCTTAGGAAGGAATCATTATTCATCCCTTATCTATACAACCAAATCTCTGTGATCTAGAGGGAAAGAACAGGGACATAAGCAGGTGCATGTCTGTCTTTCACCAGCCAACATTCAGTCAATGAGCAACCTGAGACGCTGACTCCAGCAGCTGTTAGCTTTATCTGGCCCTTGCCTTCATTTGCCTACTCAATTCCAACCCAGATGGCGTATCTACCACTGGGCTGACTTGAGGGAAGAACCATGAAAGCTAAGGCAGAGGGTCACTTCAATTCAGATGAACCCTCAAGACAAAACTTCCTGGAATGTGGAATTGGTAATTCTGAGTCTCAGAAAACCTAGTAGAGAATGCAGAAGACAATTAGCCTTGCTACCAGAGACAATATAAAAAGCAGGAGCCCTTGATCCTACTTAATTCCTAATAAGTTGCTATAAAGGGATCAATTCTTCAATTATTCTTTTTAAATATTAGATGTGGCTAATCATTCATATCTCTCCAGTATTTAGCAAACATCAGAATGTATGCAGATCATGTTATTGGTTTAAGGATATTTCTTGTGGTACTTTTTGGGCCATTAGCATTAAGGAGATCATAGTACTAGGAACTGACCCTAGCCTGTGATTTTCAACACAACAGGTCACTGAAGGTAACTGAACATACAGATGAGTAAAATGGCATATCTGACAAGGTGCAAACAAGCAAAAAACTGATTGATTAGATTCTCTAGTCTTCAGCCAGGTGTGTGGGTATTTCATGGAAAGGCCATTTAAGAAATTCCCTGGTATCCTAATTTACTTGAAAGGACTTCTAGAAGTAGAAGAAGGTAATATTTTGCATTTCAAGGGTGTAGAAAATATGTTTAAAGGTTTGTAGGTAACATTCAATATTTTGTGGGTGGGTGAGGAAGACTTACCGATGATTTCATAAATACGTATCACATATGTACAGCTATATAAACACATACGAGTTTTAAGCTTATAAATTAAAACTTTCAAAATTTGTATTTTATTTCATATAAAATATATGCATATGAACCTAAATATCTGTGGGTTGATATCTCACCATGATTGTTTTTAACCTACAAAAATGGCAATTACCTATTTTTTTAATCTAATATATATATTTATAACATAAATTGCTATGTCACAATATAACAAACATATTTATAAATACTTTCAAACTGAAGTCTTTGGTTAAGTAGCTAAAGGCTTCCTTTTTAAAAATCTACTATTCCTTTTCCTTTTAACTGTGGTATAAGGGAACACTTGAACATTGTTTATTTGCTGCATTATTATTTTAATTAAATTTTTTGTAAAAAGAACTGTTTTTATTCTAATTTAAATTCTTCATGTGTATATATTTTGTAGATAATGTGTAAAATCTTAACTATCATCTTGGTGGAAATATAATAATCATGATCATAATAAAATCAACTAGCATTCATTGAATACTAATTATGTTCTCAACTCTGAATTTCTTGTGCTAAGTATGTTTTATAGGCTTCATTTTATTGAACACTCATAAATATCTTATGAGATGGATTTGTCAATATATCATTTTATATATGAGAAAACTGAAACACTGAGATGCTATCTAACTTCACCAAAACTTATAAGTAGTGGAAGTCTTTAACTGTAAAGCCAAAACTACTTCTTACTGGCTTCTAAAGTAATGTCAAACCCAAATAGAACTCTAATACATTATTTGTCACAGAGTGAATCCCCAGCAATACTTAGCTGAAAAGGTCCCACCCTAGGGTGTTAGGTGAATCAGGACAGGCCTTAATTTTGAATGGGTATAGGCTCTTCTCATGGAAGCAGGAAGTATGGGAAGAATGACAGGAGGCAGAAATGACAAGAAAGAAGAAAAATGTTGAGATGAATATAGAAGAGAGGAACAGGTAGCAGAATTTTCTGTGAGATGGGAGCTCTCAGCAGAAATATGAAGCAGTGATGGCCCACAACTTCAAAAGCAAACAGAGCATTAGGAAGTAAGAGGTCCCTGAGCAGCCACATTGGATTTAATAATGTCCATACCCTAAAAGTCATGCTGATCAGGATTTACCCCCATTAGTTATGGATATTATTCTCAGAAGCCTAATTACTGATCCCCCAGCCTGTGGACCATTTGCTAGAAGCTACAAGTTTAGAGGAGGGCTGGTTGGGAAGGTGAGAGTGGGCATATGTCTGTGTTTGTGCTCATCTTCTAGAATCAGGCCTGAAAACAATGAGAAAATTGATACCTAAAAGCTTTTTTGTGGGTATGAGGAAAAAACAGTAATTTTTTTAAAGTAGGCAAAAATAAGAAATGATAATAGTTTGGGCAATATATAACATAAGGGATAAATTATATACTTTTATTTAGAAAGGCATCATGGTATTATGGTGTAAATTAATTCATGCTGATAATGAATTAAATTATTAGAAAAATCTTTTATGAAAACACTGCAAAAATTTGCCATTATATTTAAAAATTTTCTTAAAATTTTACTACTTAAAGAGATACATTATATGGAAAATATATTACTCATTACATATAATTGTAGGTAAATATATACATTTTAAAAATTTTATCTCTTTAGTTTTTTGATTCTTACAAAGGAGTCATATTTAAAATAAGCCCTACACCCCTGCAATCAACTGTTCAGATAATTTTTTTTTAACATCATTATTGGAGTATAATTGCTTTACAATGGTGTGTTAGTTTCTGCTGTATCACAAAGTGAATCAGCTATATGTATACATACATCCCCATATCCCCTTCCTCTTGCATCTCCCTCCCACCCTCCCTATCCCACCCCTCTAAGTGGTTACAAAGCACCGAGCTGATCTCCCTGTGCTATTGAGACGTGCAAGGTACATAAACGATTAAATCCATGTGGACAGGCATAGTACCCTATGTCATACGTGGATTGCTAATTTTATGGTACTTGTTTCAGTGTGGAATAATGAAACGTGAAGTAATTCTACATATTTCTATTTTTGTTTGATTAGTACATTTAAATAAATTTTCTAACAGTTCGGTAATGTGAAGTGACTCACATATATAACTGAGTGTATACAATGCATATTACACTTAGAGCAACTAAGAATGAAAAAAAAATACTAAAAGTTGAAAATGGATTTACACACAATCTTTGTTTAATCAAGTGATCATTCACTTTTTATAAAATTCATTTCTGTGTTTTCCCTTTGGGCACCCTGATGGGCAGTTATGAGTGCTACATGATCCTTGCCATTTGTTTAGAAGGTCATTTCACTAACAAATATATTTCAGGTGTTTCATGTGTGTTAATTTCCCATGTAATGTCTTCAGCCTGACTGGAATATGCTGATTTTGAATAAATGACTTCTCACGCACGTGGGAAGACTTAAAGGGCATTTTTGTGCTCTGAGTGGACAAATAATTGATTTCAGCAAAAGCCATTAAAAATGGAATGAAAGTCCTTGGGCGATGCTGTAAAACATGGAGAGCAGTTGCCAGATGCTTTTGAAAACTGACCCCAAAAATGCCACTTTGAAGTTTTAAATAAACAAAGGCTGACTGTCACCATAGGTATGTCACTTTGGTTCTTACTCTTGTGCTGAGATATACTTGACGAATACTACTTTACTACCTGGGGGTATACATGGGATTCTACTCTAACTTGGTTTCCTCAGTCATTATGAGTGACACAAAATCAAGAGAAGATATGGAATGATTGATGGGAGTCATAAAATGCATGAGTTGGGCTTCCCTGGTGGCGCAGTGGTTGGGAATCTGCCTGCCAATGCGGGGGACACGGGTTCGAGCCCTGGTCTGGGAAGATCCCACATGCCGCAGAGCAACTAAGCCCGTGAACCACAACTACTGAGCCTGCGCGTCTGGAGCCTGTGCTTCACAACAAGAGAGGCCATGATAGTGAGAGGCCCACACACGGCGATGAAGAGTGGCCCCTGCTCGCCGCAACTGGAGAAAGCCCTCGCACAGCAACGAAGACCCAACACAGCCCTAAATAAATAAATAAATTTATTTAAAAAAAATAAATAAAATGCATGAGTTTGTCTAGGACACCAGGCAAACTCTAAGGTGTGTAGCAGTTTTATGTTAAGCAACGTGGCAGCAGCACTGGGACTGGAAGTCAGTTGTCCTTCTTCCTGTTCTTTCTAGGCTACCATGCCCGCCCTCTTGATGGCATATGTCATAGCTGCTCCAAGACACTGGTGAGGAAACCATCTCAATCTAAGTCCTAGTTCTAGGGACATGGGCTGGATTAATTTTGGTTGAGATTTGGTTTATTTGTGCACTTGCGAGTGTGTACATGGGGCCAAAGCAACCGGCAAAACCTTCCTTTAGAACAAAATTGTCACTTAAAATTAAACCCACAGTTCAGATTCACTGCTCTAAAGGAACTCACACTGATTGTGAAAACAGAATGCTCACACCTAAAATTAATTATGAGTACACTTAAAGACATGATAAAATTAAAAGAGGTTTGATTTAATTGGTATTAAATTTAATAATTTAACTTTATCATAAATTCATCAAAAGTTTTATGATTTATTTATCTACTCTTGGTAGGTCACATATTAGTGTGATTCCTTACCAGAGATGGTCCCACTCAGAATGTGAACATCCAAGCCAGTAGTAGGATGAGATTCCAATGTACTTAGAAGCAGTCATATTGTTGGTATTCTTTAGTTGAAAATAAATGATGAGCTCCCATAGGAAGCTAAAAAAAATTTTTTTTAATTAATTAATTTTTGGCTGCATTGGGTCTTCGCTGCTGCACGTGGGCTTTCTCTAGTTGCAGCGAGCGGGGGCTACTCTTGTTGCGGTTTGCGGGCTTCTCATTGTGGTGGCTTCTCTTGCTGCGGAGCACGGGCTGTAGACGTGCGGGCTTTAGTAGTTGTGGTGCACGGGCTTTAGTAGTTGTGGCACACGGGCTTAGTTGCTCTGCAGCATGTGGGATCTTCCCGGACCAGGGCTTGAACCCGTCCGTGTCCCCTGCATTGGCATGCGATTCTTAACCACTGCGCCACCAGGGAAGCCCTCTAAAAATGTTTTTAATCATCAGTTTTAAAGCTTCTTAGCATTTGACTTTTAGAAAAATTTTAAGCTAAAAGTCAATATTTTGTTTATATATATTTAAGCCCAACCATATAGTTGCAACATTTTTCAGGGTTTATTTTTCCTCCATTCTTAAAGCATAAGAGATTTAATAAGGGTTTCACTCTATGGTTCCTGTGATATACACATACTGAATGATGTTAATAGAATGTTTTTTCCTTACTTTCTCTCTGAGTAATTATAGGTGCTATTTGGCTTAGTACAAAGTACCATAGCTTATCTGTAACTAGTATCCACTGTCCCATTTTGTCTCTGGACTTAGAAAAAAAAAAACCGTTGAATTGGATCTGAGTATCGATGAGTCCAGGAAATGATTTAGTTAAAATTCTATTCAAAATATTTTGTGCTTCTTTGCTTTAGCCAACCAGGCCATGAAAGCACAAGAGAAGAAGGAACAGGGTTCATAGTAATTGTTCATAGTGATGTTAAAACACCAAGGCAACACTCTTTTTTTCATGGCCTTTCACCCCGGTAACTTCCAGGCCCAGCTGGAATCAGGGGTATCCCTTTCCATTTCAGACAGTTTCATTTCTGAAATTGAAACTCTAATTCCAAAAGAGAATTAACCACAAAATTTCAAATCTCCCCCAAAAGATGTGGTTTAGAAATAGTTCATGGGAGAGGTCAAGGACTGTATTATTTTTTATTTTGTTATCATTAGTTTGGCTATCTGCTATTCACACAATTTTTTTTTAACGGAAATTACGACTTTTCAAAAGGCAGATAACATGCTCCATCAAAAAGGAGAAACATACCATTTCCAAAAATAAATAGTCACTTTCCCCTTAAGCCATTAGGTTTTGTGAAAGGAAGTGCTAGAAGTGTGGTTCATTTTAAGGAAATTGTAAATGTTTGACATATAATTTTCTGTCAAGATAAAGCACTTCCCTCATTAAATGGAAACTAGTGCTCACTGCAGTGTTCAGCAGATGACTTCCCGCATTCTTCTTTCTCTTTCTACCTAATGTTAAAACGTGCATTACAAGTAGTCAACAATAACCAAGTATTTTACTAAGTCAATAAAAATGATATTTTCTATTTTTATCAATGTTTATATGAGTAACATTCAAAAAGTTTTAATTTCCTCCCATCATTTGTGATGTTTTTAAGAGTCGTTCTTAACTCAAGGGACTTGCAGGAGTTCAAACGATCTCATCCCTTGACTGAATGATTTACTTCACAAGCTCAGTAGACACTGCATAGGAGGTAGATTCCTTTCAGATGGTAGAATTATTCTGAGAACAGAGCCAAATGTCCCCTCAGCACTGGAAAGGAAGTAAATGCCTCATTTCCCCTTTTCAGAAGGCCAGAAGACCGAAAATAATGATCAAACGTTCTGTACCACTGCAATCAGCCTCTGGGAAAGATACTTTAAACCAAATAATTGAGATCACTTAAAAATTTGTAGTATTAATCATTATCTCTTTCAGATGATCTGAAAGAAACTTTTAAAATAAACTTCAAGAGAAGCTCCTTACGATTTGAAATTTTTATATTTCATATTAAGGAACTAAGTATATAAACATGCTCATGTCTCTTGGTATTTAAGTTTCTTTTATTCCTCTCTACTCTCTGTGCTTCTCTACCCAAAACTGATATCTACCTTCACATTCAACATTTGGATGTGGGTAGACAACATTTTCTGCTTTTACTTCATCTTACTCATTTTAGTCTTCAACCTATACAATTGAGCTCTACAGTTCACTCAAACTCTCCCTATAGAAGGTAACCTCCCAGTTCCAAAGTTCACGTCAGTCTGTTTTTTCATTTGACCTTTCTGCTTATCTGCCACTAAAATAAGACCCTTCATAACAGTCTTTTCTCTCTGCTATAACCCCTATTTTGGTCTCCTTTTTTCTGTCCCTTAAAGAACTCCCAATTTTCTGTCTTTGATTTTACATTCTTATTATTTTAAAATGAGTTCATAATATATTATGCAATTTCTGTATGTTAAATATTTCTGTAATTCATTCTGTAAATTCTCTGAAATTGTATATAGATTTGTGCCTGGGTATTTGCACTAAGTAGGAAAGAAAGGTAGATTAGTTTTCATCAGATTCTTGAATAGATCTATAACCCCTAAATGGCTGAGTCATTGCTTTATACACACTTTCAATGATTTCATTTGCTGCATGGCTTTACCAATTATCTCCTCTGAGGACACACCAATCTACATGCTCATCAGGATTTTACTACTGAACTCCTGACTCCCATTCCCCTACCTTCCAGAGTCTAACTGTCCCATAGTCACCTCAGTCCAATGCCTCAAACTAAATCTTCCCCCCAGAGCCTGTTTCTATGTTGCTGATTTTAAGAAATATCATCCAAATTAGTCAACCCAGAAACTTGGAATTTATAATATATTCGAGTCTACTTCTAAATAAGTGGTTATTTCTTGTTGATTCTAATTCTTCTTTATTCACAAATTTCCCCTTCACTTGCCTTTCCATTTGCCCTTGTTTGATCCTGACCTCATTATTTCTCTCCCAGAAGATCCTTTTGAGAATCTGATGAAAACCACCTTCAATCTACCTTTTCTCCCCCCATCATAGTATGGTGGATAATGTACAGACTCAAGAACCAGACTCTATGGGTTCAATTCTCAGCTTGTTCACTTGCTAGTACTGTAATATTTGGGAGTTATTTACCTTCCTGTACTTAATTTCATTATCTGTCATATAAGGTTAATAATAGCACTTAGCTTATAGAGTTGTTACCACAATTAAATGATATGCAAGGGGCTAAGAAGATTGGCTCATACTCTCTAAGTATTTGTTAATATTTTAATAATGGCAAAATATCCACCTGGTCCCTCTGTTTCCAGGCTTGTCAACTTTCTGATGCATTGTTCCTACATTGTGACTGGGGTGATTTTTCTAAAATGATAAGGTCACCATTGCGCTTATATACCGACAACGACTCCTCACTGCTTTCAAGGAAAAAATTCAGCTTCTTTGATCTCCCTCTGTGGATCTTTCTAACCTCGCCTTTCACTGCTCTCCTGCCTTTGATTCTGAGAATTAGGTCATGCATTTAGGTGTACACCCCTCACACCCATTCTCATGACTCCTGGCAAATATGCATGTTTATGCTCTCTAGAGTATCCTCTGTTTTCTTCATTTTGAAGACTTAGCCACTGTCTCCCCATTACAGCCATCCTGCCTATGTTCTAATCCTGGATCAACCTTTCCAGCTATGTAACCTTAGGAAAATACTCGAGCTGCCAGTGGAATTTATAAAATGGGGCTAACCACAGTAGTTCCCTCAAACTGTTATTGTGAGGACTAAGTAAGTTAATACACATAAAGCTTAAGCCATGCCTGCATCATAACAAGCATTCAACAAAAGCCTTAAGAAGACTCTGCAGATGTGGGATTCTGCCCTCATCCTTCTGTCTCTATCATGATTTTAATATTCCTCCTGTGTGTTTCACTAGTCCCCTGGCACCCTGGCCTCATCACTAGCAAACAATTACAGAATATAATTGTTTGTTTACCTATCTCTTTCCCCACCAAATTCTAGTTTTCTTGAAGCCACGGACAGTACATCTTTTCTCTCTTCTCAGTTGTCTGAACAGTATCTGGCATATTATAGGAACTCAGCAAATCTTTGTTAAATAAAAATGGATGGATAGCCTTACTCCCAGAAGAGAATCTGAAACAAAATAGTTGCTGTATAACTATTTTTTAAATGAATGATAAATTTATGAATCATATCTTGGTATAGCAGGAGTATGTTCCAAGTTCATTTGGACAGTAAGACAATCAGCCAATGTAATTTTATGATGGAGCCTAAATACTATTTTCTTTTTATTTATCTTTTCTTTCTTTTTTTATGGTTTGTTAGTAATTAAATTCTTGATCACATAATGCAAAGTTTGTCTGGTGCATGCTCAAGGTACGTGGTGATGCTTTAATTATCTCTGAACAGAGATGACTGCTGAATGTCGACAGTCACAGTACCTGATTATCCTCCCCCAAAGAATTCCAAACCTTGTTTCCATGCCATTATCAATGTAAACTATTCAATTCCCACAATAACTGTGAATTGCCAAAAACATGAAGCAATCAGCTAAGCTTTGACACAATGATAACATTGCGAGCAATATTTCTTTAGTGTTAATGTTTCTAAGAATAACTGCAACCAAGTTTTTGCAGACAAAGGTTAGGCAAAAATAAATGTGCTACCCAGAAGTCTTACAAAATAGATGCAATTCAGTTTGTAGTGACTATTTGCCTAAGGTACCACTATTGCCTGTTCAGAACAACAAGAGGAAGGTTTGTTGGTTCAGAACAACAAGAGGAAGGTTTGTTGAACTATTTCAGAAAATGTGTTTATTAATTGTATTTAGATTAAATATATCCCATGACATTAGATGTTTTAGTAGGAAAAGTTCTGTGAAACTAAACAAAAATACTATGTGTTTTATACAAACCTTTTAAAATTCTTACTGCAAACTCATCAGGTATGTATTATGATTCCATTTTAGAGATTAGAAAACTGAAGCTAAAAAGAAGGGGCTTAGATGACTGTCAACAGTCAGAAACTCTACAGCCTTGTATTCAGACATTTTCTATGAAAGAAATTTTACTTATAGATAGCACATCATAAGTTTTCTTGTGTTTAGTTTAATCTTGTCACTTGGAGGAAAAGGAGGGAATTAATGTTTAATGAATCAACTGTGTCACATTCTTTTGTTTTTATATGCAGTATCTAATTTAATCCTCTCACTATCATTGTGAAGCAGATATAATTATCTGACTTTTTATAAATGACGAGACAGCTTCATAAAGATTACATTAGTTGCCAATGACAGAAAAACCTCAATAGAAATTTTTCTCTTGCTTTGTAGTATTACATTCAGGCTGTCTCCATAAATGACTGAGTCAAGTTAGAAAGAGAGGACCCTTAAGGTCAATTAAAATTTTTAGTCTTTTGGATTATGACACAGTTCATAATGTTTTTGGAAAATCTTTCAGAAGACTACTCTTTGTATTTTTTTTTTTGAAATATACATTTTAGAAAAGTGATGCATTTATTGTGATGTATTGATTTAGGCTTATTTGCATATATTTATATTTAAAAGAACATTTATATATAATCTTTGAAAAATAATAAATCTACTTGATAAATAAACTTTTGGTCTTAAGTAGAGAGAGATTTTACTTATGTGTTTTAGAATTAGAATGAAATAAAAGTTCATTTTAGTAATTGATATTTAATCTAGTATTATGAAATTAGTCATTTAAGTTTTAAATTCACCATAACTGAAGACTATGGCGCCAGTGAAAATGAAGATATGCAAAGAAGTAGAATCTTTATGGAAAAATTAGTGAGAGACATTTCCCATTTTTGTGTCTCTTATGAGTTCTTAAATGACCAAATACTTATTAGAATACTTAACTGTGGGATTAAAGAAAAAAAAGATTAATAAGAAGCAAATAAAATCTATGGTTATAAGAGCATAGAATCTATTAGATAATAGGGCAATAGGCTTACATTAAGATTACAAATCCTATAGTTAAAGCAGGATTTATTTTAGAATTTTATCATTAAAAAGAAAATAAATGTCTAGAGGTCTGAAGTATTGACAATTTCTGTCTCACTCTGTAGTAGAAGTAGTATTTTTTGGATATGCTATGTCATAGAATAGACATAGTTACTTTTCTCATACCCTGAGTGGATGCTACGGGTAGCATCTATCAGGAGTGCCATAATAATTGTTCAATAAATTATGCTGTTTGAATTGAACAGATGTTTGGTTGCCTGACACTGCACCCAAAGACCAAAACTAGCCAGGAATTTTAATTTTGAAGTCACCCTCCTGCCTCCAAAAGTTTAAAGACATATTTATTGGACAATACTTAGAAAAGAAGTGAAATTATGATAAGCAGGCAGACATATGAGCTCTGTGAGAATCAACAGGGCTTGATATTTCTAACATCATAAAAAAAAGAATTACTCAACTCCATGTGCATTACGTCTCAGGAGTCTCAGGATGATAAGAAAAATATGTTTTCAATCTTTCCCCAAATGTATTCAGTTCAATATGAGAATAGATATGTCTCATATTAATACTTAATTTCTAAATACTCATGAGCTCTATTAAAATTCTCTGGCAAAATTCTACCATGCTTTCCTTTCAGGAGACTCTAACTCAAAGTTTTGTCAGGCTCTGACTGATTAGCAGGTTTTTTCTTTCCCAATCACATTTCTGAGCACACCCAAATGGAGCTCTGGGAACTCACTGTTTAAAAAATATTCGTTACAAAGTATATTAAGGGCTTGTTTAGACTATCTAAAGGAGATATAACTCAAGGTAATGGAGTGTAATAGAGAAATGTGAAATGTCTTTAAAGCAAGATCACTTAATATGGAGTTATCCTCTATATTCATATCTATTCACGAGAGTATGGAACTGAGTATTTTTTCAGATAGCTCAAGTCCACTATTAAATTAAAGGAGCCACCAATTATGTATATTGCATATACACACTGAACCATTACATGAATGATCACATAAGCCACAACTTAATGACAACCATAATTTTCAGATGTATTGGTGTTCTCTTTCACTCATCACCATTTACCGTTCTGTGTTCACTCACAGAAAGGCTGATTAGCGAGCAGAACTACAGAAGATGACCTTAAGCTCCAAACTTTGAAGAGCTTTCTTGAGGCTCAGGTGAGGTTCTGCTTGAAGTGGACAAGTGCACACAGAGGCATTTATTCAATAATTGGTGGGTGGATGGATGGACAGATGAATGGATGTCTTCTAAAGAGACACAGGCCTCCAATATTTCCAATGATTAAATGGCTCCAGATATTCTAGTGATTATTAAAAACTTGTATTTCCACGGTCATGAAGACACCCCAGAATAAATTTGCCAATATGCCCGGTTAGGTGTTAGGTCTTCTCCACACAGGACTGTGTAAATAATCTTTTTTTTTTTTTTTTTTTTTTTTTGCGGTCGCGGGCCTCTCACTGTTGTGGCCTCTCCCGTTGCGGAGCACAGGCTCCGGACGAGCGGCCATGGCTCACGGGCCCAGCCGCTCCGCGGCATGTGGGATCTTCCCGGACCGGGGCACGAACCCGCGTCCCCTGCATCGGCAGGCGGACTCTCAACCACTGCGCCACCAGGGAAGCCCATGTGTAAATAATCTTAATACAGACTTTTAGTAACAAATATTCTTTCTTCCTCATAATAGTTATTAAGAACTTCTATATCTCCTTTCCTCTGCAGGCAACTCTTCCCTCTCCTCCTTCGCAAAAAAAAAAAGTTTTAAAATGGGAACTCTCCTGAAACTCTCCTTAGCACTCTGAGCTAATCGTTAATGTTGGCCAATTTCTGTCCTGTATAGTTAAGTGTCTAACACCATGATACCAAATATTTATCCATGAAAATATAGTAGATTTTATCTAAGGCTAAAAGACCAGTAAAAAAAAGAAGAAATTAGAAAGTCCTTTTAGAAAGATGTTGTAAAGTCAATATTCAAGCTTATGAATACTCTCTCTGAAGTTAAAAACTTGAGAAAATTGTCAGTGTAAACTTCATGAAATGCTTCTAAGAATAAAGTTCTTTTGCTGCTTCTACACAGCAATTGATGCAACTTAGAAAGTTATATTGAATATGTGCTTGCTCCATATTAAATAAGATATTCACTGTACAAAAGTAAGAAAGAAATTCTTACCACCGTCCTTCGTGCAGAGGCTGACAAGGTTATGCACTGTGTCCATCAGCTCCAGCTGCTGCTTCTGAAGGACACTGTTATTGGTGGTGGCTCTGTTCAATTGTTTCTCCAGTTCCTGGATTATATATGTTTGACGAGTAACCAAGCCTTGAAGATTCTCTTTCTCTTCCTTTAAGGTGTCCAATTCTTCCTTGTGCTTTCCCTCCATTTCAAAGATTTTATGTTCTAATAAACTACAAGGAAGTGAAGATAAAATTTAGTTTAAAAAATGCTATAAAAAAACTGTGATTCAATTAATTCCTGAGTTTATTTAAAGTGAGAAACTTTAGTTAGGTATTTCACCATGGAAATATTTTTTAAGTGAGAGACTCAAAAAATATATATATATGTAAATATAAATATTATATAAATATATATATATATATATAATAGGAGTGACATATACAGCATGTGAAATGACGAATTATTAGATCACTTATTGTTAGAGTAATGTTTATTTCCTGGGGTGTATCTTATATCCAGGGTAGCTGACTTGGACCCTGTCTGCAGAAATTATAGTATAATTTTCATTAAAGAAATGGGTACAATAAGAAATAAAAACAACAGTTTAGAAAAAAGTATGAACAAAACATAGATATTTACTTTGCTTCATTCATTTGGGATTCTCAAAACATTCACAGTGATTAAATTTCACAATAGTTTCGTGATGTCAAGGAAGAGCAAATCGATGCAGAAATCACAGGATCAGAAAGTAAGCTATCTAAAGTCACAATGAATTATATTTCTTGGGATTTTTGATACCTGGTCCTGTATCATAACCACTAGCTTACTTTATCTCTCAATCTAAGCTTTAGGATAAGGCCTAAAGGCACTGCAAGTTCCAACTCACTGAATACTTGCTTCCAAAAAGGAAGACCGTGTTAGGCTGGTGGCATGGTCTTACAAAAGGACTTGGGAAGCTTTGCTCAGAGTGATGCAGTCTTCAACTGAGAGCCGTCCTTCTCTCAGAACTCTTCACAGGATACTCCCTTTGCTTATTACACATTAAAAATGATAGAGAATGCAGAAGCACTCTTGGATCCTAGCAACTGACTGGAAATAAAAAGCATTTACATTTTATAGAGTGTATAATATACTAGTATCCCTCAGAGAAAAGCCTTATTCAGTCTTCTCAGTTCCATTTTCAGAAGGTTCAACCAGTCCTTAGTTTACAAGGTGTTATTCAAATGTAACATACCAGACTGGGCACTTAATTTACCTTGGAGAAATATAGCACTGAATCATTCCTATAAGTTTTCAAAAAGGGGACACTAGGGAATGTTTTAAACTTAATACTTAAATCATAAAATCTATAGTGATTTGGGGGAAATGTGACTGTTATTTATATTTTTTAAAGAGTTTTTTGGAAATGAAAAATTCAGGCAAGGAAGTCAGAGTAAGATAAGAGTACCTCTGAAGGAGTAGGCATGATTCATTGTCTTATAGTGTTTTCTTCTGTGTCAATAACTTGCTGCTGAAAAAGTTAGTAGTAAAAAAAACAAACAAAACTAAACAAAATAAAACCAAAAGCCTTTTTATTGGTTAAAAAGTTTACCCACCCACTGGTTTAAGTGATTAGTGTACTTGCTATGGATGTCAGAGGAGGTTGTCTCTGTGCCTATTAAATTTTGGCCTTCAGATCTGAGAGTTAACCACAAGGAATGCCTTAGCTCTTCCTCAGTTTACTTTTTAATTATTTTTGTTTCTCTTCCTAGGGTAATGATCAGATGTTAAATGCCCATAAAATACAGTCAGTTAACTTATGAGAAATTTTTCTTTTAAATTCACAAGAGTTATAGTATACTGCCAAGAAACCTTAGAATTTAATGTAAAGAGCAAAATTTGGATGTATAGTCATAAAACACTGGATAAAGACTCTGAATTACCATTTTGTTCCTGAAATAAGATGAGCACTGGCCTTTCAGTTTTCCTAATTAGCAGGTAACATTCTGGCTTGGAAAATATCATGCTATAGTTATAATTCGCATTTAGTAGTTGCTATGTGCCAACAGTGCTCTCAGCACTATGTAAAATATAAAATGACACTATTCCTACTCTAAGGATTCATGTTTAGAGAGAAATGAAGTGAAAAAAATGAAAGAAAAAAACCTCAAATGAAAAAAAGCAGCTATAAGAAACTTCTATTTCAGACATAACACTTTTTTTTTTTTGCATACGTGTTTTGACACTTTCTACTTTTGATGCATTCTTTGTTCAAGAAGACATATACTAAAAGATGGCTACTATCTGAGATGTCAATAAAGGAGCTTTTTGTTTGTTTTGTTTTGATTTTCAGGATATTTTGGAAAGAGATGAGAACGGAAAGTTGATCAAAGAAGTCCTGGTACCAAAGGAAAAAATTCTCAACACTGGCTTGTGGAAGAAAAGGTCTGCATTTCCCAAGTAAAAGGAGTATACACTTAGCATGCTGGAAAGAATGTTAATTTTCATAATTCACCAAACGACCTTAATGCACCATGACTACCAGTCACCAGACAATATCAACATAGCCTGTCATCTTAAAATAGATATTCATGTAAAATAAAGAAGGGACTGCTCAGGGAAGTAAGAAGCCTGCTGTGCATCAGACATCTCACTGGATTGGGAATGAAATATATTCATTAAAAATAAATATGCATTAAAAACTATAAGCAAATTGGAAACATGTCACACTGTTTCCCAAATGGCAGGTCTTACCTGTTAATTATCTCTTCCAGTCATTTTCTCATCTTATTTCTACACTTGGATTCTCTTTAATAACTTTTGTACTCTAGCAATTCTCTATTAACTTTATTTACTAGAGATACCCTTTATATTAATGACAACTTTTTAGACTTCTTCAGGCAAAACTGATACCTTTTTGATACCACTCATCACTCCCTTCCATCTTCTCTTCATATCTGGCTTCCAAAAATACTATCCTCTTTTCTTTGATACTTCTCCTCCATTAGTTATTATCTACTTGGGAAGTCAGCCCTTCCTCACTATTTCCAAACTGGCTTGAATCCAAAACTCTTCTGCCAGAAAACATTCATATACCATCTCCACTCACTAATCACATTGTTGTAATACACCATTTTAGTTGTGTAGCATTTTAAAACCCTTATCTCCTTTGATTCTTAAAGTAATATAGTGATACAGAGTGAGTAGATGTTATAAGCCCCAGTTTATAGGTAAGAATCTAAATACCTTGTATAAAATTGTGTACATACTGTGTCATAACCAAAATAAAAAGCCATGTCTTCTAACTTAGACTAGAAATCTGCCCATGACAACCCAGTGCTATGAAAACTAGCTTTAGTGTCTCATCTCTTTGATCTAGTATAACATAATCTCTATCTACTTCCACCCGCTTATATTTTGCCAAAAATCCAGGCATCAACTTAACATCTCTTTAGTATTTGCTGCTCTCCATCTGGTTATTTTTGGGAGCTTGTCTTTCATAATATTTCAACCTATCCATCTTTTCCACATATAAAGAGAAAATTTCTTTGCCAAGCCATTTAAAAAAAAAATCTGAACTGAGATTTTCTTAAATATCACTCTGCCTTAACCCCTCTGCCATTAAATTTAATTTTCTTACTCAATATATTGATCATATCCCATTTTGTCCTGAGGCCTTTTATTGTTTCTCTTACTTTTCCCTATCCAGGTCAGCTGGGAGAGGCCAGCTCATCTAAGCACGGAGACTTCTATATACAAAGGTTGATCTGAAGGACAACATGACAACTCCACTGTCCTAAATTCAATTGGCAAAGTAGTCATATTTTCTCTATGATGGCCTTCAGCAGCAAGTTTAGTTTAGGTTTAAATGCATAATCCAAAACCTGGATGTTGATTCCAAACCCCAGTGTACTGTTTTCTAGAGTGCGTTCAGTGTATTTTTATTAGGCATTCCATTGTTGAGTTCTATTGTCAAGTTCTGGGGAACGCTAAATTAAATAAATAATTTTATTATGATGCATCCTTTAGGATGAGTGTTCCATGGAACAACAATTTATGAAACTCTGCACCTAAATCTATTCAAATTGAACTTAAAATCCAAAGACAGAGTTTCTCACAGGATTCTCAATACTTCACGTTTCTCATCTTTCTAGAAACACTCTGAGAAGAGACATACATAGAATTTTGGCACTTCTAGTTTGAGACAGGGGTGCACTTTAATGAAGAATAAAATAAACAAAATAATCTAGGCCTTTAACTTCAGTTAAAGGTTCTAATTGAGTATATATAAAGCCCTATTTGAAGTTTTTGGTTGACTTTTTCCCCTAATTTTCACAGTCTGCCTCCTCCAACATATCTTACTGGAAATATTTCAAATCACTGAACACATCTTGAAGCTTTCACAGAAAAAGCTCTCCCTTTCAAATTGTTTCCCACAATAAGGGTTCTTAACATAGCAGCAACTGAAGTCACAGGAGTGACAGTTGCCTAAGCTCTATGTGTATAAGTATAGCTATCAAACAAGGAGGAAGATGTTAAAAATATAGAAACCTTCTCATTTTCATCTGTCTGAATCTCCTTACAGATGTTTCAATTTTTAAATTATTTTTAACCTGTATGGTGTCAACATGTGTTGCAAATATGGGTTTTAAAGAATGATCTTTTTCCCCCATTCAAACAAGGGCATAGTAAGTTCAGGTTAAATTTATACTTTAAGTTTCTAACTTGAACACAGTAAATTTTCTCTCAAACTTCGTATTTAATATGAAGTTAAATATTTCTGTAATTCAAATGTGGAACAGAAGTATAGATCACTACAAGTAAACATCGTCAAATAAATTTTTTAAAGTTTGGGGTAAATAAGAATAAGCTAAATATACTGTGGAAGCCAGAAACCAAGAAGAAAAAATATATATACACTTCATAACATAAAAACATAGTTCTTCTGTTGTAAAAAATAGGTTGAACAATAAATGACAAAATACAGAAAATATTTACAACATATACGACAAAATTGTAACATCCATTAAAGAGCTTATATGAGGAAATAAAGATATTAGATAAACAATCTAATAGAAAAATGAGAAACATACATGAATAGGCTAGTCACAGAAGAAGAATGCAAGTGGTCAATAACCAGGAAAAGATGCACAATACAACCTCTCATGTAGACAAGATTAATCAAATGGCTAGCAAGGTTTGGGGAAACTAGAAAGCCCATGCACACTTGGGGAGAATGTAAAATTTGCAGATAATTTGTTAGCATCTTTGAAAATTTAAAATAATCACATAAAAGTTCTACTAAATTGTAAATTTTAGTGCATCTTGAGCAATGAATGAGGTATATGTGTATATAGTTACATGTGTAATATATCCATGATAAATTGTTATAAAGTACAAAACCCCAGCATCTTAAAAATAGTTGCAATCTATACACATACACATATATGATTTAAATGTGTACTTGTGCATATGTGTAATTGTATATGGGTGTGTATCTCTGTAAGCACACAGATAAACATGCACACTCCATATACACACGTATAATTAGTATATTCATTAAAAAGTCTGGAAGAATAGGCACCAAACTGCCAAACTGTTAATGATTATTCTCTGCAGGGGGTGGAGGAATACGGAATTTGGGACTCTGAATTTCAATTTATACACTTCCATAAAATTTAAAATCTAAATCAGTTAAGTTTGTGTAGATTTTTTTTATCAATCAGAGAGATGTGGTAAACAGTCACGAGTCTAGAATGGTCTGAGAAGATGTTGTCTAGAGTTGAAAAAATTGGGCTGAATTAGTGAACCGCAAAATGTGGACTGATAACCTTGGCTGCCATGCAATGGGCTTTTGGGGATGCAGAATAGTGGTATAAAAGCCATCTGTATTTTATTTATGTTAAGAACAATGAATATGTTTACAATATTTAATGTAAACTATGTGATCTGTTTTCCATTAAAATATTTTTTAAATTGTATGTGTGTTTCTGTGGACATAGATAAATGACATTTATTGGGATATTTGCCAGTTCATTTGCCAGTTCATCAGTCAACATTCAAAAAGCATTTAATACTCTATATACTATGTGTAGAGAACTGTGCCTGGGAGCATGAAGACAGAAATAAATAAAACAGTCTCTGTGTTCCAGAAGGTCACAGCCCAGTAGTAGAGATACACACAAACACACACACACACACATTACAATGTGATAGGATAAGTGAAGTAATGGGAGGAAAAAACAAGGTAGAGTGTTATCACATAAGTTGTAATGAGCAAATCTATTTGGCAGAGTCAGAAGGTTTCTTGGAGGGTAATATCTGCACTGAGTTTTGAAGGGACAGAAGTTTGTGAGTTGAATAAAGGACTACAAGGCATTCCAGACAAGGCAAACATCAAACATGTCTGAAAAAACATCGTCTTCAGTGATACTAACAACTAGTATGATTAAACACTTATTATGGGTTTCCAAGCACTGCCCTCAGTGTTTTATATGCAATAACTCAGTTAACCCTCACATCAACTCCATGTACAACTATTATCATCAACCCTGTGTTACAAATGAGAACACCAAAGCACAGAGAGTTTACACAACTTGCTCAATGTCACACAAATAATATGTGGCAGAGCTGTTTACAGCAGAATCAAGGCAAACCCAGGCAGTCTGACCTTAGAGCTCCTGCTCTTAGCTATTAGACCATACTTCTAAAATAGTAGAAGACTTCTGAAAGTAAGGCTATAAAATTAGGATTATAATGATCATGGACCGTGTTCCATGCTAAAGAACTTGAACTTTCCTCAGTCCCTTACAGAAAATCAGAAGAGGGTTGGGCAGATGCCACCTAGAGATTTAAAAGTTGTGCTGAACTAGTGTGTGTGGAGACCTAAAAAAATAATCTGACTTGAATTTTAGGAAGAATTTTAGCAGACTTTTTGATGATAGGTTTGAGAGACATGAGGGGTAAGCCATGCAAAGAGGTCACTGCAACGGCTAAGACAAAAATTAATGGGATTTTGACCTAAGACAGAGTCAGAGTAAATAGAAAGAAAAAGATAGACTGGAAAAACATTTAGAAGATGGAATTGACAACATAAACAGTGACTGATACGTTGTGATTTTACTTTAGTATTTTGTAAAGAACTTATCAAATGAAGGATAACTTTGATTACAAAGACTGTGATTTAACTTTTCATTTATTTAGGCATATTAAGTATTAAAAATCAATACTTCACTATTCCACTACAAAAATTTGTTAGCAAGGTATAATTTAGTATCTTGAAATTATACACACTTCAATAACTTAAAATTAAGTTAATAGCTTCCCATAACCTCTAGCTAGAAGACAGATGCAGCTTGTCAAATAAGTTCAGTGAATTCCCAAGGTGAAATAAATAGTTATATTTCCTACTCTAGTATTAGGAGGAATAAATAATGATCTGTATAGGAGTAGGCCAAAAACAACTAGCCTATCCCTTTCTTCAACTTTGTATTTGATTATGCTGAGGATAACTTGACAACCACATCAGTTAATCCTGAGGCTGCATCATATTGGAAAAACATTTTTATAATAATTAAGACAGAGAATCATATGGACTTAAATGCTAATTTTGCCAAACATCAGCTGTTTGGTCATGGGCAAGTTACCTGACCTCTTTGAACTTGAGTTTCTTTATCTAAAATGAAAATAACAATAGATAGTTTGCAGGATTCGTTGGAGGATTAGCAGCAGTGTATGTAAAGCACCTGGCTCAGATGTTCACCTGCCTGATATTAGATAACTAGGCAGATAATTTTGCTGAAACTATGTCAGAATGACCACCATTTGTGTAGTTTCACTTCACTCTAAACGGTCTAACTGAAGATTTCCCTAATCTTCATTCTGCATATTCAACACAAGTTTGATCAAGAAAGCCCAAGGGCTCCATCTTTGTACACATGGAGTGTTGATTTCTCTTCCTGTGTACCCTGGTGAGGCAGAAAAATTTCTTCTAGAATATTTTTTTCACCTGGCTATGCTCCAACCTTGGAAAAAGTTGGGGTTAAGTCACAGATGGACAGGTGCCTTGAAACCTAGTCAGCTGACCAAATCTTGACACCAGAAGATCCAGTTACATATTTAGCTCAGCTGAAGGAATTTGCATTATGACATCCTTCCCTGTCTACCTCTCTTTTCTATTTTTTTGAGCAGAAATATACTGGAGGAATCCAATAAAAGTTGACAATTACATGTCTCACTTTGTCATACCAACCCTCTGTGTGAGGTAAATATTAATGCTTCCCCTTTTTTGAGTTCTTGGTTGTATAATTTCAATTATATGGGCCAGTTACTGATCTCTTACTTCTAAGTGCCATTTCCTTGAGGTAAGGAATGAAACCAAGTTTTGAGATTAGGCTAGCATCCAATGAAAAGAAATCCTAAAAAAAGCAAACTGGAAGCTTCTTGGAGTCACCCCCAACTAGATCGTTAGGAAAACAAACAGCAGAGCAAGTGTTGTTAATCCTACTCCTGCTTTGTGCCTTTGGCCCTTTAGGGGATAAAGAAGTGAACCTAATGAGGCCAAAATTCTGTTTTCAACCCTACAAGTGATGCATTTAATTTGTCAGGATGTAAATCAGCAGGACTTCTCAGCATGATTGTGTAGTATAATCCTGTCCATAAAATATTCCTCTGTGTTCTGCCAAAGAAGTGGTGCCAAAGAAGCGGTGGACCCTCTGAAGGGCCAGTTCACTGACTTGGCAGCTGAGGCCCCATCATACTCAAAACTGGTAAGTCACACACCCAGACACAACCCCTAACATTCCCGGGGGAGGAAGCAAAGGGTAATTTAGATAATCCCCTTTGCAAAGTGCATTAGCTGATCCAAACCAGACCTGGTCGACAAACGGCATGTTGTTCTTACATTTTATAGATGCCTCAATGTAGAAATAGCTTCTTGTTGCATTTGGAGGATTAAGATTCATTTAAGGAATAGGTATGGATGATCAATAAACTATTTTAAAATATATAAACAGCTTCATGTTTGACCTTCACCTTCTATCCACTTAAATGGTACGGGGGGGGCACGTTTCTTTGTTGATCTAGAAAGAGCTTGGCAGAGTTCCTCCAATTCCATTTCACATATGAAAATAAACAATAATAATAAACATAATAGGGAAAGTATGCTGTGTATCACAAATGGGTACTTCTGTCTTGTACAAAGAAAAACACTTTTCTTCTAAGTGGTTCGTGGAAGAATATGTCTCGTTTAAGAAGAGATGTCCCACCAACGCTCCATTATACACATGGACCCGTCAACAGGAAGACACAGATAACTACAGAGATATGGAAATGCCAGGAGATTCAGCACTTTGATAGAAAAATACCCCCAGGAACCACATGTGAGGTAATGTCATACTTGAGGGTCAAAAACTAAGGGGTGCAGAGTAGGAGTAAAAGATGCATCTAAGTTTTTTTCAGCATGAGCACAGAAATGAATTTCAAGTTAAAACCTAAATCCCTGAATTCACTGTGAAATACCTATACCGCTAGGAAATGAAATCGTTATAATCTTGAAAAAAGTTATCATTATCAATAAATGGTGTGATTTGTATATATAAGAAAACCTGAATTTTCCTTAGAAATTAGAATTCAGTGAGGGAAAATCTCATCAGCAGAAGGCATGTATGTACTTGGGATCAGGAGTCAGATTCCTCTGAGAGGCCTTGGCACATGGAGAAACCCTGCACACTTGACCCGCAGTGCAGCTCTTCTGAGAGCTCAAACTTTGACTCAGCTTTACTGATGGAACAGAGAGAACAGTTTTTAAGCAGTTGCTGTTGAAAAAAAATTATTCTATGGTGACAATTCCATAGAAGGAAATGATACCAGGTGCCATGTCAAGAATCACAATGGAAAGACAAAAGAATCCAACATGATCTGGAATTAGGGTAGGTAGGGTATATTTAGAAGAAGAGGAGGGGAAGAAGAAGAGGAGGAGGGAGAGTGGGGGAAGGAGAAGAAGAAGAAGAAAGAAAAGAGAGAAAGAATGAATATGAGCAGGAGGGAGGGAAAGAGACAGAGACAAGAAGAGATGGAGAGGGCAGAGTACAAGTGACACTTAAGAAAAGCATTTGTTTTTGTAGTTAAGGGTGAGCACTTTCAGGCCTCCCAGCTAAAGTGTCAGACATACACCAAAAGATAATACACATATCAGCAGCAGGAGAAATGAAGAGTGTAAATTCATGCTGATGACTTTTTTAATAGAGAAATCATATGTGGCCACACACTTAGTGAGAGATGAATCAAAACGACCCTAGGTTACACCTATAAAATGAAATATCATGTAGTTATTAAGAATTATACTAGAGGGATCTTTACTGATTAAAAAAGGTATCTATCTCCACAGAAAGCAGGCTGCAAAACAGTATGTATAGCATGTCACAACTTTTTGAGAAAACATATATATATATATATATATTTTTTTTTTTTTTTTTTTGCGGTACGGGGGCCCCTCACTGTTGTGGCCTCTCCCATTGCGGAGCACAGGC
>NC_041228.1:29873793-29881347 GCF_002837175.3 Physeter macrocephalus | reverse complement strand
GCGCAGGCTCAGCGGCCATGGCTCACGGGCCCAGCCGCTCCGCGGCATGTGGGATCCTCCCGGACTGGGGCACGAACCCGTGTCCCCTGCAACGGCAGGCGGACTCTCAACCACTGCGCCACCAGGGAAGCCCTTTATTTATATTTTTTATACAGCAACATGTGAAGCTCTCTCAATGTGATGGGATTATGGTTTTTAATTTTCTTGTGTACCTTCTCACTTTTCTACAATAAATGTGTGTTATTTATAGAATTATAAAAACAACCTAAGAATACGTTAAAATTGTCATTATTTTACTTCTTCATTCCTAGACAAAGCTTTCACAATAGCATCTTGAAACGTGATTATAAATGGGGTTTGCTTTTAGCGACAAAGTTAAAGCATGGTAGGACCCTAAATCAAGGGATAGTTGCCGTAAAGTATACCTGTTACATGTATGTGTCTGGTTACTGTGAAAATGCAGTGGGATAAATGGTACTTTTAAACTGGATTTTCAATTCCAGAACATTTCCTCATGCAACCAGTTCAGAGTCAAGTCCTGTCAAGTTTATCTATAGTTATTTAGTTATACAGTTTACCCCATGACATAGTACAAAGATAAACAAATGTAGGACTTAGAAATACAAGTCACAAAACATGGATTGACCCCTTTCAGACTCTAAACCAAATGTCAGGTTTATCTTCTTCATGTAAAAGTTTAATTATAATCATTGTCATTAAGGCCTACACTTAGCATAAAGTTGGGAAGTCCTTCTAGGTTGAAGAGAGTACTGAGAGATCATGTGCTACAGTGGAAAGAGAAGGACGAGGAATAAAGAAACCTGGATTACATTCCCAGTTGTGCCACCAGCAAGCTGTGAGACCTTGGATAGATCACTCACTTCCACTGAGTCTGTTCCCTCATCTGTAAAGTAAAAGGAGAACTAGCAGCTCATCTTAGGTGCCTTTCTCGTTTGGAATATGGTGGAAACTCTGATTCCACTGAGACAATGGTATTTAATTAGTTTGTAGCAACACAAAGATCTTTAGATCAATATAATGCATAAGAACTGAAACTTCTTCAAGCTGTCCGAATATCCAGAAGAAAATGCAGTTAATATACAACATATTTGTTCTACAGAGGTCAGTGCTTTGATTGAATTGTCCATCATGAATGCCAGGGACTTCAAAATAATGTAGTCTATATATCATCCTGGCTATCAGGATCTGTAAGTCCCTTTCACTTACCTGAGATGATTCATAGTTTACAAAACACATCTATAAAGCTAACCAAAGAAATTTATTATGTTCAGAGTTAATGGCTTTAAATGGAAGGGGGAAACAACATTTGAATCAGCTTTACAGGGAAATAATTTTCTGAAAAGAAAATTTGCTTCTCTCCCGTGAAAGATCTCTGAATTCAAACCTTGTAGCTCTGTACAAGGTTTAGGGCTGGTAGAGTGATAATTCAAGTTACAGAGTTTCAGAAGCTCTATCTTCTCCCTACATTTTGGTTCTGCTGAAAATTGTCAATATTTTGTGTCACCAAATTTAGTCATAGAATCAATTAATTTTTGTGGATATGGTAAGATCTGAACAACTAAACATTAGATAAATTAGTGTTAAAAGTTATAAAAAGCAAATATTTCAAGAGTGTAAGCAACAGTATTAATCTTATTGTTGACACACTTGCTGTAGTCACCTTAAGCTCTCATTCCTTTTTATATTAAAAATTAATTTGGCTCTGTATTTTTCTTTTTGCAAATTACACCAATCTTTATTTAAGAGTTGGCAGAGTGGTGGAGGATATAAATAAGTACAAATGTACATATTTTTGGAATACAACAATCTTCACCTGTTTTTCTCATGAATCTTTAGGATTTCATTTGTCTGTTGAAGAAGTTGTTTCTCTAGCTTGTATGTTGATAATGAATTCTCCAGCAGTTGTATTTCAAGTCGAGAAGTTTGATTTAGTACCTTAAGATAAAAGATAAAAACATTTCAATCTTTACAAAGAGTCAAAACAATTATTTTGGGGTTTTTATTTAGCTGTGTTTTCTTTTTAAATAATATTTCTTCTAGAATAATTAAATGGTCTACATTCTACTAATTAATGCCTTACATGTCTCAAACATTATATTTGCTCAAGATTGAAGTTGCAGTTGAATGAGAAAACTGAGTTGTTAAATCCATTTTCATATTTCAATTTTCATTTTCTCAAACCCTAGGATGTTCCCATGTGCTAACTGTCTTATATATATTATCTCCAATATTTACAAGTACAAGATAAATGTTAGTACAAGGTCTTAGATACTGTGTGTAACAAAGAATAACTACTAGGCATGTAAGACATGTCTGCCTTGATCCATCACCTCGCAAAAACTAATTAGAAATGTGCAAAAAACTCGTGATATAGTTTAGACAGATTCATGATCACAATTACTGAACACCTATCATGTTAGTTCACGTCAGCCCTTCCAGATGTCATCATATCACGGACATGGGTACACACTGAAAAGAGGAATTGTTATGATCAGTTTACAAATGAGGCAACTGAAGTTCAGAGAGAAGCCAGAAACCACACAGGAACCAAGGGAAGAGTTGGGTTTCAAACCCAGATACTGTGACTCTAATTCTAATGCTTTACACAGAAAACCAAGAAGAGGGAGAAACAAACCATCCTGGGTCTTCATCTGAGGAGATGAAGTGACCAGGAACCCAGACTGCACTGAAGACAGACTGTTAGTTATCCTTTCAACTGCACTACACTGGGTCCTCAAGAAACAGTAAATGTTCACCTCATCTTGAATCACAAAGACTCATGCTGCTAGTCAAGCTTTAATATAACATGAGTCTGAGCCATGAACCCAAACCTATCCACCCTCCAAGCAAACATCACACACTCCAGTCCTAGAAGATGCCTTCAAACTGTGCCACTGCCTTTGTCCTGCCCCCTTCTTCTTCTTTAAGGGACGTAAAAAGGGCAAGGAAGAAGGTAAAATTATAGTTTTAAAAGCTCCCTATGTCATTTGAGAATTTTTAAAACCACCATACCTTTTTTAGAACTATGTATTGAAATGAACCTGGGAAACCTTCTGGAGGGTCAATATCAATCTAAAGGGTCCTCCTCTAAAAATGACACCAGCAGAACTTTCCTCCTTCTTTGTAGCAGGTCTAAACCTGGGATTATATCAGATGCACACAGAAAAAGCCTTTTCAAAATATACTGACACAATCAGGGCTGGGCTTGGGCTAATGGAGATTGTGGGGAAAGGGGATGTATTTGCAGGGGGAGCAGGACAGGGACTAGGGTGAGATGAGAGAGGCAACTGCCTGAGTTGTAAAATTTAAGGATGTGTCAAAAAACTCAATAATCAAGATAAGTAATACTTGAATGCAACATTTTGAAAGATCAAAATTAATGTAAAAATATCCAAGTTGAACAGAATATCATTTTAAAATAAAGACAGGATATGCTATTACAAATATATGATTCAGTCTCGCATAACTTGATCTCATTCCTTTCACCCTAGTCCCAGTCCTGCTGAAGGAGTTGGGCCAGGGGGTTAGGGAAAAGAATACTGAGATGGGGCATTTAGCTTTAAAAAAGTTTTAAGCTACTATGATTCATTTATACAACTGTCATGAATATGGATCTGAAAACCAGTCTAAAAGTTACTACTACTAATTAAAACTCGTACTTGTGGAGTGTTCTCGAGTTTTAAAAAAGTATTTCCCATCCTGAATTGTTTCATTTGAGGAAACACAGGAGCAAGAGGACCTGAGGTTTGAAGATAGAGTTAAAAGCAGCCCAGAGGAAAAAAATGGCAGAGAATGTAAAGATGAGGGATGCACAAGATATAACTTTCAACTATTAAACATTTTTGTCTGGGCAAGTTTTCTCTCTGTTTGTTCATTAAGTAGAATGATAATTTATAAAATAATTAAATAGGGGATGACACATCTGTATTTTTTAGTGAGATTTAGAACAGTGCTTGGCACAGAGAAGACCCTTAATGTACCGTACATTGTCTCACTGAATCAAGCATATCATATGCTGTTAAATGAAATCTGTTTTCTCCTTTATTCACTGTATTCTCTGATCACACTTCCTGATATTCTCAAATACCAAAACTTTTATTTTACAAAGGACAAAAATAGTTCTTTTCCATGTCTGAGAAAAACATGAGAGAACACTGAGAACAAAATGGAACCATCCAAAATTGAAAATGAAGTTGCCCGTATCTAAGTCTGGAGACACTATAGCTCCTAATTTTTCTCTACTTTGTCCTACCAAGTCCATTTGCTACACAGCAACCAGAGTGATCTTTTTAAAAACACAAATCAGATGTCATTTCCTATATTAAATATGCTAATGACTTCCCTTTGCAATTAGAACAAATTCCAAAGTTCTTGGCCTAGCCCTACAAGGTCCTATGTGATCAGGACCCTGATTACTTCTCAGATCTCACTTCCTTTCAGCTCTCCCCCTTGTTTATTATGCTCCAATAATATTGGCATTCTTTCTGCTACCCCAACATGCCAAATTCATCTCCATCTCAGGGTCTTTGCAGTTTCCCCTGCCTGGAATGTCCACCCCTTCCCAGATGCATGGCTGATTTCTTTTCATCATTCACGTTTTACCTAAGGAGGCCCTTCCTGGCTATTCTCTGTAGAGGAGCTCCCCCATCATCCTCCATCAGGTGGCCCTGTTTTACTTTCTTTATGAAATCATCACTATTGGAAATCATCCTGTCAGTTTGCTCATATGCTGCCTTTCTGCCCCGTGAAGATGTCAGCTGCACAGAGGCAGGACTACTCCATCTGGAACCCCCCAGACCGCCAGAGCCCGGCATGGGGCCTGGAATCCTGGGGCACTCAGAGCTATTTGTTAGATGATACGCTAGGCAGTGGATAGTGAGTCGGTTTTCAAGTTGCATCATGCTCAGAGGGTAACAAGAGAGGGTAGCAGGCCAGGTGAATATCAAGCTGGACTTCAATTATAACAGCCCAAATCTAAAGCAGCATCTGAATGTGGGAGAAAGAGGGGGACAAATCTCAGAAGTCCAGGCTAAGTGACAGGTCATCTCAGGCCGATTTTGAGCACAAAAGCCAACCCCTTCTCTTCTTTCCCCATCATCTTAACCCAATAGCCGCTTTATTTCAACTCTCTCCCTTGATGTATTAAAATAGGCCTGAAGTTCAAAAGCAGGCAACTGAAGAGAACCGTACAGGAAACTATGATAAATTGACCACTTTCTTTCCATGTGTCTGTGGAAATTGCTGCTTAGCAATAATCTAAGTGTTCCATTAAAATGACAAAATACATTTCCTTCTTTAGCCTAAACACATTCCAAAAGCATATATCAGAAAGAAAGAAAAAAAAGAAAGAAAGAGATAGAGAGAGAAGGAGAAAAAAGGAAAGGAAAGGAGAAGGAAAGCAAAGCAAAGGGGAAAGTGAAGAGTATATGACACAAGCCCCCAAGAAACAATTTCAAAGGTTAAATTTTTCAGAATATACCACACAGTAAGGAAGATATAAGACTTGGAACTGCGGATTTACGGACTATAAAATTTCAGTTCTTTCTTTAAAAAATAAGCAAAATTTTAAAAATAAAAATTACTATTTTTTTTTAAAGAAAGTGAGCTAGATAATTTCATCCAGCTTCCCTTTAATACTTGAGTGCCTCTAATCTTCCTTGAAAGGAAAATCTCCCACAAAACAAAATTTCTTTCACTGGCATATTAACTTTGCAATCAGCCTTGCTGTTTGTGTTTTCTTTTACTTTAACTGTCTTTCAAATAAAAAATATAACACAAGGTATAATGTCCTGGCAATTAGACTTTTACAGAAGAATGAAGGCTGGTACCTGTACATGGAATGAGAGTTAGATCACCATTTTACAAAATCAATGAAATAATTTATTTGGTCAGTGATGGGCAATGTGACAAAGTATCACCCTACAGTTTTCCTGTTAATTTCCAAGGGGAAAATGGACAATTGGAATGGAGAGCTATGGAGCCTTTTACCCTAACCAAGTTAAAATAGCGTCACTGAGAGGGTGGCAAACTGGCATTCGTGCCTCCTGATGAGATGGAATAGGAGGTGACCAGTAATTCTACAAAGTACTCCCACCACCATGTTCAACTCAACCTAATTAAGCCTATAGACTTAATTTCCAGTTTAAAAAAAAAGTACAGGGGATGGAAGAGTAAAAGAACTATTCAGACAATTTAAGAATATGAGACATTATACAGAGCAAAACCTCAAGAAAAACAAGAAAGTCAAACAGAGATAGACAAATATTGTATGTTATCACTTATATGTGGAATCTAAAATATAAAACAAACTAGTGAATATAACAAAAAAGAAACAGACTCACAGTTACAGAAAACAATTTAGTGGTTACTAGTGGGGAGAGGGAAGGTGAGGAGAGACAAGATAGGGGTAGGGGATTAAGAGGTACAAACTACTATGTATAAAATAAACAAGCCACAAGGATATATTGTACAGCACAGGGAATATAGTCAATATTTTATAATAACTATATGCTGTTTGTGTTTTCTTTTACTTTAACTGTCTTTCAAATAAAAAATATAACACAAGGTATAATGTCCTGGCAATTAGACTTTTACAGAAGAATGAAGGCTGGTACCTGTACATGGAATGAGAGTTAGATCACCATTTTACAAAATCAATGAAATAATTTATTTGGTCAGTGATGGGCAATGTGACAAAGTATCACCCTACAGTTTTCCTGTTAATTTCCAAGGGGAAAATGGACAATTGGAATGGAGAGCTATGGAGCCTTTTACCCTAACCAAGTTAAAATAGCGTCACTGAGAGGGTGGCAAACTGGCATTCGTGCCTCCTGATGAGATGGAATAGGAGGTGACCAGTAATTCTACAAAGTACTCCCACCACCATGTTCAACTCAACCTAATTAAGCCTATAGACTTAATTTCCAGTTTAAAAAAAAAGTACAGGGGATGGAAGAGTAAAAGAACTATTCAGACAATTTAAGAATATGAGACATTATACAGAGCAAAACCTCAAGAAAAACAAGAAAGTCAAACAGAGATAGACAAATATTGTATGTTATCACTTATATGTGGAATCTAAAATATAAAACAAACTAGTGAATATAACAAAAAAGAAACAGACTCACAGTTACAGAAAACAATTTAGTGGTTACTAGTGGGGAGAGGGAAGGTGAGGAGAGACAAGATAGGGGTAGGGGATTAAGAGGTACAAACTACTATGTATAAAATAAACAAGCCACAAGGATATATTGTACAGCACAGGGAATATAGTCAATATTTTATAATAACTATAAATGAGGTATAATCTTTAAAAATTGTGAATCACTATGTTGTACACCTGAAACATATAATATTGTAAATCAACTATACCTCAATTTTTTTAAATGTAAGATTACTCCAAATTAAAAGGGACTATTGGGCTTCCCTGGTGGCGCGGTGGTTGAGAGTCTGCCTGCCGATGCAGCGGACACGGGTTCGTGCCCCGGTCCGGGAAGATCCCACATGCCGCGGAGCGGCTGGGCCCGTGAGCCA
>NC_041228.1:29795996-29873752 GCF_002837175.3 Physeter macrocephalus | reverse complement strand
CAAAAAAAAAAAAAAAAAAAAAAAAAAAAAAAAAAAAAAGGGACTATTAAGTCTTGAAAAGTAAAATGTCTATAAAATTTTTGGCAGAAAAATTGAGGAAATTTGAATGTGAAAATTAGTTAATCTTAGAGAATTATTAATTTTAGTCATAATAATATATAGATAATACTATATATAATTATTATAATTATATTGTATATTTTAATTTATATTATATATAAACATATAATGTATTTATAATATAATGATAACCTCACTAGGTTATGGAGTTTAATAGAGATAGTACTTGTATTACAGATGCAGAAATTTGGAGTAGAAGTAACTTGCCCAACCGAGCTAATTCACAGTAGAGTCATAATGGAAGCCAGGTAATCTGTCTCTAGTCTGAGTTCTTTCCCATAGGCTGATGCAGCTGTACACAAGTAGCTTCCCCCTGGAAAAGAAAGGTATCTCCCCTCAGTCAATAACTACTGCTATCAAAATGATTTCTTTCAATCACCAGGAGATCTTCTGCTTGTTGCAGCTGATGGCATCTGACTTGTCTCCAATACTCACCCCAACGCTACACTAGCATCACGAGGCAGGAAGACAGCCAAATTTCTCATGCTCCTCAGAGTGCGGAGAAAATACATTCATCCAATGTTCTCAGTCAGTCGGAACATCTGTGCAGTAGGCTGCTTTTGTTCAAAGTCCTATTCTGACCCATCCACTATTCGTGGGTATGTATTACCATCAACACACAACCCTTAGGACATTGCCCTTGGCTTGCGAGCACTGGGCTGAAATATACAGAAATTAAGAGACTAATATCAGTGAATTTAATCATTCAGTAAGTATTTATTGAGAGCCTACTGTGTACCAAGTACTGTTTTAAATCCTAAGGATAGAACAGTAAGCAAGACAGACAAAATCCTTGCTCTCTAGAAGTTTGTTTCTTGGTGCAGGGGTTAGCCAGCTTTTTCTGTAAAGGGCCATATAGTAAATACCTTAGTCTTGGTAGGCTCTGGTGCAACTACTCAATTCTGCTGTTTTATTGAGAAAGCACCCATATACAACATATAAAACTTTATTTACAAAAAAAGATGGCATTTTGAATTTGACCTATGGATCATGGTTCACTGAGCTCTCTCCTAATGGGTTATAAAACACTTTTTCCAGACCTTTTGAGAAAACTGATTACCAGGGTATTTTCCTTGGATGACTTTTAGCAAATTTATTTTACTGTCATTTCAATTAGGCCAAAGTTAAATATTTATTCAACTATCCTCTCATCAAGTTAAAGAGATAGTGGCTCAACTTTGAGAGGTGCCCTTTCTGTCCTTTCAAACCTGTTTCCACCTAGAGATTCAATCTCATTTATTAAATTGTTCCTGGACTGCCTTAAATTTATAATTGTATGATTCAAGTCCAAACAACAGGTGTGATAGTTTGTGACCTCTAAGAAGCAGATGATGAATTAGACTTGCAGGAAATTTATTAGGGGACATGCCTGTGAGAGAAAATTGGGAAGAAGCCAGAGTTGGCTAGGGTCACCTTCTGACTGGGATGTAGATCAAACCACAGTGAAGAAGAGAGGGAAGGGAGTAAGGCTAACTGGAAGTTTTAGCCTGCAGTGAAGTTGTGCGAAAGTTTGGCAAGGCTGATGGAGAGCCCTTAGCCAATCATGTGTCAGTGGAGTCCTGCAGCTCCCAGGAATGGGTCTAATGCCACTATGTGTCACTGGCTGGAAGTGGCCCCTGAGAATTGTGGTCTCTGCACCAACACAGTGATGGATTTCAGAGCACAGCAGCTGGGGCCATTGGTCTATTACCCCACCGCCCCCCGCCACAGTAGGAGACTGGAAAGATGCATTGTTATAACTGTGGGGAAAGGTTCCATAGCTAATTAACTTGATGGAAAGTCAAGAAAGAAATGGTTTAGAAAAGTTTTGCCACATTAACTCAATTAAGCTCACTGAAGATAAAGACTTTTACTTATTGTTGTATTCTATTTAGTGCCTATTAAAATACCTTGCATCAAGGAGGTACTCAAAATATATCTTTAAAATTTTTATTAAATTCTATTTCTAACACTATGGCTCCATATAAGTCATGGGAAGTTGAAGGAAACGTAAGCTCAGTGTCTATAGAACTTCCCTACAGTTACACAGCCAGCAAGCAGCAAGGACAACAATGGATGCTAGCATTACATGAAATGATGTGCAGACACATGGTAAAATGCCAATAGCTAGTGGTACCTTCAGCAGCAGCTGCATCTTCATCATTTATAGAAAACATTCAGTTGCTACTATTAGGTCCACATTAATTTGCTTTATCTTATTTCCATTTTATCCTGTGCTTGGACCCAAGCTGTGTCTGCAGCCTTTGAGAGAGAAAGGAATCACAAGAGGGAGGCAGTACAGAGAGAGAGCTGGTAAAGCATGTAGACTCATGCCAGACTGCCTGGGTTCAAATCTTCCCTCTAACACTTACCACTATTTTCGCCTGAGGAAAGTTGCTTTACCTCTCTGAGTTTCAGTTTCCACATTTTTAAACAAGGGATGATAATAGTACCTACCCCATCAAGTTTTTAAAAAATTATTAAAAAGCTAATAAATGTAAAATTGCTTAAAAAAGAGTCAAGCACAGATTATTAGAGGTAAATTTTAATGTCGTTTTTTGTCTACTAGTGTACCTCTAATCAAAATTGGCCTGAGGAAGAAGTCAGAAATAGATTCACACTACAGGAAGGGACATGAATAATGTCTGAAACTAAGCCCTTCACACTGCACACTTGGAAAGAGGAACTGGAAGGAGAGGAGATATTGGTATGAACTGATAAGAGAGTAAGAAAAACACTGCAAGCTGAACTAAGGAGGAAGGAACAGGCCCAGTGCTGGTTCCTGATCTCACCCCCATGACCAGCAGGGTTACTTAGATATACTCATTCTCTGTCTGTTTTCTGATCATGATGCCTATTGGGCACAAGAATATTTTTAAGTGCCACTGCAATAAAACTAAGGCTCTACCACCTTTTGTTAAATTCAAGTCAAGAAGGTCAGCAGAGGACTAGAAAGCAATAAGTTACTTATCTTTATAACAACATCATGTGAAAGCTAGGGCACTAAAATATACTGCAAAACCATTGGCATGAGTTCCTAAAATAACTGAGGACCTGAAATCAGTTTAGGAAAAGCAGCACTTACCAACGAGAAACAAAGTAGAATGAATATGGGAGGAAAAACGTGGGAGCATGCCCGGATAGCCCTAAAGGATCTATTGGTTTATAAATGCTTATTATTAAAGACTAGAGCGTTTTGAGATTAAGGAATAATCCAGGATTCGCTTTGTGAACTTGGCCTTGCATCAGAACTTGAGTGCACTTGAATGATTAGGTCTAAGTAGACTATGTACTGTTGCAAAGGTTCAAATAAGCACCTCATAGATATACATTCACATGAAAAAGGGTTGGAGCATCACAGCTACGAATAGCAGAGACGCTTAGAATATATTAAAATGAATATCTTATATATGATAAGATATTCAATATCTTATAATGATATCTTATATCTTTTTAATATATATTAAAAAGATATTAAAATGATGAAAAGAACACCCAGGATTCACTCTTAAGGTAGGACCTAGTTTGTCCGAGCCACTGTCAGACAATCTATCTCCACCTTCCTCTCATTGCAAGTTCTGATGGATTTGTGATTTTTGAGATGTTTTCCAGGTTTCAGCTATATTAAAATTCTTCTTGGAGCATGTAATAAATTTTCATTGGCCTTTAATGACTATTCAACTTTAGCTGCTCTATATAGGGAATAGGTTTATTTCCTATGAATTTTCTGTGCTATTGTCCATAAAGTACACATCTCTTAGCCTTAAGGATGCAGAACAAGTTGTCATCTCTTAAAATTTTACAGAGCATGCATCTTAACAGTTTGGAGATTGGTATGCTGACAATGGGAATTTTTTCCCCAACAACTTCAATTCCCAGTTGTAAAGAGAACAAAAACAACTCAGTTGGGGGGATGGAAAAAAATGAAACAAAATGCTGCCATGTATGTCATAAAACTTATAAAAGAAATGCATACAAATTTCAAATGTTCAACCAAGTAGGGTAATATTAATCATGTATTTCAGTCTTTGAATATATAGAATGCTTTGTAGGAGATGGTGAGCATTCAGTTCTAGTAAAAATAAGAGAGGACACACACATTATTCATACCACAAGAAGCTTCATACCACTGAGCAAGTTTGGTTCATAGATCAACAAGCTTGCTCAATGTGATGATAACAGATTACACAGTCTCATAATTTTTAGTTATAATATGTAATTTTCCCTTCCTCATCCCCCATAATTATCTGACGATAGTGTGCAGCAAAAATTATTTTCCAAACCCTATGTGATTTATTGTTCCAATGTGATCCACATTTAAGCTCTTATTCAATTAGATAATTATTAGTATTACTAATCAAGGAGGACAGAGAAAGAAATGAGTATGAATCATTTTGAGTACCAAATTCAATTCACTAGCTGTATCAATGTGAGAAAATCATTCAAACTTTCTGTTCTAAAGTCTTCACAAACATCATTTGTCCATTGGAAAGTGGTGTGCATAATATAAAATGTTCTATCCATGTAAATTATTATTGTTATGTCTCTTTAAATATCAACATTTGATCTGTGTGATGCCATTAACACAAATGACACAAAATAGAAATAAGGTTGCATATTATTTTCGAATTTATACTGTTAAAAGAGTTAAACATTAAAGGCCATTAGAGGTGGCTTTAATGTCTTGGTCATCTACATAAGCAAACCAAAATCTAAGCCAGACGCAATGCACTTGAATCTAAGAAAGTAAAACTTAAGAACAACCAATCACAAATAGCCAACTAGGCTTTCCCAAATAAGGCAACTGCTTAAGCTATAGCCAATCAAATAATTTCCTTGCTTTGCTTCTGCATCTTCTCTATTAAAACTTTTCCCTTAGCTCCTGCAGTAGAGCTAAATACTCTCAGTTAGGTGCTGCCCAATTTGAATCAATGTTCACTCAAACTCTTGAAAATTTTAATGTGCCTCAGTTTACCTTTTAACAATATACTTCACCTTTGATTCCAGAAATCAACTATTACTTTGAGACAGAATCATCCTCTGGATTTCAGAATGGTAACAGGAATAACCATTTCCATGGTTAAAAGGGGACCAAGAGATCATCTTCCGGTCATCAAAAATAATATTTTCATTGAACTGTAATGGTAGGCTTGTGACAGTGATAATTAAAAGGCATTTTACTGATTTGTACATATAAATGTCATTGTCCAGAGTAGGGTAATATATATATATATATATATATATATATATATGCATATGCATGTACACGAAGAGTTTTAATTGACTTCTCATTATGAAATCATGCTGAATAAAAACAAAATCTGCACATTCCAGATCAGTTTATTTGGGGTTTTCCTTCCTATCCACTGACTGCACAAAACCTCTGCAGGTGCCATTACTGTTAGAGTACTACTGGAGATAAAACAGGACAGGTCAAAAATGTACATCAAAGGCACCAATTTGACACAAATGGTTATTCTGTTTGACATATATCATATCACAGTTGGTAGCTGAAGTGTTTATTTGAAATTTAAATGCTGATTAAGTCCTTTGCCTGTTTTTGGAAGCACATACAAACAGTCCTAGTCCTGTTTTTGCAAGCACATACAAAGCTAAATATACCAACTCTCATGAAATCAAAAGAAACATGCATAGCATGTCAGGCAGTCATTGTTGTTATTACCAATAAACAAAAATGTATATGTTTCCCCAGTCCCAGTGCTGAAATGTGCTCTGTGTTTATGGAGTAAGTTAAAGGAAAAAAAATCATCTGGGTTGAGAGTTTGACGACTCTGGCTCAGGGGTGTACCTGGGTCTCAACATCTGTCAGCTTTCTGGTCTGCTCTGCGGTCTGAGAGAGGAGGCTGGTCCCTATCTCGAGCATGGTGGCTGTGTGGTTCTGAACTGCATTCTGTTGTATCTGAGCCATCTCCGACTTCATATTTTCCACAATGTAATTCTCAATCTGCAAGAGATAAAGGACAAAACATACTACATTATAAGCAAAGTCTTTCAGTTGAAGCATGTAATATTTACAATGATAAAACAAGACACAGCTGGCAAATCAGCCATCTGGCAGGACTCCTCAGCATCTCTGGGAGCTGGGGAAATCGGAGCAGAGCACACAGGAACACAGTTGCTAACAAACCCGTAATATACTGACGCACATATATAATCAACACAATCATAATGAAAATTCACACTTGGATAGTGCTTTCTCATTTAACCCTTACAGCAAAGATAGAGAGTTAAGCACAGATGACCCCACTGTTCTTTTTATTTTATAGCTGAGGAAACAGAATTAGAGAAGGTCAACGATGAGCCTAAGGTCATCAGCAAAAATTCAGCAGAGTTAGCACAACAATTTAAATCTAAATCTTGGTTCTCTGGTCTCTTCATTATACCATATTGAACACTTATCTCTGAGAAATATTCAGCCTCCTCTGTAATGAAAAACAAAAGACCATGCTGGGTTAGGGAAATGGGACAAAGAGCGGGAAGGGGGCAGATACCCAAAACACAAGCCTTTAAGGGAATCTTAACGTATAGGTAACAGCATACGAAATGAGCTGCAGAGCCTCAGAGCTAGCTAAAACTATGCTCAGTGCTCCTTTGCAAGCTCAAAAAAAGGCACTGAAAACATGGTCCATAAAGCAGCATTTGCCCTTCTTGCCTTAGGGAATATTTAGTCCTTTATGGTGCCATCTTAGAGAATACTATGGTTGTAAAATAAATGGTACCATAGGGGGCAAGAAGAATTATTAAGTGACTTACTATGAGGGAGCCCGTTAGGCACTTGGGAGAATAAAACTGAGCATATTTTTCAAATGCTTGAAAAATACAGAAAGAAGCCTGCACTTCCCTGTCAGTGCACTTAAATTCTCCCCCACAACTGTGTGGTGACTACATTTTATTACCCAATTACACATAAGGGGAAACTGCATCCCAGAGAAGTCCGGTCCAAGGCCACACACCACAAAAACAGCCAGACTTGGATATGAGCGCTGAAGTCCTTAACTTTCATACCGACACTGCTAACCACCTGATAGTTCTGCCAAGTCGTGCTTCATAAGCTGGGTTCCAAATTATTAACAGCTACGTGATTTTTACTGATTTAGTGAACCAAAATACATCCACTATTTTATAATCTAAGTAACACTATTGTCATGTAATAAATATAGCTTAAAACTAAATTCTTCTTTGTAACTTTGGCACTTCACTTTCTAACAACATTTCTTGCTTATTTCTATTTATCAAACATGAGTCTGTCCCAAGCTAAAGAAAATGAAAGGTCAGAATCAAATTCATATTGTTATTAATAAGTTCTGACTTTGTTCTTGGTCAATATAAGGTAACTCCCCTTCAACCTTTCAACTCCCCTTCCCAAATTAGAAGTAGGGGGAAAGTTTCAACTCACAAAAATTTATTATAAAACAAATACAAAATAGATTAGAACACATATCTGGAAATTATCTTAACAAAACTTAAGGTCTCTAGGGTAAATTTAATCTTGGCTTTATTCCAACTGAACTAACATATTTTAACAACAGTGGAAGGGTAGAGGAAACGAGGGTGGGTTGGAGTAACAGAAATCTATTGTTTTAGATTCCGCATCATATGTTCCCTCTTTTTCTAAATAACTTCCCTTAACTTTCTTTTGGGAAACTGTCTTTTCCTCCTTCAGAACAAATGCTTTGGGTGGAGTTGTCCCACCCTAACTTCAGGGTTAGGTACATGTTTGAGCCTGACAATCCAGAATGTTCTGCTCCTGCTTAGAGAGACTAAATTGTTCAAGAATGGAAAGGTACTGTAAGCAAGGCCAGTAAGTCTCAGTTATGCAATTTTGTCTAACTAGCCTACAAAAGAACTTCTTTTTCCTCTGTGGTAAGCTGGTAACATATATGCCTGACACTGCTGGTGCCCCATTTTTCCATCACAAAACTAGAGCCAGTCTAAGAATGAGGCTAAGTCAGAAAGATAGATATGTAGGTAGATAGCCAGATAGCCAGGTGATACAGATAGAAGGATACTTTTAGAGCACCTCCGTCCTGTCATGTTTTTAGCCAGATCCACCCTTGGACATTCAGTTATAAATTCTGTGATGTCCCCTTGAGCAGCCCACTTTTTTTTTTTTTCTTTTGCGACAATCACATTGATTTAGTTTCTAACAAAACCAAAAAAGTCTTGACTGATAAATCTGATGGATGCTTAGCGAAGGAAGCCTCAGACAGGCACACATTAGCAGTACGTTCCTTGCTTATCCAGGGAATCTGGGGCTGTATATAAATGTGTATATTCTCAAAAATGGCAGATAAGTCTCCATCATGGAGATGATACCTACCATTTATAGCTGACATTTATCCACTGTCTACCATGTGGCAGGCACTGAGCTAAGTGCTTTCCTTTCACAAAAGCGCTTAAATCTCACAACAACTTTATATGGTAGGTACTGTTATAGCCGTTTATAGGTAAGACTACCGAGGCTTAGAAAATCCACAACTTGCTCAAGAACAAACAAGAATTTGGCACCCCCAGTGTCAAAACCCAGGTTTTTAACCTCTAACCTATTCATCTTAAACACTACTTAATTACCCTATGCATTTTATTACATAGGTCCTAAACCTTGTGTGTTTATCCAAACTGCATGGGGAGCATTTTAAAAATGCAGATGGAGGTGCAACACACCAGAACTTTGAATCAGAATTTTCAAGAGTATGTACTACGAAACTATATATTTTTAAAACTTCCTAGCGTTATTCTGATTCAGGCAAAGAGCGATGCTTCTCAAAGTGTGGTCCATAGAATAACTGCCTATATCAGAACTATTTATGAACAGTCTTCTATGAGATAAGAAAATTATAGCAGAATGCAAATTATCTATGTTGCTAAGCACACTGGTGTGTGTGTATGTGTATGTGTGGGGGGGTATGTGTGTGTTTGTATATGCATATGTGTATATATATATATATATATATATATATAAAGACAGTAATGCTCCAATGCTTTAATTTACATTCTGGCGCTAGCTTCTTACCTTGTTCACAAAATGGCAATTTCCTTGTGTAAAAGTGATTTAGCCCATCAAATTATTCTATGCCAGATTCCCTGCTTACCAAGAAATTTTACATAACAACTTGGTTTCCTATGCAGATTTCTCTCCTGAGAGAAAGTTCACTAATCAGTGAGCTCCAATACAGATGTGCTTGATAATTACATATCAATTTCTTATGCAGTTGGTTAGTGGAGTCAGTTCCCAGACTTTGATTTCCTCTGGGTGTAATAATCATCATGTGCCCCAGTCTCCATAGAGGAGGACACCCTCTGGCACAGAGCGACTATTATATCAACGTTCAGCTGCTTTGTGGTCCTATCTCTGTTAGATACTATCTATTCATCTATTCTGTATTATTGTGCTTTTTTTTTAAACTGTAAAAATTAACACTAGCAAAGCAAAATATCTGCTTTATGCCAGTATTTATCACAAAGAGCTTCCCAATTCTGCTGACCCTGTTGTAGAAATAAAGTAGGTCTCCAACCTATCCTAAAATTCTTCTTTGGGCTGCCATGATGAGTAACATGAATCTAACTCTAGCTAATTATTTTTTAATCAAATGGGGCTGCTCTAAGAGTAACTGCTTTTTAATGCAAAAGGTAATGGCACACTGAAGTAGCAAAAACCAGATGTAGTTGATTTAAAGGCTGAGAGGCAGAAGTCAAATATACAATGTGTGATTAATAAGGAGGACTACTTTCATCTTAATCTCTAAACATTCCTCTGTAGACGTATAACTGTGAAATCCATCGTCACGTGCTATACTAGCCTGGTTCAGAAAAGATTTGTAACAAATTCGATTGTCTTCATATATTCTGTACTGGTTTCAAAATATGTTTACAGAATATGATGGCTACTTCAAGGTTCAACATTTTATAAACATCTAAGATGTGAATCTTAAGCTTAGAATATGCTGACCCCAAGAGCTAATGAGTTATAAAGTAGGAGATTCCCAATCTGAATCATAAAATTATTTGACTATACTGTCACTCTCAGTGTCTGACTCCAGAGTTTTATAAAGTATTGGCCAAAAAACTAGTAAGAGGATGTAGGATGTGATTTGAAAGGACATAATAAATGGTAAACGATGATTGATGATTTTTTTTTTTTTTTTTTTTTTTGCGGTACGCGGGCCTCTCACTGTCGTGGCCTCTCCCGTTGCGGAGCGCAGGCTCCGGACGCGCAGGCTCAGCGGCCATGGCTCACGGGCCCAGCCGCTCTGCGGCATGTGGGATCTTTTCGGACCGGGGCACGAACCCGTGTCTCCTGCATCGGCAGGCGGATTCTCAACCACTGCGCCACAAGGGAAGCCCTAAACGATGATTTTAACGTAAGGAGATAATGTTGCATTTGTAAAGTGATTTCGTGTTTACAAAGAGCTTTCACACACCGTCTGACTTGATTCTTATACCAACGTTACAAGGCAAGTATTGACTCCATTTATGGTTTAAGAAATTGAGGCTCAGAGGTCTTAGGTGTCTTGTTAGAAATGAAAGAAAGGACTCAAATCTATCTTCTGACGTTCCACTAACCTCAGAGTTGTGGGAACTGTTTTGTTGTTGGATTGGTTGGCTGGTTGATTGACTGATTAATTGATTTACTGATTTCATTTTTAGCCAGCTCACTGAGAATTCATTTACTTTTTCCTTTTAGAAAAACATGCAACATTAGAGGGTGATTACTTAACTCTGCTTCACCATATTAGAGGCCAAATTAATTTGAGATGAGGTGAGAGGTCTAGGGCCAGGTATTTGGAAAGTTCACTTTGCTAGCACTTTTAATACAATGGGTCATTAAAAATCCTCTCATCAGCGCCTACCTTTTTTTCTTAGTATGCAGTTTATAATAATATGTTTGTCTTCTTCCTCTGATTTTATTTCTTACAAACTACTGTTAAATATAACAAAGGTAAAAACAACAATGACAATATGCTAAGCCTCTACCAAAGCTAGGTTATGTACCAGGTTTTACAAATATATATCTCATTGACTACTTGTAACAATCCAGCCACTCTATTATTTTTTCTCATTTCACTGATAAGGAAACAGGCTCCAGAAGTTAAGCAAATCGTCTATGATCACACAATAAGTTGCGGTAGAGCTGTTACGCTGTTTTGAAAGAAGCTAGATGGCCCCTCAGGATATGCTCCTTTTACAGGATGGTCACCCATCAAGCACAAGCACACTATCACAAATGTCTTAGACAAATTCTGGTAACACACAATATTCATGCAGGGAATACATAAATTGAAGGCTACAGAATGGATGACGTGAAACTGTCCAAAGACAGATAATTTTTCATTTTTTATTTAATTATTTTCACAGTGATTGATGGCTGTAATATCCTGGGAAATGTTATAGGTGGTGAGAAAGGAAATGTACAGTCCACTTGACAAGTAGCATTATTAAATAGAGAAAAAAATATTTTTAAGAAGTGAAGATTATCAGCCATTTGTATAGTTCACTCATAAATTGCACACCCATGTCTTTTGCCCAATGACTAGTAGAGAATTAATGCTATCATTTTCCACTGCAAAAGAGAGTTTTGGGAGAGATCTCTTACTGGGCCCTCAAAATTCTTGCCACTTCATGTTCATGAGAACCAAAATCTGTGTGAGATTATGATACGTCTTGCATGTGAAATGCATTCTCCATCATTTCACTTCAAGAGGTCACTTCAAGGAATCTCTTAAAACTCTTAAACGACAGCTTATCTTAAAGCACAAAGAACAGAATTTCCCCGTGTAATTCTTAAGAAAATAACATTTTAAGCCCTATAAAAATTGACAAAGGCATTGTTCACTTAAAATATGTTGTAGATTAAGTGGACTCTCATTGAATGTTGCTGCATATGGTATTACTCAGTTATGGCAAAACACCATGAAATAAAGTAAAAGAGTAAATATGGGAAAGCAATAAAAAGGTAAAGCAATGCAAAAAAATGCCTTAAATGTTGATGCTTTTATCAAATATCATTGTTTCATAAATCTGTGGCAATCCCGAAAATGCAACCAAATCTAGGTTTATGGTTTTATAAAAAAGAAGGCTGAGGCCAAATATATTATTTGCTACAATTTCTATTATTAGAATTTCCAGTATACTCTTTCTTTTATGAAATGGAGAAGTATAATTAATTGTCTTTATAGACAATAAATCTATTTAGCTGACATCTGAAACAGCTTTTGTACTGATATGTGTGACATGCATCCCGTTTTTCATTTCGGTATCTGAAAAAATACTACTTACAGAAGAAAGAAAACCATTAGAATAACTGAGCTGGAAGAGACATTAAATATTATGAGCTCCAAGAATCGCATTTTATAGTCGTGGTGACTGAGGTTCAGAGAGGTTATGGAAAGCAAGGTGAAACAAATAATTAATGTCAGATGCCGGGCTGTGGTCACTCAGGGTGTGGGAAACTCAGACTTAACATCAGCAGGCTGAGTCAACAACAATGGCTGCTGGTATTGTTGGCCTACCCCACATTTCTTTTCCTATCCCTTGTTTCCTGCTACTTGCTTTACTTCTGATGGTTCCTGATTTGAGGCTACCCTTTCACAATATTAATTCATGCTTAGCAGTTTTGGTGGGGTTTTTTGTTTTTTGTTTGTTTGTTTTGTGGTACGCGGGCCTCTCACTGTTGTGGCCTCTCCCATTGTGGAGCACAGGCTCCGGACACACAGGCTCAGCGGCCATGGCTCATGGGCCTAGCCACTCCGCGGCATGTGGGATCTTCCCAGACCGGGGCACGAACCTGTGTCCCCTGCATCGGCAGGCAGACTCAACCATTGCGCCACCAGGGAAGCCCAGTTTTGGGGGTTTTAACTTTGTTTTCTGGACTCTACCCTTGCTTTCCAGCACTAATGCCCACTAGCTGCTCCTTAGTCAATGAGCCTCAGTATCCCCCTGATTTTATTCTCCCTATGTATCACCCCACAAATGGAAAAAAACTGAGACCAGACTCTATTAGTTCAGGCTTATTAACCCTGCACCAGTTCACTTCAGTCCTAGCAAATATGTGATGAACGCATCCTATGCACTAAGTCTGGTACCAGATACTACCAATACAAAGAGTTGAGTCTTGTCGGAAATAGACGCTTATAGATGGGTCATTTCAATAGACTTGGTGAATACTCTGGAGTTTACCTCTGACTATATTTCTTCCTGTAAATATTCTTATCTCTTTTTGATAAGAGGAAGCTCTCAGCTACTGAAATTAATAATGTTGAGGGGATGTTTGTTATATCCCCTCCAAAAGAGTAACAGCAACACCCTTGCTGAGGTATATGGAGAAGCTAAGCTTCAACGGTACCCCAGAAAAATCCCATATGAATAAATTCTTCTTCAATCGTTTTTCTTAGTTATGACTCTTTTAAGACCACATTTTTGTGGCTGCTGAAAGTTGCCATTTCACATATAGTGCCCCATAGTTGCGTCAGGACCCAGGAAAATCATTCTCTCTTCACATAAACAGATGAGATGTTTCCTGCACCAAAACACACTTCACTAGCCTGGAACCTCTCTTTTACATCCCACCTTCTCACACACAGGAAAAGTCAGAGTCATGAAACTTTAAAAATATTATAGGGCTTCCCTGGTGGCGCAGTGGTTGAGAATCCGCCTGCTGATGCAGGGGACACGGGTTCGTGTCCCGGTCCGGGAAGATCCCACATGCCGTGGAGCAGCTGGGCCCGTGAGCCATGGCCACTGAGCCTGTGCGTCCGGAGCCTGTGCCCCACAACGGGAGAGGCCGCGACAGTGAGAGGCCCGCGTACCAAAAAAAAAAAAAAAAAAAAAAAAATTTATAAATGTCTGTTTAATTTTTCTCTTTACAGTTTTTAAAGGGAGATGAAATGTAAAAAACACACTCAGCCAGGAGTCAGGTTATCTGGGTTTTAATTCAGGTACTATTGTTGATTTACTCTGTGAACTTGGACAAGTCACTTAAGCAAATTGGGTTTTAGATCTTCATCTAGAAATAAAGGGCTGGTTTAGATTCTTTTTAATATCTTTTGAAGCTCTCAAATTACTTCATTTAAAACATCCTTTACAAAGTACAGGAGTCTGCAATATTTTAATTTTTATTTATTATAGAAAATCAAAATATGGATGGATATATCTATGTCTATAAAATATATAGTACATATCCTTGTGGCAGTTAGAAAACAATGATACAGGAACACAACAGAAAAGTCATGGCACATCTGTTTTAAGATAAAGAGCTAGAACCTCTGATTCCCTTAATCTCCAGGCACCATTCCGCCCAAAGTATATTCCTTGCCTTCCCCCAACACAACCTGGCTATCTTCCTATGTTTCTTATGTCAATGAACGGCGCTACCACCACCTTCCCATTCATCCAAGTCACAGGAAGCATGTTTGACTATTCCTTATCTTCATTTTCTGTATTCTGTCAGCACCAGATTGCGCTGCTTCTGCTTCCTGAAGGGTGCCTAGGTCCATCCCTCTCCCCTCTTCCCTTGCTCTCTACCATATCGTTTATCCTCACTGGCACTGACTTAGGGCAGACTCTTGTCATTTTTCTTCTGGATTTGTTAATGGCCTAAAAACTGGTCTCCTGAATCCAGACTTGCTTCCTCCAATCTATCATCCGTGGCATAACCAAAGGATTCGATTGCTCTAAAACACAGATTTGGCCTTGCCACGCCACTTCTTAAGCTCTTTCAGTAGCTTCCACTACCTGCAGCTAAAGTCACAACTCCTTAATCAGCAATGAAGAATCCTTATGATCCAGACTTGGTTTCCCTCTCCCTACGTGTACCTTATGCTCAAGATCTACCAAATTATTTGCCTTTTTCCAAACACATTATTTTCTTTTGCTTCCATGCCTTTGCATATGATTTGCTCTGACTGGAAGGTACCTTTTCTACCTCATCCTCCCTTTTCCTGGGCTAGGTCCTGATTTTCAATATCAGTTCAAATTTTTTCTCCTCAAGGAAACTTTTCATGACTCTCCTCTCTATAATACCCTTCCTTTGTACTTCTAGAGCATCCTGTGACTCTTTTTCTTTCATAATAGCATTGCCCACACCCCAGTAGACCATTAGCTCCTTGAGGGCAAACACTATCTTGTTGAGCTTGGTACCTCTTAGTACCTGGCACACAGTGAGCCCTCAACAGTATTTAGATAAATAAGTGAATGTATGAATGAATGAACTTCAATATGAAAATAACAGCCTCCAATTGTGAGCTTAGCTTAGTTATATTTGTTCCTGAAAGTATGAAATAATATCACATTACCAACTTTCAGTGAGGTCTTTTTGAATGTCAATGGGACCAATGTAAATGATGCAAAAGTAGATAGTCTGAAGACAAATATCCTCACTCACGGGACCACATAATCCTATCTTTTCTTCCTATATCTTCCCTACTTTTCTTTTCTCAATCATCTCTGCTATGGGTAATTATTTAAATTAAGTAAAATCCAGCAAACACATTGAAAATGAGCCATGTGTTAATCACTGGACTGTACAATGAAAGCAAAAGAATGAGTAAAACTTGACTCTGATGATCAAGACTGTTTATAATGCAAGTGTGTTACAAGTGCTGGAATGAAGGTACAAATGTCCTTCCTGCCTGCTGGGGTAGGATGAAGGAAGGAATGACTCTTCTAAATGAGGGAATCCAGGACATCTTCCCAGAAGCAATCCCAAATGAATATGGCAGGGAGGGCACAAATTTCTTATGTCTGCCTTAATACACAAAAATGTGGCCTGGAAAACCTGGAGGATGCGGGGATAAAGAAGGAAGCCAGAAAGACTAAGACAGCATGCAAGGAGCTGTGCTTGCTTAGGTAAGGTGACTTTCCTGACCACCTCTTGAAAGGTACTGTTCAGGAAATCAAGAGATAAATCAGTCAGAAGCATGGGCATGCCACTGAGGCCACAAACACAGGGCAAGGGCATGCTATCAGATTTTTAATGTGAGACTCATTAGAAAGCTCAGGCAGATAATTTCTTAGCACTTAACTAAATTTTCAAACACACTAAGCATAAAATTTATCCCTTTAATAAAACATATAAGTGCATTTCTGTGTGTGTATATATATATGTTGTGTGTGTGTATTTACTTGCACACATATGCTCTCACACACATATATTCTTATACTCTCAACCTACATGTTTCAGGTTTTACATTCACACTTTGTGGTTCTGTTCATTTCACTGTAGTTTACTTCATTAAAGATTCAAGTAAAAAAACTAATGCATCACTTTCCTCTGGATGAGGTATGTTTTATGTCAGATTTAATCAGTATAGATAATGCCTGTTAAACAGTCATGGACAGCTTCAGTATCTGCCCAGCAACTGAGGAACCTTTCTCCCAAATTCTGAATTTACACTTAGATGACAGAAAAAAGGGAAGAACCACAAAGCAACTTTGTATACATGGTTTTTGTATCAGTGAAAGTGATAATTTTTAAACTAAAGAACATATTGTTTCAATCAGAAAACTGCAAACATAAATTCCTTTAATTTAATGCTTTTTAGTTTCTTATCTGGAATGAAATTTAACCCCCCCACACACACATTACATAAAATGCATTCTGGTTCACTTAAAAAGAACGAGCTTTGACATCTGAACTAGAGACCACCCCAACAGATGGTAGGTTGTGGGCAACTGATAGGGTAAAAGAGACTCTCCACAGAATAATTCTAAGAAACATCTTCTGTAAACTACATTTTTTTCCTCCTATGACAAATGGCAGTGATGCAAACAAGTAACTTATGATTGTTCATTTTTTTAAGGAAAACCTCCTGTGTTAAATGAAAACACTGCAAGACAGATCATGAAATCTAAGTACTCAGCAGATGATATAAGATACACACTAACAAAAATTCAAAAGCCTTAATAATGAAGGAATTTATAAATTTTCAGGAATACCACTAGTAGGTAGAAAAATGCCATCATTTTACTCTGGTATTTCATATAAAATTACAAGGTATTAGCACTTAAAATCTAACCTTATTCCAATAAAACCCCGCTGTTCAACATTCTTTTTAGGCTATGACTTTCCCACATATGCTGTTTCTTTTTTTGAAATACAGTTGCTCTATTTGTCTTCCTTATCTTCTATAATATCTCTTAAGTTTATGATTGCTTTTTAAAATTAACTTTTATCTGCTTGAATGTGGCAAAATTAATGGTAGGAGCATGTGTGCATGTATGTATTTTTCCTACAATAGGGGATTCCTCAATGGAATGTACAAGAAGTTTGTGCAGGCATAAAACTGTCAAAGTCATTGTATAATACACATTCCAAAGCATTCTGTGTGAGGTCTAATTTTTCCTGAATAATATTTGTTGAGTAGTTTTTATTTAAATTACCTTTGGTCTAAGTACTAGAAAGATTAGTAGGCTGGAAATAGTCATTCAAAGCATAAGAAAGGGACAGTGATTGCTGACATCTTATAAATGAAATAAAACCCCATTTTTCCTCACTTTGATCAAAGGATGACAGACACTGGACATTGTTTCTTCTTTCACAAAGACCATTTTGGTGCCCTAGTGATGCTTGTTACATCTCAAGTGTTATTGGAAGGGAGCCCTAATTACCATTACAATGGATTAGTCTCTCTTAGAATTAACCTCATACCACAAGAGAGAATGAAACTGAGCATGAGTAACTGTTTAAAGTACCTGCTCCCGTTACCACATGCATTGCCAGAGGAATTCTGTAAATGTTTGTTTTAAAGACTCACTCATCTAGTTTTGGGAGCTGTGGACCACCTCACAGTGTTCCTTTTGATTTCATCCCATCCCCAACAAGCAATGACCACTCAAAACCATTTGTTTTTCACTAACTGAAAGAAGGCTGGTCTAATTTTTGGAAAGTTTAAAGCTTGGAAACTTAGAAATATTTTTTAAATCATGAAATATTGTTAATAGACACCATAAAGCTAGCATTAAAAATTTAGCAGATGTCATATTTTGACATATTTGGTTTGAATTTTCTTTTTTTTTTTTTAGTAAGAAATAAAATGTTATCTGGACAATAACAAAAGCACCCCCTCCAAACACACACACATCCTGAAGTTGATGTGAACTTATACAACATAGGTATATACCTAAAATAATAAGCTATATACTGTCTAGTATATTTTCTAGATTTACAAAAACATTACCTTATTATTAGGCTCCTTAAACTCTCCTATGTTTTAATCAACATTATGTTTTTGAGACTTAGACATATTAGTAGTATAGTTTTATTATGCATTACAGGAAGGAGTCAGGTTTAGTAATTTTAACAGCTAATAAAACAGTCATATCCCAAGGCCTGACTAACTCAGAAGAGGGGAGTACAAACTCTAATTAGACACATTACCCTGAGTTGTAGCTCTGTCACAAGAAAGAACAAAGTGTTTCTCAGCATCTCCCAAAGCCCCTAGGATTTCTTCTCTAAGGAGCAGAAAGAAAGCTGTATGATGAATCTTCCCCCATTTATAGACTGTCTCTCAAGAATCCATACCAATAATTTTTATCTTTGGCAAATAGTTATTTCCCAGAGAGAGCAGTTAGGGGTTGAGAAAGAGAGGGGGAAAAGGAAACAAGTTACCAGATCTAAAACTTGATTCTACAGTCCTTCTCAAACATACATTACTACATTAAGATTTTAAAATAACCATGACATAAATTACAATGACAGCCCTTCCAACTTCTTAGGGAGCCTTTCATTGAATCAACTGTTTAGCCTATATTTTAAGGTATAAAGTGATGAAAAAGTACCAGCTCTCCATGGCTTAAAAAAACAAACCCTTCTGCTTAACATAAGTAGTATACAAAATGATATATGTAGTATGTCCTCAATTATGGTAAGTGTATTCAGATACACATTTGTATGCATCAGAAAAAGAAAAGAAGCACTGAATTATGAACAATGTGTATCTCTGGCTGATGGGAATACAGGTGAATTTTATTTTCTTCTTGAAATGGTTTGCTATTTTCCACTTTCTTTAAGAAAACAACAATTTAATTTTATATTCAGAAAAAACATAAAGAATGAGAAAAAGACATTTGTAAAGACATAAAGATATTAGAATGCATTCACTCAGTGGGAAACTTATAAACATGTGGCAATTTAGTGGTGGCTTAGATCAAATCTGTATCCACAGATGTGCCCCACTGGTTCCATTAGTTTTTTTCCTTTAGTGCTGTCCCCTGTCCACCCATTCCCAATTCCCTGGCTTCAAGAGAACTAAAGAAAACAAATAAACAAAAGAGCAGAAACAACCACAGGTAGTTTCTTTGAAAGGGAAGGGTTTTGTGGAAATCTTCGAACAGCAGCCATTATTTATTGAGCACTTCCTACGTGTCAGTCAATGAGCTTTAATTATTCCTCACAGCAGCCCTTTGGAATAGATGTTGTTACCATCTCACCAATATGAGATGGTAAAACTTCTGAGAAATGAAGTGATGTGATCAGGGTCACAGAGCCAAATGCTAGAGGTGGTAGTCTGTTGATACCCCAAGTCCATTCTCTTTCCGCTTCAGTTGGCCTCAGGTCCTTGGTTAGTGCAAGGATCACGATCAGGTCATTTTCTGACCAAATGTGTCCAGCTGAAGTGTTTTCATTGGCTAGCGCTTTATTTTTTAAGTATAGTTTCAAGTCTTTATCCAGAACTCATAGACTCCAATTAGCCTACCTCTCTTTCCCTTTAAGCTAGTAAGGTAAGCTGCCCTGATCCTAACGGCATTAGAGTTGCTACCAGTGTCAGGTAAGGGGGAAAATAAAAGTACTTAACATCTGACTATCATTTTCCAATGGTAAAAAACAACAACTCTTTATTCACTTGTTCTCTCTTTTTAAACACAATGAAAAATCCCCTTAACCACTATCACGCTTAGGAATACTGAAAGAATGATTGGATCAAAACGTAGTAGGCCTTCCTAAACCTATCTAAACTTTGAAGGCTTCCTAAACCAAGCACAACGTAATTATTTTATATGACAAGGTGACTCATTCCTTCCTCAGCTCCATGATGATATGCTTTTTATGGCCTTATTAATTATCCTTGCTGAAAAGTATTAGTATTTTCTTTCATTTACTCAACCAAAAGAGAGATACCATCTTCATATAGCATACGGATTAGTACCATGCTTATTCTCTTGTTCATTACACCATCACTCCTTCAAATAAACACAAATGTCAAGTGAAAATTTAATCTAATATTCATATACTCATTGAAAGCTTATTATCATAGAGTGTACTCTATTATGATTTAAAATAAGCTTTCCAACCAATTTTCATCAAAAATCTTCAAGCAAGCCTCTTTTTTGGAAATAAATGTTTTCTAGGTTACTAAATTAAAACTTGCTGACCTATATCTAAATTAAAATTGCTGAACTAAATAACTTTTGGTCAAAAAAACTTTACTTCTTAAAAGTAAAGGTGTATTTACAACTAAATACACTTACTGTATTTTGCAGATACATATATCTGTATAGAATAATGAATTAGAACATATACGCTAAAGTAGAAGACTGTTTCCCCTTAAAAATGCCATGTCTAATCAAGTAGGTGTAAGATTACAGACAGTAGATTAGATATCGACAAAGACAAACAGGAACATGCACAGATGTGGGTGTGTAATTATGTATGTTTATATTACATATAGATACATAAATATATACATGTTACATACTTTCTTATGTGAGATAAACTCAGTTCGGTAAATAGCTATTGAGTCACTTTTATATGTTTTCTGTGTTAACAGGCCTTGTACCATGAATATATAAAGATGCAAAATATACAGTTATTGCCTAGTCCCTGCCTACTGAGAATGACAAGTATATAAGCAGACAACATCATTATAATGTGGTAGCGGTTAGAATAGAAATAGCCTATACAGGACTGTGAAATATATATCTCAAGTTTATGAAATCCATGACAGTTTTATTTCATATACTCATAGAGAAGAAATAAAGAGTTTGATACGTCTTAGTTAACTCAACGTGACTGAGCACAAATATAATTTGGAAAAAGCATATGTTTAATCAGTCTCTCTTCTGTTCTGATGTGATATCCCACCCAGGACTGATTGATCTCAGCATTCACAGTTTTAGAATGGCCTTTTTATATTAAAATTATATATCAGCAGCATTATCTCTGGGAAACCATGAAACCCAAAAATTACATATCCTAGGATGTCGCTGAGGTCTTTTACATTCTTGACTTCTCAAAGTCAAGGGTTTTCATGCCACAGCATGAGATATGTTATATTAAAAAGTCAGGTGAGTTTGCTACAATATCACAATCATATCAGGAAATCACACATTTGTTTTCTCACAACTCTTTCTCTGTAAAATGGAGAGTCAAAGAAGATAAGTCATTTCCACCAAAGAAACAGTGAAATAGAGCTCACAGCAGAACCAGAATTCTCACCCCACCTTGTCCAAATCCAGAGTCTATAGTCTGTGCTAATACCCACCATGCCTATCTAGAGCCCAGTTTTAAGGATCTCGCCTATCAGAGGTTAAGATTCACTGTGGTCTATCTGATTTCTTCCAAAGAGGAAGAAAGGTCTTGGTGAACTTGAAAAAGCAGGTGGAATCTTGTGGGGTGTTGTGCTATCTTTAGCATAGTGTTATGGAGAGCTCCCAGAATGTGTCATCAGGAGACCTGGGTGATTTGTTTTTTTTTTTCACTTATCATCCATATGAACTTTATAGTCTTTTACTTCTCTGAGATACATATATCTCATCGGGAAAATCATCCTGCTAATTATACCCACCCTAAGTATCTCATAAAAGTTTGTTGTCATGATCAATGAAATAGTGTGTGAAAATACTTGGTCAGCTCTAAGATGCTATGCAAATGACAGATACTTATACTTTGGTCTAGAGCCAAGTTGGGAAAAGCAGTTTGAAAATCTATTAGAAGTGTGAATTCTCTAGTGTAATTTTATTTATATATATATATTTTTTTCAATGAGAAGATAACTAACAGTTAAAATTACATTATCGCATTATTTCTTTTACCAAATTCAGATTTATAGCCAGCAGCATATGAGAAGAAGCAGTGTATGAGAAAAAAGAGGAAGTTTCAGATTCTGACAGCTTTATACTGGCAACTGATTAACTGTGTGACTTTGAGCAAACTGCTTTCCCTCTCTGTGCCTCAGCTTCTGCATCTAGAAAATGGGAATAATAATGTACCTACATCATAATATTGTTCAAGGATCAAAAAGGAAATATGAACAGACCTACACTGAAAAATAAAATAATAAGCTTCTAATGAAAAGAAAATGGGTTTGAACTTTCTCAGCAGGTATGGATGTAAGAGATGGTGTGGTAGAGTTAAAAAAAACATTAATGAGGTATTCGTTCCTAGAGATATAGCTTCCTAACACTTAGCATTTAGCATGACTATGAAGAAGTTGCTTCACTATTCTGAGCCTTGGTTTCCTCATCTGTAAAGTAAATGTAATAATACTTATGTCAAAGCAGTTTTGTAAAGTTAAAGTGAAAATATTTTGTAAACCATAGCCATACAAAGATAAAAGATTCATTACAGCATATTGCCAATCCCTGATACTACTGCCTGCCTAATGCTAAAGGGTTTTGCAAATATTCATTCTTAAAGAACTGTAAGTATCTTTCCTGTTTACATTATCTCAGGAATCTATGTACCATAGGGTGGCCTAAATGTCTGGGAACAGTTAATAATATTTTATTGTATTTTAATGTAATGTCAGAAAGCCACTTATTATATATATTCACTAATTCTTCCAGACGTTATGGCCACAGGGTGTAAAGAAACCTCTCGTACAACATGTGCTAGTTGTTTCAAACCTTCAGAGGAAACTTTCTCCTTGAGCAAGTTTCACCCAGAAATATCTACAATTATGATTTTGATGATGATTAGATTCTGAATTGTTAGGCCAGCAATGAATAAAGTGAAAGACCGCAGTGAATAAAGTTCCCAGATGTCTTTCATAAAAATACTGGAACCAGGGAGGAGAGGGCAGAATTGGGGGAAGATTGTAAAAGAGAAAAAAAAAAAAAAAAGAGTCTTTCTCTTTAACCTTTTAAACATTACAGTTAATTCAACTAGCTGAACATCTAACTTAAAAGCAGATAAAGCATAAAATTATTCACAATATGAAACTATTCATCACTTTACTTATGATGACAGGAATCTGAAAGTAACAGTATTGCAAGTGTTTAAGTTTTGTTTTGCTTTGTTTTCTGATAAATTGACTGATAAATTGAAGACGAAGCACTACAAGCCACTGATGATAACTATCAGTAAAAATTTAAGACAAAGAAAATATATTAAAACAATAAAAACAGCATTTACTTGTATGGTTCACTACTGGACATTTGGCAAACTTGACAATGTAAGGCCTGAAATGTAGTTTCTTCCATGAAAGCATGTTTCCTTTGAGACAGATTGATGTTTAGAAGTTCATAAACCTCAGGGGCTTAGCACTTCTTTATTTAATCATACAACTAAAAAGTCCCTGTGGACACTTGCTATGTAAAAAATTCTAAATGAGTAAGTCTGTTGACACTTCTGAGCTTCCTGTGATGCATACCATTAATGCACCTACAACTACTGTGCCACTGGGCATAAAGAAATGAGCCGTGTAGTGGTCTGGGGCACATCTAATGGTATCATACGGAAAGGTCATGGCACTACGCACACTAGGATTTCATCTTTAAATGTAATTCTAAACAGGAAGAGACTCTCTAGTAAAGAGGCATTAAAGTAGTCCAATTTCCAAAATGTTCAGAGAGACGCAATCACTAGAACAGAATAAGGTTCGTTCTCCTCAGGAGAAAACACACATGTGATAAAGTGAGGCTAGAGTAGTGTAGCGCTCTAATTTTTCTGACTGTGACCCATAGTAAAAGGTATAGTTTTAATCAGGGCAAGGAACAAATACCACACGCACACGCACACAAGTAAGAAACAGGTTTTATAAACAATATTTACTCCAGTGACACAGTAAGAACTAGAACCCATGTCTCTGACCCTCGGAGATTTTGATATTTTCTATACTGTTCAATTTTATTTCATTTTTACAAAAAGAATTGACTCAACCAATTTTTTAGATTTACAACGTATTAATGGTCACGATGTTCAAAGAAGCACTGAATTGGAAGCCGATGTTCATAACCACTATTTATTATGTCCTCGCTACGTGTGAGGCAATGTGCGGAATAGTTTGTTCACATCATAGCATTTAGTCCTGAAAACATCCATTAGAGATGAGCGCTATTATGTCTATTTCATAGATGAGGCATCTGAGATTAGAACTTGGCTCTGATTGTGCAGCCAGGAAATGGAAAAATCAGGGTTTAGAAGTCAATCCTTTCTAACTCTCACTCAGAATCACACTCACTGTACCACCAAAAAGCCAAAAGTTGATATTTCAGGGCAGACTAGACATATTTCTGACTTGATTAGCACAAAAACTGTTTCTGTACAATAAGGAAACTAGCAGAACCTAACATATGTTCTTTTATGATCATTGTCCATATGTTCTACAAACTCAGTGTAGTACTTCTTAGAACACTTTATCTTTTTTCCAACAAAGCTTGCTGTCATTATTTAAAGTGACCAATTATAGAGCTTATTTGTGTGTTTTATATATCGACACTTCAATAGGATGGATTCTCGCTGGTTATTAAATTTAAAGACAATGTCGGTATGGTAATCAGCTTTTCCTGGAATTCATATTCTTGTTTAGTCCCCTTCTGCATTCTACCAGAGTTGTCTGTGTGACTAAGACAATAGGGCAGAAGAGATGACGGGTCGCTCTAGTTAAAAGACACTATGGCTTCTCTTTCTCTCTCTCTCTCCCTCTCACCACTCACTCTGGAGTAAGCCATGGCATAAGCAGACTCATGGAGAAGTCCACATGGTGAGGAACTGAAGCCTCTGGCCAGCAGCCAGGTGAATGAGCTCAGCATGGGTCCTCCAGTCTCAGTCAGGTCTTCAGAGACTGTAGCCCGGCCAACAGCTTGACTGTAACCTCACAAAGGACGTGGAGCCAGAAACACCCAGCTAAATGGTCCCCGGATCCCTGACTCTCAGAAGCTATGCGAGATGATAAATGTTTGCTGTTTTAAGCTACTAAATTTTGGCACAATTTGTTAGGCAACAAGAGACAATTAATATAAAGAGAGCATAAACTTTGCAGTTTGCTATCTCAGTAGCGTTTTTGTCTGTATGTGTTACATAGCACCTTTAAGAGCAAAAATGGAAAGGTAACAGAATACTCAGATTGGAAAAACTAAAGGAAAAACAGAAGCAAACTAAATCATGGTGTAGGAAATCTAATAGTTTTAAATTAGGCTTTGAAGTCAAACTACACAGACTAGACAAGAAGCTAGTATGCAATTTATGAATCACTGAGACTCCTGAACCAAAGCAGTTAGTATAATAACTTGTCAACCAATCTATTAATTCATCAGCATCTCCTTTACTTATTCTCCTCAATTAATTATTGGCTATTTTAAAAATCACTGACATATCCTACTTGAAGCTGAATTAGAAAAGAGAAGAGAAGTGAAACTCACATATGTGAGTTCTGCAACTCTTTGTAGCTTAGGGTGGGGCCAGTCATTGAAATCTGGAAAGTAGTCAAACTGATCACCATCATCCTTCCTGAATCTCCCTTCTCCTAAGGAGTGCCCAAGATTCTCATACTGTCTTCCAGCTCCCTAAACCCTTCTACCATGGCATTCACCCAGGTCTGCTTTTCCCTACAATTACTTCTCATTGCATTAATTCACACAAGGGCATGAATGAGTGATTCCCAACTTACTGCTCTTCTGGCTATTTCAGTTTTCTAAAAGACACTTGTTTACGAAATTAAATACTGACTTTTAGGATCCTGCAGAGCATTAGAAGCTGAAGTGAAGGCTTCATAATTGAAAGTACATGTATCTTACTTTGTCATATAGACCAAAACTTAAATTTCTATTAAAAAAAGTTGTTTTATGATGTTAGGATTGTTGTTCAATTATTTATAAGTTTGAATAGGGTTTATCAACTTCAGCATACTGACATTTAGGACAGTGTTTTGTTGTGTGTGAGTGTGTGGCAGGGTGTCTTATGCATTATAGAATGTTTAGTAGCAATACTGGCCTCCACCCACTAGATGCCAATAGCAACCCCACTGTGACAATCAAAAATGTTTCCAGATGTTGCCAAATGTTTACTGGAAGTCAAGGTCATGCCTAGTTGAGAACCACTGATACAAATAATTGCTACAATTTTTGAGCAAGTATGTGTGTGTATGTTTAGTTAGAGGATGTAATAAAATGATTTTAGGAAAGGTTGTGGGGTTATTTAGAATGTGACCACTCTCCTGGTTCTCCTAAAATTACAATCATATCATAGAACCAAATGGATTTACCTAATTTTTATCCAGCATTCTAATAAAAGGCAGAGACTGAAACTGCTAATTTTATTTTAACTATACTATTTATCAGATAACTTAAATTTGGCTATATTTACAAAACACAGACATTCACATAAAGTGCAGGCTGGAAAGGATCATGGCTGCCATTTCCTGAAATTCCCTGTCTTTAAAGACCATGTCCCAGAGGAAAGAAGGTCTCATAGAGATTCAATCACATATTAAAGACTAGAACCCAAGTCTCTGACCCTCATCTGCTCCTCAGTAAGGTAGAAACAACAAAAAATACTTTCCTCTTGGTTAGCAGCTCACCAGCACTGCATGTGATAGGTATTTTCCCTGGGTTTGGGTGTTCTATACGTTATATATGCACCTAGAAGCACCAAGTAGAAGACATGAGCTTGACTACCGAACTCAGCCATGTATTTGCGTGACCCGAGGGTAAAGCTACATTTCTCTGCCTCAGTATCCTCATCTTTAACATGGGGATAACACCAAATTAACGTGAAGGCTTTGTAAACTATCAAATGTGATTAAAATGTGAATTCGCTTATTGTCATGCTAAAATGTTTGAGATAGTTATACAGATGATGAATACAGACTGAAGTTTTTCTCAGATAGAAAAAAGTGATAATCCCAATGCTGTCAAAACTAAATTTACAAAGAGTTTATGTTATTACTGTGATAAGGTGCTAAAAACGGACTCTTTGACAAAGTGTAAATCCTTTTCCAATTCCTAACTGTTCTTTTCAGTATCTCAATTCCCTACCCTCTTAAGTAGGAATTAACTTCAACACTATTTTTAGTCAAGTACAAAACAGATTTAGCTTTGTGCAAAGGAGAATGCGTTTGGAGAAATCTGAAGAAAATATACAAAATTTAAAGGAACACTATCTTTTTCCCAATGTACTTGTAAGTCATAACATCATATTTAAGATAGAGAAGTTGAGTTTTGCAATATGCTGGAACATGAAAAATAGACAATTGACCACTCTGGGAATTGGATAGCAGATGCAGTGATGGTGTGTCTGAGTACGATTATGTTTGTCATGTTGGAAGATGAAATGAGATGTAGATTTAACGAGTGAAATGATGTCCATAAAAGATCATTCCTAGAAGCAATGCTTCTCTAAAATGATACCATTTGCAATTTGAGTCTGGGAAAAAAAAAGTTTGATATGTTCTACCCTTATAGAAGGTTTTCTTTCCAGAGGCTCTCTCTCTCTTTTTTTTTTTTGGCCTTTGCTGATGTTATTCATTTAAAAAAATTTTTTTTGAATTTTATTTATTTTTTTATACAGCAGGTTCTTATTAGTTATCTATTTCATACATATTAGTGTATATATGTCAATCCCAATCTCCCAATTCATCACACCACCACCACCACCATCGCCACCACCCTCCCCTCCCTGCTTTCCTCCCTTGATGTCCATGCCTTTGTTCTCTACATCTGTGTCTCTATTTCTGCCTTGCAAACCGGTTCATCTGTACATATTTCTAGATTCCACATATATGTGTTAATATACGATATTTGTTTTTCTCTTTCTGACTTACTTCACTCTGTATGACAGTCTCCAGAGGCTCTCCTGAATGTCTTTTTTAGTGCATAATTAATTTCTGATGGACTGAAGACTTACTAGATTTTTCTAAAGTAAGTCTTCCTTACTTTCCCCTAGGGGACAACTTAGGCTTTCAGGAAAAATTTGACTTACTTTATCTTATAATGGAGTATAAATAAAGAATTAAATAGATGAGGGTAGTGATGATTCTTTTTTTATGGTCTCTCATTACTCTCTTAAAAGACAGGTGACCCAGTTAAAGAGAAGTGACTTGGAAAGACGTCACCAGTGTTTAGCATCCAACTCTTGAAATGGCTTCTTCTCTAGTGAAAGTCAGCTGTTTGGTTCCACTTCCAAAGAATTTCTGAACTTAGCACCACTTCAGTTGGCTGTTCTAAGAATGCTGACCTTAAATCCCATTTAAGAGAATGACGGGTTAGGATTAATGTTTCTTCTTTATATACGCTGCCTTGCAAAACCCTTTTCATTTACTCATAAAAGAAGTTTGCCAAACTCTTTTTATTCAAAGGATTAAGATCAGGTTATTTCCATCCTAAAAGTGATCAAATATAGTTGTGGTAAATAAACAGGAGACCAAAAGAGCCAACTGCAATAGACTGTAATATTGTCCTCCGCAACGGGAGAGGCCACAGCAGAGGGAGGCCCGCATACCACAAAAAAAAAAAAAATATATATATATATATATATATATATAAAATCTACAGACTATTTTATCAGGTATATTTATCAGGAAATTATTATAAGATTAGAAAGTATAATATTTATATTTAATTATACTTTACACAATGGCAGTTCTCATAAGGAAATATACTTTTAAAAAAGACAAAAAAAAAAAATAAAAAAGACAAACAAATTAAACCAATATATTTACATGCTCTGTATATTCTGGCCCAAGGTCACCACAGTAGTTATGCAGGCTCTGTCCTGCCCAAGGGCATCTAGCCACAGGTGTGAGTTGATGCTGAAATCAGTCCACTTTTAGCTCCCTAAATCTCAGTGCTCAGCGCAGGACCAGGGCATTTTCTAATTCTCTCAAAACTCTTATATGGGTTAGTGGTGGTCACTTTTGGACTATCTGAGGTCCCAAATTGCCTTTCATCTAATAGTCCAGATGCAATCTTTCTCTTTTAATAAGACTATCAGAGAAAAGGGGAGCACGTGGCTACAGGCCAAATAGTTGCCTTGCATTTCCCAGCCTGACATGATCCTACACTCACTCCCCAAAAGTGTCTAGGAATAACTATTCTTCCCTGTTAGAAGTTCTGGTGGAAACTGGGGGTAGTATCAGATGTATTTAGCTAGGGGAATAAGAAATGCTTAAATCCTTCTTTTGTCCAGGCATAACGCTGTCCCCTTGATGTACCCTAGGAAAATATAACCCAAGAGACTGTGGAAAAAAGAAACCTAAGTTTCACATTATAATTAGATGGGGCTTTGTGACAAATTCCAATACAGAGCTCTCAGATAAACTGTACTGAAGCATAAAGCCTAGCACCAAAGTGTAGTCAGGCTCCACCGAAACTAAACCTCAAATCTTACACGCCATATAGCCTGAAGAGGTGGAGCACTGTAATGCACCCCCCCCACCATTCTGCTCCTACGTTTCTCATACCACCATGCTGAGCACACTGAAAAAAGTCAGATTCATATTTCTTTTCCCAAGCTGCATGCCATGTGGTTGGAATGATAGGATTTATGTATCTGGTAAAGTTTAGCAAAGTTTTAAGAAATAATTTCAATACACATTATGTGAATTCTACGGGTTTATTTTGCAGGAAGGAAAGCTGCAATTTAGAGGGGAGATGAAAATTTCCATGGGAAAGGTAGAAGTTAAACTCAGACTTAATGCAAGTCTAGGGAGGAATAGAGAGGGATTGCTAGTAGAAAGAATAGCCCTTACAAAGGCATAGAAGCCATAAAGATACATACTTCATTTCGGGACAGGTGGGAGGGAGCAGTGTATATTCTACTCCAGCCAGAGCAGGGGTTTTAGACGGGAAAGTAGTAAGAAGCAAGGGTAGGCCCAGACAAACTGTGGTGGGTATTTTGTGTTAAGCCAAAGGGAATTTGAATTTTATCCCACTGAAAAAGGAGAAAATCCAAGGACAAAAGGCCTTCAAATCTGACTTTGGGTTCTTCCTAAATTCCAAAATTTAAAAAAATCTGTTATAACAACTGGAAACGTTATTTCCAAGCTATCAACATGTGATCTGTGGGTCAGCACACTGGGGAAATACAGTATTGCTAAGATTTTTGAACTTGGAGTTTAGGAAATTCCCTATTTCGAAGCAATTATTCTCTGATGTTCCAAAAGATCAAGTACAATTTTCCTTTTTTTTTTTTTTTCTTCCAGTGCTTAATCTGCAGCACTCCATTTCAAAGCACAGCTCATCACTGATTATACAAATACTTACAAGCAGGGCTCATTTTTAGTAGGTAATGAAGTGTAAGGATGAAACTTAAATGATGCAATATACCCATGTCTAGCCTTACATAAATAAATAAAGAACCATTTGTTCTATTTCATTTCAATACACACTTTTGCAAGGGAATGTTCTATTTCTCTTGGCATACACAAAAAATTCTGAGTATACATCAACATCTTTTTAATGTTGAAATGTAGCTTTTGTTTGTCTTTTATTCCAAAATAACTATATAATAAAAACATACTGGAAAAATTTTGGTGCCTTGTTCAAAAATGAACAGGCTGAATTTCCTTCCCAGATGCCTTATGACACTGGCATAAGCATAGCTGGAAATTTACAGACTCCTAGTCATAATCTCATCTGGATGAATCTGTTATGTGTGCTAGCCAGGCCACACTTCACCTGAAGATACCGAAATTGAATCTATCTCTAAATCTTATTTAGGGACTTTCTAAAGACAGTAACCCCCTGGAGAAGAAATTTAAAGATTGCTACTCTATGGGACTATTTTAAGGTATTTTGGTCTTTGGAGAAGTGGAAGAAAGTAGGAAGATGTGAGGGAAGAAAGTAACATTTTTTAAGCACTGACCATATAAGCAAGGACACACCTTGCAATGTAAGTGTTGTTCCATCTGTTTCCACAGTAAAAAAAACTGAAGCTCATATGTGTGAAAGCAAATATTAGATAACAAGTAATGGTGGAGGTAAGATATGAACCTGAAAATCCCGATTCAAAGTCCAAAGCTTTCAATTACACAATCTTGTCAAGAATATAAAAACAGATAAGTGAAGTTCATAGAAGAAAAGATGACCCAAGGATTAATATTTGTAAATCTGAACTAATATGTTTGTTAAATTAACCCTTAGAGGGTATGTACATCCATCCAAAGTAAGCTTTGATATTGTCATTAAAAAAAAATCACATCGGGGCGGGCTGGAGCACGTCGGGAGCGGGCGCCGAGGCCCGAGCTGCGGGACCCGAGCGAAGGCCGCGTCGAGGTCGCAGGGCCCCGCAGGGCCGCTCTAGCCGCCGACATGGGCATCAAATTTTTAGAAGTTATCAAACCTTTCTGTGCAGTTCTACCAGAAATTCAGAAACCTGAAAGGAAAATCCAGTTTAGAGAGAAGGTACTATGGACTGCTATAACTCTCTTCATCTTCTTAGTATGTTGTCAGGAACGTTAATGGAATTGGGTATCTCCCCAGTTGTAACATCTGGTTTGGTTATGCAGTTGTTAGCTGGAACCAAAATCATTTAAGTTGGAGATACACCCAAAGATAAAGCCCTATTCAATGGAGCCCAGAAACGTGAGCATCAATACAATTAATAAAGAGCCTTTTCCAAATTTGAAAAAAAAAAAAAAAATCACATCAGTTGCCAAAATTGACTCCATTACATTGGTATACTCTGTTGCTTAAGATGTCTCAACTGATCCAGCAGCTTGACCAAGTGGATAATTGAAAAATTATCTATTGGATTTCTAACTGTAACTACTCAATCTCAATCATTTGCACCATAAAATATGACTTTTCCATGTGAAGTTTGAAGCCGAATTGAGATGGAACCACTACTAAATTACAGGCTTTATAGGGCTTAAACACACTTGAATTTTTTTAGTTTAAAAAATGATGGAAAGAAGTGCTCCTTAATTGTTTTTGTTATTATTATTATTACTAGTATTATTATTTTAGGAACCATGTATTTTAACCTGTAACTTCCTCTGAAAATTTCTATTCACATGTTTTGAAATGGAAGTATCTGGTGAGGAAAGTACAGATGAAAATTTTACTAAATGGCCTAATCTCCAGTGAACATCAAGTGTACAGTGTAAAGGTAAAATGCAGATGTCACTAATACGTTAATTATCATGAGAGAAAGGTGTGTATGTACATGTATATATATACGCATGTATATATGTATATACATATGTATGTGTATATTTGTGTATGTGTGTATATATACTATATATATTAACTCTACTGTATATTACTACATATATGTTATATGTATATGTACTCATTCAAGACTGTCTGTACTCCTAGAATCTATTCATATTTTTGTTACATTTTCAAAAGTTGTATAAGCTCTTGTAATTTTATTTTTCTTTAATTATAAAATTAATGTTACAAATATTGAGGACAATGTGTATTTAGAAATGGAGGATGAAAGTGATCCATCCTGAGGGGAATAATATTTCATCTCATTGTTTAGAATTGCTATTGCCTGATGATGATAAAATGCAGACCAACTTTTAGTTGGTTTTATTATTAATTTTAAATTACTACTAATAGGCACCTGGCATGGACTACCTCAATTGACCTGCCTTGGTATGCCACTGACTGAGGGCTTCTAGGTGGAAATCACCATGCTTAAATGTCTTTGTCTCCTTATCTTTAAAGAGGAAGTAGAAGTGCTTATTCCATAAGGCTGCCATGAAAATTAAATAAATCACAATTTGCAAAGTTCTTAGAAGAGTGCCAGGCATTGAGTAAGCCTTAAAGCACTGTTTGTTAAAAAATAATAATAATAATATTTATGAAAAGTCCAAGGTATGAACCCGTCAATTTTATAGATTAGAAAATTGAGTCTCAGAGGGAGTTTAAAAAATGTACCCAATGTCAAAGTGATAAAACTAAGGCTTAAGTTCAAGTTTATCAACATTAAACCTGCACCTATTCTACCTCTTCCATACACAAGCGCTTTATGTTACCCATGCTCCTACCTCCAAATCATTTCTTTAGCTTTTACTGAGTATTCCAACATTTTCATATTTTGCTATTAACTTTCCAAATGTTTTATTTGCTATATATTTTTAAACTAAAGTTTCATGTTATTTCAGAACAGGTGCATTCAGGTATGATACGATAAAAGGTGCTATTTATTAAGGAAAAATGAATTTTATTCAATCTTTTAAGCTACTAAAACATGAAAATTAGGTTGTTATTGTTACTTTAACAAAAAGAACATTTTGTACTGATAAAGTGTGTCTTTTCAAGAAACCACTAACCAGATGTTGGGGTCTTGAGATATCCCAAAGGGATGCAAATGATGAAAGAACTTCTTCCACACAAAAAATCTAAGAAAGCATGCACACATTACATAACTATGAGTATTGTTTGCAAAAAATTTAGTGAATGTGCTTTATCATCAGATACCAGAGCCCTGGGACATCCTAGTTTTGAAAATGTGGTTCAAGAGAGAAGGAAAACACAAATAGCTAAGAAAAACCATTAGGAAAATGGTAATGCAATAATTAAGTGGAATATAGAGAGGGAATGCCGTATATCTAAAGTTTATTGCACACATGTACCAGAGACTAAAATTCGACACGTGGAGATGAACTGTTCAGTCTTTGATTATATTTACAAGGCAGAATTTAAGGGCTACATGATATATTTATCAGCAAGTTATTTGTCATCAAATGTTTACTGAGTGTTTACTACGTGCAGAGCACTTTACTTATACATACAAACATATATATACACATACATATGTATGTATAAAGAGAGAGAATACACATACGCACACACACACTAACAACTAGATGTGATTTTAACTGTTTTGATTACATTTTCACTGGAGTTACCTGTTTGTTTTTTATTTTATTCCTTAAGGTGATTATTTTTTGTTCGGTTTGCTGCACATTAGCTCTCCAGAATTTATTCAGTGTGTGGGTTTTTAAAATAGGTGATAGAGATACAGCCAGTGTGAGTTCACCCTCTAATACTGTAACTCCCTTTATTAAGGAGATTACTTTTTTTAACCAACTCATCTGGTGCCATGCCAATCCTTTCTCATTTTATGAAAAAGGAAATGTACTTCAAAAATGGATATAACATTATTCCGACAGAAAAGTCTTTCACCGCATACTACACCCATCTTATCTATGTATTATCTCCTCTACTAATGCGGAGCAGAGCCACAGAGTGCCAAAAACTGAATTTTACTCACTTTGGCAATCACTGTATGAGACAGAGTGGCTTACAAGACCCAACTCTTCACTCATTTGTGTTTGTTTATGGGGTCTGGTTTGATTGTAGTATGTGTATTTGTGTAATACTCTGTTATTGGCAAAATAAAAGCAAGTTCCTCTCCGTTGGGAAGTGTATTGAGGACTCTTCCAGATGGATTTTGCTAACTCTTGGGAAGGCCTGAATTTTTAAGTGGAAACTGTAGAAAGTTGGATTCTTCCTGTCCCTGGTTTCCTTAGTGTTTTAATTTCATCTCCTAGTGGGCAGCTTTTTGTTTTATGTCACTGGGCAGATGGCCATTGGCTCTCTTTCTGGTTTTATTGGAAGTTTCTTCAAATGGCTGTGGTAAATTTCAATGAACTTTTTTTATCATGCTCATTTCATTTAATTTGGTGGTTGGGGAGTTCCAAGTCAAACAGAAATTTCAGGCAAAATGCTAAAAGGGAAAAATTGAATCCAAATCAGCAGGACTTAAAAGCAACACTGTGCATGCCCAGAGAGCAACCCTGTTGGATAGTGATAGGCAGCTGTGACGTTACCTGTCAATGTTTGCTTCTCTAGAGGTTCCCAAGAACCACTTCATGCTTACTGAAGCCCTACTTCATAGCTTGGAGCCTGAGTAACTGGATATGTTTGAAAGAGAAGACTAGGTGCCCTCATGAAGGCACCTTGCTGGGTCTTGGCAGAAGTGTGAGGACAGCCCTGAAGAGGAATTACACTCACGAAGCCCCCTGAATTCTCTCTTTGTGAAACTCCATCCCTTCTGTTGCTTGCTTCTGGCAAACTGAGAGCATCCTGAGAATGGGTCAAGGATCTTTCAAAGGAATCCCTGCCAGCAAGATTGAATCACATTTCCAAAGGCAAACTGGAACATTTTTTCTATGTCACACTGAGACGTTATGACAACTGGGTACCACGACGGTGAGCATGACAGGAATGGGATATGAGAAGGTATTTTTCCAAAAGACAAAATATGTTCTACAGGGCACTGATTTTTAAAACTAGCTAAACTTTCTGATTTTATTAGACTAACGCTGATTCTCTGCCTCTTTCACCACTTTCTCCTGCTCTTTCTCTATTCTTCCTGTACATCTGCATGGTCAAAAGAACGTTTTTTTCAAGACATAGACTGTAGACATTTAGGAGTCTTGGTAAGAGGCACAGACCTGATTTATGTCAGGGACTGTTACTCTAAGTTATTGACTCCATTATTTATTTCTGCATCTAGATTCTGAATTGAAACAGCAGGTTAGTTATTATTTCAGACAGAACAAAGGAACTTAATTTTAAATTTTATTAAATGGAACAAATATATCAATAGGTCATAAATCTGAAGAAATAAAAAGGAAAATTTAAAAGGAGTTTTGACATATGTTTATAGAACTTTCACTTCCCTATTACTTTTTATTCTTTTCTTTCAACAATGTATATTACAAGAACACAGACTAGTTTAGCTAAACCACATATGATAATTAAGAAAGAACATCTGAGTCAAGCTGAAGCATGTGTGAATCCCATACCCATCACGAGATCTGCGGTGATGTTCCATGAGTTGAGCACCATAGCAAGTTCCCAGTTATTATGTATGTGCTCCACAGCACAGGGTATTAAATAAATAGACTATGCTGTACTGGTAAATTGGGTTTAAAAAAAATATGGCCCTATTTATAGCATTTGCCATTTACTATGGTACAAATGTTCCCACCATAGCAGATTTCAAGCTACCAATTGATGTCACTAAACAGAGTTGGGAGAAGATATGCATAACTGACTCTCATGAGCCTGTTCAAGCCAGCTTCAGCACATTATATATATATATATACTTGGAGATGGGAGGCAACTAAGAAATCCTCTATCTCAAACTCTTAATTTTTTAAAGTAGGAAATGAGGCTTGGAAATGGTGTGATTTATGGCAAGCCAAGCAAGAGTGGCTAAGTTGGAAATATATACTCTACGTTATTCCTAGTTCAGAGCCCTTTCTATCAATACTACACTAAAATACAAAGAATGAATCTGCCTGTGCATCTTTCTATCTCAATCTGAACAATGACAAAAGAAAAACAATGAGTGTTTTCTTTCTCATTTCTCAAAAGAGAGGTAAATAATAGAAGCAAATATATTGAGGCAGGCACTGGTGCCTACTGAAAGGCTATTCTTACTTCTTCCCGTTGTATGTCCCACACGACATATTCTTTCCATGTCATTTGGAAATTCTTGGCTTCAATTCCATACCATGCAGGAACTGTCTAACCCTCTCTGTTTAACCACAGAGCACTGCTAAGACTTTTGATGTAGCTTCCCTCATATCAGTATAGGGCAGCTCTATTTTAGTGACAATAGAGATATGGCTCCTTCAGATTTGAACTACATCAGTGGTTCTCAAAACATTCTCTGTTGGTTTCTGAGGATTCCCTGAGACACTTTCAGGGGTATACAAGGTCAAAATTATTTTTATAATAATCTTAAGATGTTACTGGTCTTTTCATTGTGTTGATTTGCCTTGGTGCAAAAGCCATTTGAATAAAACAGCAGTTTGCGACCTCACAGCAAAACAAGGCAATGATACCCATCAAAATCAGTCATCATGGCATTCTTGCATTTAGAAAAGCCAGTTTCCCTTAACAGTGCATTGAGTGAAGCAGTAAAGATTATTAATTTTATTAAGTCTTACCTCTTGAGTACACATTTTAAAATATTCTGTGTGAATACAGGGAATTGTGTATAAAGTACTTATGCTGCATACTCAAGTTCATTGGTTATCTCCAGGAGTACTCATAAATTGTGTGGTTTTCAGGCTGACTCTGCCTTTGTAATCATCAAGCATTGAGTGAATGACTCACAGGACAAGCTATAGTTATTCAGACTTGGATATTTGGCAGCCATTTTCTCAAAATGAAGGAAGTCTGTCAGTGAAAGCAAAGAAACTTGACAATATTTGTTGTGAAAGATGAAATTCAAGATTGCAAGAGAAAATTAGAACACTGAAAACCTTGTGTCCACAACTTTAATCCAGGTATCTTTCCAATATTTATCTTCTGATTCAATAGGTGTTGATATTTACAAAGCTGATTTTTAAATATTGTATAATAAAATATATTTGAATGATCTGTTTAAATCAGTGAACCAACAGCTTTAAAACGACCAATGCTTAATGTTACAAAATCACATATTGACAAAAGATCTATTCAAAGTGCAAAATTCATCTATTCAAAATGAATTTTAATATAGTAGTATAAAAATGTGTTGACATGGATTCAGTTTCCACATTTGAATGAACACTAAAGAAATTTCCACAAGTCTTGTGTATGAAAAAGGATTAAAGAAGAATATTCATAATTATCTGAAGAGGTTATTAAAATACTCCTCTCTTTTCCAACATACCTCTATAAGGTCATATTTTCTTCATATACTTAAACCAAAACAACATATTGTAGAATGAGCTACAGGAAGCCAGCTGACTTTAATTAAAAAGACTTGCAAAAATGTAAAACAATGCCACTCCTCTCTCACTAGAAGTTTCTGTTTTATAAAATGTATTTTTCATTAAAATGTTATTTATGTTAGCAAGTAGTAGGTTTATCATTGTTATTTTTAAATAAATTAATACTTAAAATGTCTCCATTTAAATTTCTAACATAATAAATATCAATAGATAGAATTCATACAGATAAAAAGGCCTCAATAATTTTAAGACTGTGAAGGGGCTCTGATACTAAAAAGTTCCAGAATCACTGGCCTATACTACCATTCTAAAGAGAGATGATTTAGGGATTAAAAAAGGGATATGGTGAGTGGGTGACAGACATTCATTGATGGTTTCCATTAATCCCTTCTCTCCCTTTAAGTGCATGCCACTCCTAACATCAAGAGGTGAAGTCTGTTCCCTTTCTCCTTTAATCTGGGATGGCCTTTTGACCTGGTTTTACCAATAGAGTATGGCAGAAATGACATTCTGGGATTTCCAAACCAGACTTTAAGAAGCCTTGCAGCTTCTATCTGGGTATCTTGGAACTTTCACTCTTGGGACATGGGGAAACCAGCCACATGGAGAGGTCACATGTAGTTTCTCTGGTCACTAGACCCAGGTGAGTGCCAGGTCAATAACCAGCATCAACTGCCAGTCATTTGAGAAGGCCCTCCTGGATGTCTGGCCCATTTGATGACTCCGGCCCCATGTGCCATCTTATTGTATTATGCATATGAGAAGCCCAAGCAAGAACCTCTAAGCTGAACTCAGGTTAACCTCCAAGAACAATAAGATATAATTACAATTTATTTTAAGCCACAGAATTTAAGGGCAGTTTATTATGCACCAGTAGATAACCAGAACAGGTAGGGAAAACTACTAGACTATTAGCTATAGAGTTTAACCACAGAAGTGGCTATATTTCAGTTAATCATGTGGTGATCTAGTTTATGTTAAGATACTAACCAGAACCTGAGGAGACCTACTTAGGGAGTAAGTAAGCCACCTTGAGAGTTACACAGTGAGCATTAGGCTGGTTATGAAAGTTCAGCAAAGAAGAGAGTGATCCTAGGCAGAGCTCCAAGAAAGGGGTGGGTATACAGCTGAGACTGCAAGATATGGGGAGAACCGGCATGCTAGTCAGAGCCAAAGCTGAAGTCCAGCCTTAGGAACTGAGCAAACACAGTTGTGTCAGAGGATAGCTTCAACTGAGCTTATCCATATCCAGGACTCACTCTTGTCAGACCCAATTCCAGATTTACCACAGGCTAACATTAACAGCAGCAAGTCATACTGCAAGTCTCATTGGTTGCTGAGTGTGAAGGTGCTATTATGACACCTGCCACAACTAGAATTGTTCAGAATTACTTAGACACTTAGTAACCCACAAGACCTTTAAAACCCACACACATCCTGAAAATTTTTCAGCCTGTGGAGATGCCTAAGAGAGACATTCCAACATCAAAACCTTGAGAGAAAGTATTAGACTATGAGAGGAAACTTCAGAATTTTATATATTTGGGGTTAGAGGTCTACAAACTTTTGGAAAGAAGGGCTAGAACTCTCTTTAAGGGGCATTTACCCAGTAAGCATACTGTTTTACATTAGACTATTTAGTTGGGAAGTTCTAGGGGCTGAGATTTTGGGGTGTGTGTGTGTGTGTGTGTATGTGTGTGTTAAATTTCCCACAAACCTCCCCTTGGCACCTCATCTTTCTGTAATTTAAATGAGATTTTCAGAAGAAGTTTAGGCCATCAATAGTTGATATTATTCATCCAAACTTAAGAATGAGCAAAGAATCTTCCACTGCACATGTGGCAATGTAATTAAGGGTGTCAGTAATCCTTAAAAAAAGAAACCCAAAGCTGTTTGTGTTTGAGGAAGTGAACATGGCCTACCACAGCCTGCACAGTCAGAATCCCAGGATTTAAGGTTCAGCTGTGAGTCTTGGGTGATTCATCTAACCTAGTGGTTCTCAGCCTGACTGCACATTAGAATCACTTGGGGAGTGCTTACACAATGCTGCTGTCATGGTCCAGTCCAGAGATTCCGATTAATTTGCCAGGAGTGGAGTTCCAGGTGTCAGCATGGTTTTTTGTTTGTTTAAGATAGACAGGTGATTCTAATATGCATTTGTCATTGAAAATCTCTAAATAACCTCTCTGAATCTCTATAACCTTCTGCCTTAAATAGGAAGAGTAACATCTAACTCCCAGGAATGTAGGGCAGAGCTTCACAGACATTGCATATGGAAGCTCTTCACAATCAGAAATGATATTATGTATATATTTCTTATTATCTGTGTTAATTGTAAAGAATAGAAAAATAAATTATGTAATGTTTTTACTTACATTATAATAGTGAGATTTCTTGAATGATAAATACATAGTTCCATTCTATATATAGATTTGTGGGTTTTTTTCTTAAATAGTGGCAAGTCTCAATGTTTTGTTGTTTTTTTACGGTGAATTTATGACAGGAAAAGGGGTAGCAAGAAGAAATACTACCTTGAAATTTAAAGTCATTCACAAGCTGCTGTTATCCATTAGGTGGAGCATCCAATAGGCAGCATTTCAGTAGCATTTTTGTTAGAAATCAGTTTAACTACTGTTTAAGAAGAATGACTCTGGAGACAGCTTGCCTGGTGTTAAATCTCACTCAAACACATAACTTCGGGTGAGGTAATAACGGTGTAATTAAGAAATTATATCTTAAAATTTGGGAGAGGATCAATACATGTACAGTGTTCTTAAGAGTATCTGGAATATAGTAAGGTCTCAGTAAATATCGCTATCATTATACACTAACACAGTTTCAGAAGTCAAAAACTGGTTAATATGCATGTGGAGAATGCCTTTTTCTGGCAGACTATGAAGTAGTCTGTTATAGAATTAATATGTAGTAGAAATGGAGTAATCTAAGATCTACATGACATTATTATATTGTTTTTGAATGGGAATTATTTCATTTTAGAACCACTTACCAAACACCAATTGTGTGCCAGGTACAGGGCTAAATGCTAGGTTAAAAAAATGAATGAGGTTCCTTTAAGAATTCAATGAGGTTACTAACGGACTAGGTAGACATGTGAAATAAAAGGACTCGTAACTGAAATGTGTGCACAGTTCAAAGGAACAGAAGAGGTAAGAGACACCATGAGTTATTGGGAAAGGCTCCACAAAGAGGGTGACTTTTGAGTTAAGCCTCGAACAATGTTAAAGACAGAGAAAGGAGCATGTTATGGACTGAAGGTGCCGAGTATCAGTGACATTGATGTAATGACCTAAAGACACTCTCTAAGTTAAGATTCCTTTGTTTGTATCCATCTCTGCATTATTGAAATGACTTGGGACTTGCTAACTTCTTACCACGAATTCCTTCTCTGTTGACCCCATTATTAAGACATTATTGACATATAATACTGCTCCAAAATGCTAGCAAGCACTTCGCTCTGTGCACTGCAAAATCATAGGGGCAAAAGAACTTTCAAACAGATAGTTCTTACACTAAAATGACCTTTTAAACTTGATGATCATTTGGGGGAATTGTAATATTATCAGTAATCAATTATACACAATCTTGGGCAAGATTAAATTTTGAAAAAAACACTGACATAGAAAAAGAAAAAGTTGAAGTATTTCAGATCCTGGTGGTGGGTGTTATTTAAAGACTTGCTTCCAAGAAACACTGTAATCTCTATATAGGTTAATTTTTAAGATTAAACTTTGTACTGTATGAGGAACTATTGAAACTCTACTTTTTCCCATAACTCAAAAAAGAAATTTCTACCTTTCAAATAAATTATTAAAATGCCTGGATCCCAACTCCTTTCTAAATTTTGGGAATCTGTTATGTATTTCTCGGTTGCGATCTACTATTTAAGAGAATAAATAACTTGAACAACAATTTACTAGTGGTATATACTGATTATTTCTCAAAAGACTTGTTCAACTTGTAGTGACAAATTGAAGGTTTTCTATGAAATAATCAATTTGTATTTTTATAACTTGGTTTCTAACAACACTCACTGCATGAAAATCATAATTGTGAAGAACGCATGATGATCGCAATAACTTGGGCAAAGGTTCTTAAAAGAAAATATTATACAAAATATCATGATCAATGACCAGTATAACCGAAAGAAATCAGGTTCCATTTTGTAAATAGAAATTTATTCTGAGTCTGCCTTCCCAAAGCATAGTAGTCCACTGTCATTTGAATAAACAAAACTGCCTGACTGCACCATCTTGTATACCACCCTGATGGACTTTATATAAGGCATATTTTTAGAGTGGGCCTCCTTTATTGCAGAATTTTCAATGGACATCCTTGAATCTATAAAGAAACCGAAGCAGTAACCTTCTAGGTCTTGGCAAAAGTTGGTAGTACACCTGAGTTGACTGGCTGAGAGTGTGAAGTATTTTCTGCTGCCAAGAACCCTTTCTGCATTGTATGGATTTTATTAATACTACAAATACTACTTTAGAGTACTAGGAAGGAACTAGAAAGTTCCTACACAACTTAATAAAGAAACAATATTAAAAGTGATAAATAGTTCCTCTTTGAGTCACTGGAGCCCAGGAAATCCTTTAACTGATGCATAAAATGAGTACATTTTTATGAGAAAGAGGAGGAGAGAAAAACGAAAAGGTAAAGATTTCAACATGTTACCCTAAGAGGTAGGAAACATAAGAACAAAGAGGAAGGGGGCAAAAGAGTGAGAAGAAGAGGAGGATATTCATTGAGTTCTTACAATGTCTAGACACTGTTTTTAGCACTTACAATTATTCTGTTTATAATCACAGCTTTATGAGGTAGGTACTATTATTTCCATTTTACAGAGAGAGAAACTAAAATAATGAACTAAATTGTGGTAGATGTGGTATAGATTCCAGGACAAAGAAAAAAAAAAACAACAGTCCTTTATTTTCTGTGATGTGAAATAGTGAAGCATTACCAGGTAGAACATTTTCAAAGATCAGTATAGACTTTGGTTCAGAAGAGGTTGTAAAATTCTGTTGTTTAATTTGCAGATAAATGACTAAATGACTGCACACACAGCGGGAATATATTCATTCACACGATTAAAATAGCCTTTGGGATTCAGATAGGCCAAATGGACCTACTATTTAAATTTCATATAGTTTATAGTCATGATGATCCAGTATCAATATGATTGACCCAGTATTAACATGACTTTCTAAAACAAAACTGTGGTGATAAGAAAATGGAGAATTATTGAGCCTGGAAAGCTGGATTCAAATCATGACTTTGCCACTACCTAGTACTGTGACTTTGGGACCTGTAGTTTTCTCATGTATAAAATGGGAAAAACACATCTTCTATCTATCTCACAGGTTTGTCTGAACATGGCAAGGGCTATATATGCTGTGTCGGAATGCCCAGCATCCAGTCCTTGGTTTCCTTTGGGAATATCTAAATCAACATTTCATAACATGCTGGAGTTCAGTTATCCAAAGTCAGGTTAGCCTGGGAATTGAAGAAAAGGATAATTCTGCAGGGGTCTGAGAGAGGTAAATTTGATATGTAAAACATTTACACTTCATAATAATGGATGTGGCAGAACCTTGACAGGACAGCAAATTAAAGAGGATCCTTAGTCTCTGTTAGTTCCATTGCAAATCCTCTCCTGGGGACTCTTCCATGTCCAGATTTGAAAACTGGCTTAATTTTTCCTGGACATCTTTTGTCTGTTTTAGCTTACAGTAAGGCCAAACAGAGGATAACATATAATAAAAACAATTACATACTGCCAAAGTAAACCTCTGTGCAGAAGAGGGATTTTGTAGCTCTTTAGAAACATTTAAAATATAATTAGGACTATATATAATACACAGAGTAAATCCAAACAACAGAGCTGTAGAAAATGGTTGTGGCTACTCCCTCTATCTAAAAATAATTTCAACCCAGACAATGTGGTAAGGGTGCTGTAATACCCTTCTGCACATTATTACATGCCAGAAATATTGAAACAGGGTTTTTCCCGTAAAAAATCATGTTGCAGCAAGCACTCTGAGAGTACAAAATCAGCAACTCATGGTTCCTACTTCCTTTCCAAAATGTGTTGTAAATTACAAATTTCAAAGGCTTTAAACTCAATAACTGCATTCTCAATAAGTGCATTCCCTTTAAAGCCAACAGGCCAAACACACCATAAGGTAAACTACCCATAGTAATTTTTACCACATCATCTACTCTTCAGTGATTTCAAGAGTTCTCAATTTTAAATCTCATGCTCAGAAAACATTTTCATTATCAACTTACCCATATAATATGTATATGGCTATTGGAGAGAGGCCTGCAAGTACAGACTTTAATTTTACCAAACTGAGTGCATTGGAACCTAACACTGACCCTAGAGTAAACAAGAACAGACACTTGCTTATGGTTAGAAAGCAGGACTTAATTTACTGTGACCAGGACGGTTTGACTATGCAGTTCAGTTTGGTTCATAACAGTGAACTGAATGCTCTGCAGCTTATCCTATCCTTAGTGCAAATATACTTAGATTAGTGATAATAGTTCCTATCCCTAGGAAGCTCACAAAATGGTTGATATTGTTCATTGTCTGAAGGGTCTAACCAGAATCATGATGTGGAATTATATCATCAGAGAATCTGTAGTTTGAAGATCCTGAAGAGAATCCAGAATAAATTCCCAAAAGATTGTTTAGAAAATGGTACAGAATGGTCAGAAAAATAAAATAACATCTTTACTATTCATTTATTTAAACACATGCACAGCATTTTCTGTTTGTCATTAAGTGTTTTACAGATAATAACTCATATAATTCTTAGAACAACCCACTGAGGTAGGCACAATTATTATACCCATTTTCCAGATAGAGGAACTGAAGCACAGAGAGGTTTTCGGTAATTTACCCAAGATCACAGATCTAGAAGAGACCAAGCTCGGTTCTGAATCCAGGAAGTCTGCCTTCTAAAGGCGTGCTCTGATGCCTCTGCTATTTATTCCCTCTACTATTGAAACAGATGGGCATAACAAAAAGCCCTTTTGACTCAGAGTCCCAATGTTTAATATTTGCTATATTTAAGATTTTCTTTAAAAAGGACGCATTTTAAAATTTGCAGATCAGTTACCAGGTACCATGGCAATGAATTTTTTTAATTAGAAAAATAACTACTAATCATGAATAAATTTAACTTACAAATATTGATGCCCAAACCCCAGCCCAGATTTCTGTCTGTAGTTGTGGCTTCAGATTATATGTGTCTTCACGTCTCTGGCTCCCATCATAAGGTGGTCTTGGTCTCTTGAGCACAGAGTAGCAAGTTTCTAGGTATATGTGACAGTCTATTTATTGCATCTGGCCCCTGTTCACCTGGAAGCCTTGCTCAATCTTTTTATTTTCCCATTTATTTTTTTATTAATTGCAAAATTTATATATGTTCATTATAATGATGCAATAATCTAAAAGTATATTTTCTAAAAATAATAATCTCTTCCACTCTGACACTCTTGGGTTAATAGCCTGACATTCTGGTGTGCATAACGTCACAATTTTCTCTATGTTCATACATATAAATATATGAATATGTATTTGTTCTGAAACATATGATCCTGTTTTACAAAAGTGGGATCACACTATACACCTTATTGTGTGATGTGCTTGCTCAAAAAAAAAAAACCGGATACCCATCTGAGTCAACCAATAAATATAATTAAACTGTTTTAAGAACTACATGATATTTTAAAATGCAGATATGTCATGATTTATTCACCTATTTTACTCTTTTAAGAACTTCAGCTTTTCTCTCCTTAATCAATAATTCAGTAAATATCTTTGAATATAGTCTTGTGGGGGTGATGGCCAAGATGGCAAAGTACAATGACCCTGAACTCACCTCTTCCCAGGGACACACAAAAATTACAACCCTTACAGAGCAACTATCTAAGAGAACAACCTGAAGACTAGCAGGAAACATTTTCCACAACTAAAGACATAAAGAGGAACCACAATGAAATGGGTAGGAGAGTAGCAGAAACAGTATAGTTAAGACTCACACGCCCCCAGGTTGGCAAGCCACAGAAGGGAGTAATATCATAATTGTGGAGGTCCTTCCCAAGAAGTCAGGGATCCAAGTTCCACATTGGGTTCTCCAGCTCAGGGGTCCTGCACCAGGAAGATGAGCTCTCAGAATGTCTGGCTTGAAAACAAAGAGAGGCTTGAGAGAACCAGAAAGCTATAGGAAACACATTCTGCTCTTAAAGGGCACATGCAAAATCTCACATGTTCCAAGTTCCAGTGCAAAGACAATAGTTTGAAAGGAGTGTTGGTCAGGCCAACCTGCGGATCTTGGAGAGCTTCCCAGAGAGGCAGAAAGCAAATGGGACTCCCCCTGAGGACAGAGATGCTTGCAGCAGCCATTTGTAGGAGCACATTCTACTGTGATCACACTAGCACTAGCAAATGCTGTTTTGGAATCCTCCCTCTAGCCTATTAGCTCCTGGAACACAGGCCTGCCCACCAGTGGGCCAGTACCAGCCCTGAGCTTCTTCCCCAGGTTGCACCGACAACTGAGTGGGGACCTAGCCCCACCCTCCATCAGGCCAACAGCAAATCTGTGCCCCCACCCCAGCTCTCTAGGCCATGCAGCCAACAACATGAGAAGTCTATCCTGTCCTCCGATAGGCTCACAGTCACTGCACAAGGTGCAGCTTCACAGCCAACCAGGCCGGGGCCAGCCCCACCTACCAGCATGCCCACAGTAGTCTGCCCTACCACAACAGAAGGGCACATGCAGCCCACACAGGGGGCACCCCTAGAATATATAACTCTGGCAACCAGAGAGGAGTGTGCTGCTGGGCCCCACAGCTCATCTCCTACATAAGGCTGCTTCTCCAAGGTTGAGAAACATAACTGACCTACCTAACACATAGAAATAAACACAGAAAATTGGGCAAAATAAGGACACAGAAGAATACGTTCTCAATGATAGAACAAAACAAAACTTCAGAAAAAGAACTAAATGAAGTGGAAATGAGCAATCTGCCCAATAAAGAATTCAAGGTACAATCATAAACATTCTCAACAAACTTGGGAGAAGAATGAATGAACACAGAATTTCAACAAAGAGTTAGAAAATATAAAGAAAAACCAAACAGAACTGAAGAATACAGTAACTGAAATAAAAAGTACACTCACAACAATCAACAGTAGATTAGGTAATTCAGAGGAATGGATCAGTAAACTGGAAGATATAGTAGTGGAAATCACCCAAGCTGAACAGAATAAAGAAAAGTAGAATTTTAAGAAATGAGGATAGCTTAAGAGTTCTCTGGGACAACATCAAGCATGCTAACATTCACATTTTAGGGATCCCAGAAGGACAAAAGAGAGAGAAAGGGGCAGAGAACTTATTTGAAGTAATAATAGCTGAAAACTTCCCTAACCTGGGGAAGGAAACAGACATCCAAGTCCAGGAAGCAGAGAGTCCCAAACAAAATGAACTCAAAGAGGTCCACAACAAGACTCATTACAATTAAAATAGCAAAAATTAAATATAAAGGAAGAATCCTAAAAGCGCAAGAGAAAAGTAACTAGTTATGTTCAAGGGAAGGAAACTCCTGTAAAACAAAGAGCTGACTTTTCAGCAGAAACTCCGCAAGCCAGAAGGGAGTGGCACAGTATAATAAAACTGATGAAAGGGAAAAACCTACAACCAAAAATATTTTACTGAGCAAGGTTATCATTCAGATTTAAAGGGGAGGTAAACAGTTTTAGAGACAAGCAAAAAATAAAAGAGTTCAGAGCCCTAAACCAGCCCTAAATGAACTTCTCTAAGCAGAAAAGAAAAGCACACAACTAGAAATATGAAAATTATGAAAGGAAATATCTCACTGGTAAAAGAAAACATACAGTAAACGTAGCAGATCAACCATTTACAAAGCTAATATAAAAGACAAAAATAGTAAAGTCATTTATATCCACAGTAAGAGTTAATGGATAAGCAAATCAAAGATATGTATAAAATATGATGTCAAAAACACTAAACTTGCCAGGGTGGAGGAGTAAAAATATGGAGTGGTTAGAATGTGTTCATTAAGAGATAATCAACTTAAAATAAACATGTATATGATTATTTTAATACATATATGTTATATATATGATAATATATATATAGTTATATATGAACTTCATAGTAACCAAAACCTAATAGATATACACACACAAAAGAGAAATGAATCCACACATAACATTAAAAATAGCCATCAAATCACAAGGAAAGAGAGAAGAACAGAACCAAAAATAACTATAAAAATAACCTGAAAACAATTAACAAAATGGCAATAAGTACATAAATATTAATAATTATATTAAATATAAATGGACTAACTGCTCCAATCAAAAAACTTAAAGTGGCAGAATGGATACAAAAAAAGACCCAAATACATGCTGCCTACAAGAGATTCACTTCAGATCTACAGATACACACAGACTAAAAATGAGGGAATGGGGAAAAGTATTCCATGTAAACAGAAATCAGAAGAAAGCTGGGGTAGCAAACTTTATGTTAGACAGAATAGACTTTAAAACAAAGACTATAGAAAGAGACAAAGAAGGACATTACATAATGATGAAGGGATCAATCCAACAAGAAGTGATAACAATTGTAAATATATATGTATCCAAATAGGAGCATCTAAATACCTAAATCAAATATTAACAAATATAAAAGGAAAAACTAACAGTAATACAGTAAGAGTAGGGGACTTTAACACCTCACTTACATCAATGGACCAATCATTCAGATAGACAATCAATAAGAAAACAGTGGCCTTAAATGACACATTAGCCAGACAGAATTAATAGATACGTGTACAGAACATTTCATCCAAAATTGGCAGAATACATATTCTTTTCAAGTGCACATGGAATATTCTCTAGGTTCATCACATGCTAGGCCACAAAACAACTTTCAATAAATTTAAGAAGACTGAAATCATATCAAGCATCTTTTCCAACCCCAACACTGAGACTGGAAATCAACAATGAGAAAAAAATTGCAAAACCCACAAACACACGGAATCTAAACACCATGCTACTAAACAACCAATGGGTCAACAAAGACATCAAAGAAAAATTTTTTAAAAACCTGGAGACAAATCAAAATGGAAACACAGTGTTCCAAAATCTATGGGACACAGCAAAAGCAGTCCTAAGAGGGAAGTTTATAGCAACTGACCAGCCTACTTCAGGAAACAAGAAAAATCTCAAAGAAAGGATCTAATCATATATCTAAAGGAACTAGAAAAAGAAGAACAAATAAAAACCAAAGTTAGTAGAAGGAAAGAAATCATAAAGATCAGAGAAGAAATAAATGAAATAGAGACTAAAAAAGCAATAGAAGGGCTTCCCTGGTTGAGAATCGGCCTGCCAATGCAGGGGACACGGGTTTGATCCCTGGTCTGGGAAGATCCCACATGCCATGGAGCAACTAAGCCCGTGTGCCACACAACTACTGAGCCTGCGCTCTAGAGCCCATGAGCCACAACTACTGAGCCCGCATGTCACAACTACTGAAGCCTGTGCACCTAGAGCCCGTGCACTGCAACAAGAGAAGCCACCGCAATGAGAAGCCCGCGCACTACAACGAAGAGCAGCCTCCACTCACTGCAACTAGAGGAAGCCCACGCACAGCAACAAAGATCCAATGCAGCCAAAAATAAATAAATAAAAGAATAAATAAATTTATTAAAAAAATAAAGTGATAGAAAAAAATCCATGAAACTAAGAGCTGGTTCTTTGAAAAAATAAACAAAATTAATAAACCTTTAGCCAGACTCATCAAGAAAAAAAGAGAGAGGGTGCAAATAAATAAATTCAGAAATGAAAGAGAAATTACAACCAAACGACAGAAATACAAAGGATCATAAGATTACTATGAACAATTATATGCCAATAAAATGGACAACTTAGAAAAAAATGGATAAATTTCTAGAAATGTCCATCTCCCAATACTGAATCAGGAAGAAATAGAAAATATGAACAGACCAATTATCAGTAATGAAATTGAATCAGTAACAAAAGACCTTACAATAACAAAAGTCCAGGATCAGACAGCTTCACAGGTGAATTCTACAAAACATTTAAAGAAGAGTTAACACCTATCCTTCTCAAACTATTCAAAAAATTGCAGAGGAAGGTACATTCTATGAGGCCAGCATCACCCTCATACCAAAACCAGGCAAAGACACACACACACACACACACACACACACAGAAACACACACACACATTATAGGTCAATATCCCTGATGAACACAGATGCAAAGTTCCTCAACAAAATATTAGCAAACCAAATTCAACAATACATTAAAAGGATTATACACCATGATCAAGTGGGATTTATCGGCAAATCAGTCAACATGATACAACACACTAACAAGTTGAAGAATAAAAATCATATGATCATCTCAATAGATGCAAAAAAAGCTTTTGAAAAAATTCAACATCCATTTATGATAAAAATTCTCAACAAAGTGGGTATAGAAGGAACATATATCAACATTATAAAAGGTCATATATGACAAACCCACAGCCAACATCATATGCAATGGTGAAAAGCTGAAAGCATTTCCTCTACTATCAAAAACAAGACAAGGATGTCCACTCTCACCACTTTTATCCAACATAGTTTTGAAAATCTTAGCCACAGCAATCAGACAAGAACAAGAAATGAGAGGAATCCAAATTGGATAGGAAGAAGTAAAACTGTCATTGTTTGCAGGTGACATACTCTATAGAGAAAATCCTAAAGATACTATCACAAAACTATTAGAATTAATAACTGAATTCATTAAAGTTGCAGGGTACAACATTAATATACAGAACTGTTGCATTTCTATACACTAATAACAATCAAAAAGAGAAATTAAGAGAACAATGCCATTTACAATGTCATCAAAAAGAATAAAATGCCTAGGAATAAATCTAACCAAAGTGGTAAAAAACTTGTACTCTAAAAACTGTAAGACATTCATTAAGGTAATGGAAGACTACACAAACAAATGGAAAGATATACTGTGCTCATGGACTGGAAGAATTAATATTGTTAGAATGACCATACTACCCAAGGCAATCTACAGATTCAATGCAACCTCTATCAAAATATCAAAGGCATTGTTCACAGAACTAGAACAAATAATTCTAATATTTGTATGGAAACACAACAGTCACTGACTTGCCAAAGCAATCTTGAGAAAAAAGAACAAAGCAGTAGGTATCACACACCCCTATTTCAAACTGTCCTACAAAGCTACAGTAATCAAAACACTATGGTACTTGCACAAAAACAGACACACAGATCAACAAACAGAATAGAGAGCCCATAAATAAACTCACACTTATATGGTCAATTAATCTATGAAAAAGCAGGCAACAATATACAATGGGGAAAAGACAGCCCTTTCAATAAATAGTGTTGGGAAAACTGGATGGCTACATGCAAAAGAATCATACCTGACTACTTTCTCACACCATATACAAAAATAAACTCAAAATGGATTAAAGACTTAAATTTAAAACCTGACACCATAAAACTCAAGCAATGTACTCTTTGACATTAGTCTTAGTAATATTTTTTGGAGCTGTCTCCTCAGACAATGGCAACATAGTAAAAAATAAACAACATAGTAAAAAATAAACAAATAAACAAATGGGGCATCAAACTAAAAAGCTTTTTCACAGTAAAAGAAACTATCAACAAAATGAAAAGGCAGCCTACAGAATGGGAGAAGATATTTGCAAATGACATAAGATGAGGGGTTAATGTCCAAAATATACAAAGAACTCATATAATTCAACATCAAAAAAACAAAGAACTCCATTAAAAAATGGGGAGAGGACTGAACAGACATTTTTCCAAAGAAGACATACAGATGGCCAGCAGGTACATGAAAAGATGCTCAATGTCACTGGTCATCAGGGAAATGCAAATCAAAACCACAATGAGGTATTACCTCACACCTGACAGAATGGCTATCATCAAAAAAGACAACAAATAAAAAGTGTTGGCAAGGGTGTGGAGAAAAGGGAACTCTGGTGCACTGTGAGTGAGATTGTAAATTGGTGCAGCCACTATGGAAAACAATATGGAGGTTCCTCAAAAAATTAAATGTAGAATTTCCATATGATCCAGTAATTTCACTTTGCAGTATTTACCTGAAAAAAATAAAAACACTAATCAAAAAGATATATGCACACCAATGTTCATTGCAGCATTATGTATAATAGCCAAGACATGAAAAGCAACCTAAGCGTCCATCAATAGACAAATAGACAAAGAAGATGTGGTGTGTATATATGTATACATGTGGTACATATATGTGTACACGCAGACTGGAATATTACTCAGTTATTTAATAAAAGAAATCTTTCCATTTGCAACAACATGGATGGATCTAGAGGATCTTATGCTAAGTGAAATAAATCAGACAGAAAGAGACAAATACTGTATGATTGTACTTATTTGTGGAATCTAAAAAACAAAATAAACAAACAAACCAAACTAAAAACAGACTCATAGATAAAGAACAGATGAGCAGTTGCTGGGGGTGTAAGGGGGCACAAAATAAGTGATGGGAATTAAGAGGTATAAATCTCCAGTTATAAAATAAATAAGTCATGGGGATGTAATATGCAGCATATGGAATATGGTTAATAATATCGTAATAACTTTGTATAGGGACAGATGTTTACTAGGCTCATCGTTATGATTATTTCATAATTACACAAACGTCAAATCATTATGTGGTATACCTGAAACTAACATAATACTGTATGCCAACTATATTTCAATTTAAAAAAATTTAAAGAAAATAGGCTTGTATATAATTTTATCAGTACTGGTACTTTTAATCCAATAGGACAGAATCCCAAAATGGTAAGAAAATTTCAATCTTGCCACTTCTTTTCAGAATAACAGAAATAATTTGCACCCACTCCAATATTTTAGAATATCTATTTCCCTACATCCTCAAAAGCACTGGGTATTACTCTGCCTTAAAATTTGCCAATCTAATGAAAGATATTAATTATATTTTGTCATTTTAATTTTTATTTTGACTAGTAATGAGGATGAACATCTTACTTACCAGCTATTGGAATTATAAATTTACTGCTATAATGCTATTCTTATCTGTTGATTATTTTTTCTTGTCAGTTTGCAGACAATTTTTATATATGAAACATTGTCATAAATCAATCTTTATTTTTTTACCTAGTTTAAATCATCTTTGGCCATGCAAGTATGCCTGTTTGGTGTATTTTTCAGGTTTTCTATTTTTCCTAGGAATATCTCCTCTACTGCAATTCTTCTCTTAAATTAATTTCTAATGTTTTAATAGCATTATTTACATTTAAGTTTTTCAATCTATTTGGAATTATTTTCATGTGTGACATGAGGTAATTTTATTCCCTTCCAGAAGAAGAGCTGGTTTTGCCAAACTGACCACTTAGATAACTGACCTTTTTCTCACGGAAACAAAATGCTACCTTTGCCTTATATTGAGTTCCCACATATGCGTGGATCTATATCTGGTCTCTTTATTCCATTCCATTGATATCTTTGTCTATTCCTAAGCCAAACTGTATTGTTTTAATTATGATGGCAGCTTCCATCTTATTGTTCATCACATAGGACCTAATATTGAGAAACAGTGAATGTTTGAACAAGATACACCTGGTGTAGAAGAAAAAATGTTAGTGTTCAAATCAGAAACTAGGAACTGAAATTTTCACACCAGTCAAGTAACTTTGAAATTACTTCTTCCATCAGTGCTTGCTGATGTCTTAACTTTTTACCCCTAAGTATTTACTATAAGTATTATTTTTTTAATCTGAGTGTGAGCATTCTGTAAAAGGCAAAACTATAGGGGCTAAGTAAAAATAGGTCAGAAGTTACCCAGGGTTTGCGTTGGGGAGAGGGAACTGACTGCAAAGGGTGACCGGGTAGTTCTTCAGACCTGGAAATGCTCTATATCTTGACTGTGGTGGCGGTTAAATGACCATATACATTTGTTAGAGTTCATCAAACAGTACACTTAAAAAGTGTGAATTTAATTATATACCAAGTATATCTTAATAAATTTGACTTAAAATATATGAGTGTTAAATATGTCATTTTTTCTATATTTTGGGGATAAAACCTGATCTACTTCCTGCAATACACAGAGCTGGAATCCAAGCTTGACTTTGTTTCAACCCCCTGTAACAAAACAAGAGCAGAATTTTAGGGGGAAATGTGGCACTCCTGTCACTGTTGCATTTTGACTTTCTGTCTTATGAAGAAATCATCCTAGGGAAGCAATTCACTCTCTTACATAGGGTCACAGGTTTTATTACAATTCCCAACAAGCATTCTATGAACTGTGAAAGATACTGACATTTTCCTAAAGCTAGGGGTTAGAGCTGGAGGTCTGGTCCTCAGTAGCATCTAAGCACTAATTTTCCACTTAAGGAAACTGAGGCTGAATGAGGTTAAAATTGGCAGAGCTATGGAGCTACAGTGTTTTTGTTCCCACTTTCTCTACTTTTGTCAGTGCATTTTAGGACAAAACTGTTCTAGCTGACTCTTACTAGAATATACAAGCAAACAACTAGACCATGTCTCAAAAACCAGATCCCAAAAGCAAGGGAAGATTGATGAGCACTTCTGCAGAGAGCCAGCACCAGTCTCAGTCCCAGACATAGGGACAGGAGGCTCATCCTGGTAATCTACTGAAACAGCCCCGATGGCAGCTCCAGATTTAACGTTATCAGGGTTTATCCTAGAGGAGTTAGTTTTCAGAGTCAGACAAGGAGGAGGGAAGGGGAAGAGACTAGGTTTAAGAGATATCATGACAATGTGCCTGCTTTTTCTCACTTGTGAAAATGTAGGCTATCTGGAAGTAAACTAATAGGAGCCATCTTGAATTAACAGATTATCACTAATACCTTTTAGCCACTTGTATTAAACTGCAGAATAAATTTACAGCTTTTTATTCCTAGTACCATTCTAGTCTTCAGATGATTTTGTTAAGCTTTCCTTATACCTGTATTTACATTATACTACATTAATTTTTATATTCATTATTTGGACAAGATAACTCAGCATATTAAAACAATATGGCATATTAATAACCCATTGCCAATAAGATGGCTTGGCTTTTCCTAGATCTTCCTTAGGGATAACTTTTGCCCTTAAAAAATCCGAAGGGTGATAAAGTTTCTCATAGTGGCCCTGATATTTCTTTCAAGTGGGGTATCCCTTTCTATAGACTGAAGAATATCAAGGTGATATTAATAATAATAAATAAAGTAATAAATGCCATCAAGTAGTTTAGAAAAGAACACTCTAAATGTTGGAGCTATTCAAAATAGAGTGGGCTGCCTTCAGAAAGGAATTCCTAGAAATGTTCAAGATGAACCTAGAGGCTTTCTTTCGTTCATTCACCATTCCTTTATTGAGCACCTGAAGATTCTTGCCAGGCGTATGGTTAAAGGAGTTCATGCTAGGGGATGAGTCTGGACTCAATGGCCTTTAAAGTTTCTTACATTTCTACGCTTCTTGATTCCATGTTTCCACATTTTTATTCAGAATTTTCAATGGAAGACAATAGGCCATGTGTAATTCACTGGTTTCATAATTTCATCTTCTATGGCTGAATAATTTCCCACCATACCTTTGCCATGTAAAGATGACAATAAATACCTTTACAAGGTTTCACTGATTTATGAAAATCATAACAAAAATGGCAAATGTAAATACCTCTCATAACATTTCACTTTGGCCTGAACTATAAATCAGGATATTTCATAATATCTACAACAAAAATATACTGTCACTACTATATATGAGGAAATAAGTAAAAATTATATGGATAATTATGTACGTGTTAACTTTGCATCAGTGTATTACCATTAAAAGGCATATAGAATCAACACTCCTCAGTAGCAGGAAAACAGAGTTGCCAAGAAAAACAAAAAAAAACAGGATATGCTTCTTAATCATTGTATGCATAGAGCTAGAAACTGGGAATGAAATAATTGATCTCAAGGAGGATAGCAAAGTATTTTTCCTCCTCATTCTTTAGTGAGCAACCTCATTCTCCAGTAACACTACGGAAGCTTATGTGCTGTAGCTGTTAATGCTGTTAAGAAAATTATTCGGTTATTTGGGATAGAAAGCACTTCAGAATCTGAATAGTACAGAGAAAAGCTTGTCACTGTAGTTACTGCTGGAAAGAAAGACAGCGATCTATTTATACCTGAGGTAGTGATAGAATGAACACATAATGGTAACTAGGTGACAACATCAGTTAATAACTAAGGCTCTTGTCTACTTTGGCAAATTGCACGAGGATCAGAGATTGGCTAAATATCATGCTGGGAAATTCAGGACAGGCATCTGTTTATCTTCTGTATGCCTGTTTATCCCATCCAATTAGCTGAATTATTGTCTTTCATCTCTGCATTTTGCCCTTTATATTAAACCCTAATAATAGACACTGAAGTCTAGATTTTCAACCACAGAGTAATAATGCAATTATTGTAATATGGAAGCCACTAGTATCTTTAGAAATGGGAGATAATGGAGATATGTAAGAAAATTAAATTCAAATATAACTAAAAATAGCCCTTTTTAGATTTTTTCAAACACTGACTAAAAATAGCACTCACAGTTTTAATTCCTTCTAAATATTTTGAAATGAACTCAAAGGAGGCAGAAGTGGTTGACTGTCAGTTCAACGACTGTCCTTTTTACTCTGTAGTGAGGACTGTCATTAAGGGAAGTGGGCAAATGCTAATAACAGAAAGAAGTAAGGGACACTGGGCAGGGAACTACAGACCTGTCCTTGGGAACTACAATGTTGCTCTACCTTAAAAGGGATACTTAAAAGCTCAATTAGGTAATTTTCATCACTTGCTTTCATCTTCTTTAAAAAAGACATTACTTAACTTCTAGGAGTAATATGCAGGTTTTGTTTTGTTTTGTTTTATTTAGCAGGAGAGCACTACAAATGTATCTTTCCTAGATACTAGATACCAATGCACATATATTTATTTGTTTCTCTTCCTGAAAATGTCCAGAAGGGCAATGGGCCAGGGACATCTGAAAGGCCTATGGCAAGCAATATGAAAAGAATGCCAACTGGAAAATTTTAGGCTCAAATAAAATAAAGCCAGATGCTTCTGACACATACAAATATTTCCTTTTTCTTATGGTGACATGAAGGTTACCCTCTCCTTAAAAAAATATTTCCCTCTTTATTTCCTTTTATACAAGTCACAAATCTGTGGTAACTCACAAAAATACCAGGTGTTTCATGAACTTAACTTTGTCATTAAAATGGTTCCCAAAGATCATTTCTTTTACAACTTCCAGATCATGGTAGCTAGGCTACAGAATCAGGCAGCACTACCTTCTTCCACCCTAAAGTCGGGTCTGGGAATACTGAAAAAGGTGATCAAAAGAACTAGTCAGGTCTCAGAACCAACCATTCACACTGGAAGCATTTTCTCACCTGCCTCCATTTTCCCTTCCTCCTTCTAGTCCCATTATCTTGCTTTGGCTTCTGTTGAGGTCAATCCTCAACGGCCACATGGAAACCCAGTTAGCAGAGTTATATTTCCACAGTCAAAACAATTTCATTCTGTCCAACAAACCCACCAAATGCCCTAAAAGACCAACTTGGCCATGCACAGAAGGGCTTTGGTTTCCTACGATTCAAATACCAAAGTTGGAATGAAACTAAATCAAATTATTATCAGATTATCAGGGTTTGGCTGACTCTCTGCCCTTCATCATATGGCAGATGAATTCTCCTGAACTGGCTTGCCCCCAAGTGCTGACAGTGCCTTTGAGGGTATTATGGGAGGGATCAAAGCGCTAAGTATCCCTGAAGGATTTGTATGTTTTTTTAAGCATGCAGCTACCTGAATACCCATAGTCTATTAATTTGCCCAAAAGAACAGAAATAGTTTTCACAAATTTAGTTCTCATTTTATGTCAGGACTTTGGTTCCACTGAAGATCTTAAGTTTTACAATTGTTAATTGATCATGAGACATGTAGAACATAAAAACACCACTTAACATACTAATAAGTGTGACAATTTTAACAATCCATTTTATTTTCTCATGAACTGCCTGAATTTGAGACAGTAACAGAATATTCTTATTTTATCCAAGTAAGTAATTCTATTGCCTACTCATAGTGCTACAAAGCATCCCTGTTTAGTTGTAATTTAATTTATGAACTAAATTTAACTCATTTTAATAGTTGTTGAAATTGGGCAATTGATACATGAAGATTCATTAAGCTATGTGTTCTAATTTTGCATGTGTTTGAGAATTTCCATCGAGTAAACCTTAAAAATATAATTTAAATTTAAATTGTTCAAAATTGCTTTTAAGCCCAATTATTTCAAGGGAAACATCAGGACTTTACTCAAGGATTTGCTTGATTGCAAAGGCAAATCATCTACACGCTTTAAAATTTACAAGTTTAAAATTTCCTACCAAGTGTGAAAATGCCCTGTGAATCAAAGAGTCAAAGAATTTGTATGTTTTGCAGTACTCACAGCATGAAAGGTCTACTGATGGTCCATATAATTCATTTTCTGGGCTCACAGCAGTCTTCAATCAAAACTGTTCTGGAGAGAATGGTACCTAGCTTTTATTTTATTTTACTTTCCAGAGAAAATGAAATATAACTTATGTATTACTATAAAAACCAATGTTTCTTGTTCTGTTTTTTCAAATCTGCAACTATAGGGGTGGGATGGGGAAAAGAAGAGAGGAGAGGAGATTACCATTAGGAGGATGAGTAATCTTTATTTCACTAGGAAACGACCTTAGAAGACACTGACTGGGACATTTTCAGTATTCCATAATTCTAGCTGTTCTGGGGAAATCATGAGAAAGATTATTTCAGAGTTGTTTCTGTAGCTGTAGTATTTAACCAAATTAGAAAGTAACAAGATCAGATAAAATATAAAGGAAATTAGAATATGTATTTAAAACACACAAACAAATTAAAAACACACACTTTTCAAAGCCTCCATTGTTGTTCCAAAATATCCAGGTCAATTTCAGTTTGGATTAAATTAATTTAAATATTTTAACAAATACATATCAATATGTAAATGTTACATTTAGTGGCTGTAAGTAGGGAACAACATTTGCACAGAACAATAATTACAGGAGAGAGAGAGGAAGTAGAAAAACTTCATGGCTGAAGCTTTCATTCCATCTTCTATTCCAGAAGCTTTTCTTCATGTCTCTGACTTTCTTTCTGACCTATACATTCTCCATCACCAATATCAGCCTTTTAGAAGGTCAGTGAGGATAAGTCAAGGACTATGATAGGCTTGAGGGAAAGAGTTAAAAAGAGGACAATAGCTGGCATTTAAAAAATTTTCCCTGAAAACAGGACTGATTCCAATGGTTTTATAACATATTAAGCAAAGAAGTTATCAAAACAAGTGATCGTAATTTTTATTGTACTATCAAAAATTATGTGCTGCTTTGGATATCAATTCAAATGGAGAAATACGTACTTCCAACCGAAAACTGTTTGTGTTTCTCAGGCTGTTAATTTTGTCCCATTAAAATGTGCACCATTTCAAATACAGATGATTCATTAATTCATAGGGATGGAACAGTAAAGGCCTTTCAAGATCCTTTGTAGATAAGAAGGGTGTGGCTGGCCCAAAAGTCTGTTTCAGGTTAATGGTTGAGCCCGGCTCCAGCTTCACAGGGTTTCCCTCCTCAGGGTTCCAGTACCAGACCCTTTCCACTGCACCATCATAAGAATGTGAATCCTGACAGCCCACGTGGCAAAGTGACATGACTTGAAAGAGGTGACACAGTGGTTAGACATACCAGCAAACACCACCATTTCTCTGAGAGGAGGTCTCACTGATAACCTGAGAAGCCAGGTGCCACACTTGTGGGGTAGAAAGGCTTAGAAAGTGTTAGGGTAGCTGAAATCTTGCCACAACAATACTGGCCCTCATCAGACGAGAGTCCAGCATAAGAAGCAGGAATTCAAGAAGAAGGTCTTCCTTCTCCTTCCAGACTCCCACCTCTGCCAGAAACACAGTAGAGCCACCTGCACACCATTAGAAGGATGGGAACTTTTTCTAAAACATGAAAACATTTATTAAACACATACCTGTACTGTTCATCTACTAGTCATAGTTCATCTACTTTACTCCAAGTCCTTTTCTGAGGTAGCATATTGATATTCTAACCTCCTTTTGTGGGATATCAGATCGGGAAAGAAGGGAGTTTGCTCCTTTCAAATTATTTACACAAACACATTTCAAATATATTTCATAATTTAAGTCCTCATCCCAAAGGGATGCTGCCGCATGACTGTTACTGAACACATCTTGTTCCCTCAGCCAAATGGATGAATTCAACAGTACTTTTTTTGGTAACGCTCCATGAGAGCAAGATGTTTTGTCTAATTTGTTCCCTGCTATATTCTAAATGCCTACAACAGTGCCTAGTATGTAGCAGGTCCTCAATAAACAGTTGATGAATAAATGAATACAAGTTTTGGTTTTTTTTCTTACAGCAGTAGACATCAGGCATCACAGCTATCTAGAAAACACTAATTGTCAACTAGAAAACACAGGAAGACAAAGGGTCAAATCAGAGCTTTCTAAGCAGGGAACAGTATTAATATGGTCTTCTCACTCAAAAATTCTTTTAAAAGTAACTTGAAAGTGTACAGATTTACACTAGATCCTGCTAGGAAATGGCTGATGTTTTTCAGAAACATGAAGACACGCTCCCTACCCCCACACCAATGATTGATTTTAACATAAAATGCCAGTTGCTAACCTGTAATTCTGCTGCAAAAAGTTACTTTTTGAAACGTGTTTCCGGTACTCCTGTGAACTGCTTCGTAGCTTGCTGACTGGCACAGTCTTTTCAGTCTATGAACTTTGTTTTGGGGGGGACCAAGATCTAGGTAATATATCCAAAATAGTCTTAATTTTAAGCCCCTGTGGTTTGTGTGCAATTTTTCTACTATTCAGCAGTTCATTCTGGGTTATTCATTAATATTAACTGATCATGTCATTAAAGTAAATGTGCAATATGCATTTCTTTCCCTTTTCTGGTCATCATTTATATTTTTTAAAGTTTAATATTCAGATAAAACTTTTCTCTTCCTTTTTTTTTTTCTTTTTCCAAATAAAACTACTCTCACAGAACCGCTAAAGTACAAGAGTTATCAAAGAACCACTATAACAATCTTGACTTTTTCTACAGGTTGGAACAGTCATTTCATTTTGGTAGCCTTATACACTGTTGAGTAGATTAGAGACATGAGATAATACACTAAAGATCTGAAGTGACCTGCTTTTAAATCCTCAAAGGGATAATACATAACTGAAGGTGAGTGGGTTGATTGATAGTCATTAGCCAAAGGGTAAGATAGTTGAACTTCACATAAAACTTCCATTAAATTCAATACTCCTTTGATGCAGGATTATTCTATTTGCACTTAATACTACAGTGAAATTCATTGTAGAATTCAGATTTGTATGTACACATACACTGTAACTAACACATATATTTGTATGTATATAAAATATGTCATGTTTTTGTATGCTCTCGTTCATTTTACAGATTCTATTTCTCTGGAAGATCAGTGTGGAAAGATCTGAACAAAAAAGGAATCTATAATTAACACTTAAAACTATAATATCCAGAAATGTGATGTCCTTGTTTTGCTTTCCTGCTTATGTTGGGTAAAACAACATTCTATCAGTGATATCCTAATTTTGCTTCTCCTCCAGGATTTTAAAATAATAATGGAAAGATTCAGTCAGACATTGGATGGTTATCTATCTGGGATGCTAAGGAGCAAACTGCTTCATTGCCAATAGACAGGACTACACAGACTATAAAAACCCTTCTCTTTTGAAGATGCAATGCTTCCTCAAAATGCTGATTTTCAAAGAGCAACTTGGTATTTGGGTGGAATAAACTCATTTTTTGTAATCCAGTATGCCAATCCTAAGGCTGTTTCATCTAACTGTACTACTATCATCTAGCTCAATTTATCATCCAGCAAAAAAGACAAATAACAGAGGCAAAAGCAAACAGAGTGGATTCTAGAGACCCTTAGTATGAGAAAACAGTAGCCCAGGTAATAACCACAGACTTATTATTCTTACCTTCACTAAATTGATAAATATTTATTAAACAACTATATCGATTACTGGGTTAAGATGTGAGGCTACACCGAGGAACAAAGAACACTTACACTGAGCTAGACAGTTCTAATAGTTTAACAGGTATTAACTATCTAATCTTCACAAAAAAAACAATAAAGTAGGTACTTTTTAATCCTCAGAATACAGATGAGCAAACTAAGGAAGCAACAAGTTAAGCAAATGCCTAAAATCGACCATGTAGTAAGCAACGCAGGCAGGAACCCAATCAGTGCCATGTATCTCCTTAGTCTATGATCTTACTCTCTAAATTAAACCATTGCTACAATTAGGAAATAAAGGGATAAAGGATAGAGTAATAAATTATGGCTTAAATGACCTTAAAATTATTTTATATTTACATTTAAAGTGAGGCTAGCTTTCGAGCCAGGAATTCCACTATGACGAATTTATCTCAGGAATACACTTGGACAGGTTTACAAAACTATATATTTAATAATGAACATTTCAGCTTTGTCTGAGATAATGAAGAACTGGAAACAATCCTCTATCAGTTGGTTTGCTTTTAGCTGCAAGTAACAGAATACTTGACTAAGGTGGCTTAAACAATAGGAGTTTATTAGCCTATAAGAATTCCTGAAAAGAAGGTTCCAGAGTTAGTTCAGCAGCTCAAGAATGTCAAAGATTCAGAATCTTAATCTTCATACCCTATTATCCTTGGCATAATTTTGTTCTTAGGCTTCATTCCTCGTGGTTACAAGAAAGCTCCTGCAACTCCAGGCATCACACCTCACACAATCACAACCAAAGTCAAGAAGAGGACAGTTTCTCCAAGCATGTCATTTTTTTATCTAGTAGGAAAACCCATTCCAGAAACTTTATTTGGGCTCTTTGACCAGGTTTAGGCCTCATGCTCTATGCCTTAGCTGTAAGGAAGATCGAGAAAGTGAATAACTGGCATTTCAGCCGCTATTATGGGAAGGAGGATTTGCCAAAAAGGAAGAGGGGAAGCTCTTGCATGGGCAGCCAGTTGGGACTACCAGAAACCTCAAAGTCTAAAAATAGAATATCCATATAGTATAATATTGCACTGCTATCATAAATGATGATATGGGTAAGGGGTATCTTACATGAGGAAAAAAATCAAAGTATAAGAAATCTGATGTACACAAAAGATATACACCAAAAAGCTAACAATGGTTATCTCTTTGTGATAGGCTTAGAGAGGTATTTTTACTTTCTTTGTATTTTTATAAATTAACATAAATTGCTTTTATAATAAAAGACTATTTTCAGTTTTGAAAAGCAATATAATTCAAAGAGAAAAATTATTTCCTATCAAAATATTAATGTTCTTTGGCTCAGCTTGGAAGCACAGAGTTGAATAGTCAAAAAATGAACAAGACATTTTAATCAAAATTTGTTTTGCATTACTGTCATGAAGAAATGAAAGAAAGACAAAAGAGAAATCAAGCAAATGGTCACTGGAGAATTTTAAACATGGAAAAATAAAAATGTTTTGTTAAGAGATGATGATACAACTAAAATCTTTAAAGAAAGGGCTGTTGCAACTTAATATGTTAAAAGGCATTGCTGTATGGATTTCTTCTCTTATGAGAATGCCTTTCACTCTTGCCAAGATCAGCTTTATGCTAGCCACAGAAATTAAAATAGTTTAAGAGAAGAAGGAAAATACTCTTATTTGGGGGAACGTAATTCACAGTTTTAACAGCATGATGATATTGGCCAGTATTTTAGTGCTTGGTTAAAACAAATGGCTAAAACTTTTCTTGGTTAATTGAACATTTTAAATCATTTTAATTATATAAGTTATATATAAACACTTCCCATTGCATGAACTTCAAACACCATCGAAGAATAAAAGTAAAAAATGAAATTCCTATTTCATTGCCCCCAATAATCTTTGGCTTGTCTCCCTCCAAAGAAATAACCACTATTAAATTTAGGAGTTATCTCTTCAGATATTTGCTACATATTCAGATTTTTTTAACCTTAATTAAATCATAGTGTACACATTGTTGTACCATGTGCTTTTTATAACATAATAGTATGTCTTGTGTATCTCTCTATGTCATTACATACAGATCTCTCAAATTTTTTCAGGAGCTACCAAATCTATTTAAACACTCTTCTTTTGATGGACATTTAGACTATCCCCAATACTTTGCTTTTATAAAAAATACTGCAGTGAACATTTTACACATCAAGTTTTGTTCAGTTCCATGGATAGTTTAGTAGTATACATTTTTAGAAGTGAAACTGCTAACTTTAAATGTATACACATTTAAGATTTTTTTTTTTTTTTGCGTTACACGGGCTTCTCACTGTAGTGTCCTCTCCCGTTGCGGACCACAGGCTCCGGACGCGCAGGCTCAGCGGCCATGGCTCACGGGCCCAGCCGCTCCGCGGCATGTGGGATCTTCCCTGACCGGGGCATGAACCCGCATCCCCTGCATCGGCAGGCGGATTCTCAACCACTGCGCCACCAGGGAAGCCCTACGTTTAAGATTTTGATAGACAGTGACACAACACCCTCCAAAACTGTTGTACCAATTTCACACTCCATCCAGCAGGATTTGAAAATGCTTGTTCTTTCCATCTTCAGCAGCACTAAACATCAACAGACGTGGGGAATATCGCTGTATTTGTTTTAATTCATACTGTGAGTACTAATAGTGAGGCTGAACTTCTTTCATGTGTTTACACAAATAAACATTTATACTAATAGCTGTGGCTTGGATTTAAATTGGGCTATTATTACATGAGAACACGATGGGTTGATCACTTATTATATTAGCCATATTCATCTTTACTTTATAAAAATATGCTCTCTCAGGTACTTTATTTTTTATAATTATAAAAGACATATATATATACTTTAATTGTAGTATATTTTTAATACAGAAACATATAAAGAATAAACATCACCTGTAATTCTAGACCTTTAGATACTCAATAATAACTTTTTCATACTCTATACAATCATAAATGTATATAATATGTGTATATAATATAGCCACATTATACATATATCTATTAGAAGACATTTGTTTTCAAAATTGAGCTCATATTGTACATATTATTTCATATCTTTTGTCTCATAACAGTATTTTATAAATACTATTTGTTTTTACATCAATTGGCCTTCAAATGGCTGCCATATGGCTATATCCCAAATTTATTAGCCAGGCCTTTATTTTGCACTGAACTTATAAACTATTCAATTTTTTAAAATTTAAAATAAGATCTGCTAAAAATCCTTACAGGTTAAATTTTATATTCCTATTTCCTTCATATAAATTACTATAATTAAAATGATTGGCTCAAAGTATATAAACATCTTTAAATCTTGGGATTTCTACTTATATTTTAAACTATGCATATGTGTGTGCAACTTTTAATAATTTATACTTCCACTAGTGATGTCTGAGAGTGCTCATATTTCTATAAGCTTCAAACAATAGGTATGAAACATAGTTTTTAATCTTTTATAATTTAATAGATTAAAATACTATCATATTGTTTAATTAGAATTCCTATAATCACAATTTATATTGAACATTTTATGTGTTTAACTATTTATTAAATATAAATATATTTATGTATTTATTCTTCACTGAATTTCCTAGACATATTCTGTCTACTTTTCAATTCAGTTGTCTACTTTTTCATATTGATTCATAAAATCTCTTTATATAGTAAAGACATTAACATTTGTTTCTGGTTTCTTTTATTTTTTATCATTTACTTCTTTAATAAATCTGCCATATAAATAAGGTACAGATTCAACTTAAGGAAAACTATGTGACAATATAAATGGAAAACAAATATTGCAAACAATTGGCCTAAGTTTAGAAATCTTGAAATATACATGGGCAATGTTCATGCTTCTAAAATGCATTCTACTGTGATATTTTCAAATAACCATCAATAGCCAAAATTATATGAAATTCCTTTTTGAGTGTCCTAGAATCAAACTATATCAGCATTAGTAGGCTCTTCAAGAAACTTTTCAGTATCTTAATGAAATATGCAAGTATATATTTTTTCAAGCCTAATGTTTAGGTTTTGAAGTAAGATAAAGGAAATTCAAATGATGCTTTGTTAACTTCAGTAAGATATTTAACTTCTCTGTGCTTCCTTTTCCTCATTTATAATAATACGGATGAATAATAAGACTAGGTATCTTATAGGGTTGTTTTTTAAAAATAATTAAATTGTGTAATTTATGTAAAGCACTTAGAATTATGCTAAGCTGGAACAAAACTGTTACTCCATAGATCATGATAATAACTATTTTAGAATTATTTATATTACTTACAAAGAAATTCCTGTACCATTAAAGTGTACAGCAAACAAAAAGCAATTTTACATAAAGTCTATTATTCCCTTTGGGAAACTCTTTTAAGTCAGTTTATGTCTGATGAAAGCCTGCAGTGTATTGGTCTTTAGAGAAAGCATGAGCATTTTTGAAGCACTGGTGACTCAGATTGATGTGTTCCTTCCTCTTTGGTGTTCATTCTTACCTCTTGGACAATTGAAACAGAAAAGACATGGCCTGAGGGCATTCTTTTCCACAATGTCTCTTCCATAGATTTGACCCAGACCATGCATATGGCTCCCGGTAGGTGGATTTTATTTAAATGAATGAGATTGTCCAATGTTTAATTCATGACACAGAGTTTAAAAGCACACTGATAGAGAGGGTAGATCAAAATACAACTCAATGGGGATCATATTTTTATAAACTGCAGGCTGCTCCTTATAGATATATAAAATACGTAATTCAATAAACATCCTCATATTTAGAACTGTATGCAAATACCAAAGACTGATGAACTGCCTGTAAATTTCTACCACTACTTTGTGACTTTCATTTCTGCTCATCACTGACAAGGCTTCATGCACAATTTAAAAGCCTGTTTTTAGAAAAAAGAGGATGGAAACATTGTGTCTGAGCATCCAGAGCATCTGGCAGCCTACCTGGACCTCATTCAAGTGCTCTGCTCTCCCAGCCCCTTGCATGGAAAAAGGTGGTTAGCTCTAAGAGAGGAAAGAAAACATAACATGAAAGTCTTCTCAAAAAACACATCTGAGAAAGCTCAAAAGAGTGAATAATAGAAAACAGCCAACACTCAGCCGCTGGGGGTTGATAACTTGGTTTGTTTTTCTTTCCACTCCCTCCTACTGCCTGCCTTTTGGTCACTTCACTACTCCTTGGCACATATAGGAGGGGGAATGTGTGTAGGGTCAGACAGGGGAAGGCAGAAGATCATCAGTCAATTTTGCATCTTGCTAGTAGTTCTAGAGAAAGGTTGGGTTGAAACAGAAGAAGGCAATGAGGATTAAGGATTATCTGTGACTTTCAAAGACCATTGTTCCTTCATTATTATGAAAACTCAGCAGTGGGCTGCAGGTTCACTCTTATTTATTCATGCACATGGAGAAAGTGAATACAATAAGCATTTCCATATAGTCCAGAACTCACAGCTCTGAAAGTAAGAGTAATATTTAGAAATGCTATTGCCTTTAAAAAAAAAAAAAAAAAAAAAAAAAAGAAAGAAAAAAAAGAAAAGAAAAACAGCAATTTAGGTCAGATAAAATTAGAGAAAGCCAAAGTCCAGCTGTTTTTAGGCTTTACCCAATATTAGTAACATTGTGGTTTTGTAACGACAATATAAAATGTGCTTTCAGAGGTGTTTTTCCGTTTAATTCCCTAACTTCTAAATGTTTGCTATTTTATCCATATGTTTCTAGTTCTTGTACATTGAATATTCTTAAGACGTCATTTTGCAAGGCCTATTTGATGTTCAGTAAGACTTTTGTTACCGTTAGAAAGCAGAAATCATGATTTGTAGAGGGAAATTTTTACAAGTTTGAAGATTGCTTTTGAGGTTTTGCTTCATTTCTCTTGATGTCTTCTGGAAAGAAAAATGTATTCCTCCATCTGATACTAAAAAGAGCCTTCATGCTGAAAATAGAAAAACAGAGCAGGAGACAAGGTTGGGAGGTGGGGGCTCTGCTGTCTTTATGAACTGCTACTGTTCAAAATCAACCCACCCAACTCTGTGAAAGTACAGCTTCAGCAATGAAAGATGTTTAAATAGTGATAATGGACTGCAAATAAAGGGACTCTTATCTTTGGAATTTTGAAGTAGACACCAGGAAGCAGTGCAAATTTAGTTTAAGGCTTACCCCCAAAGCTGAACTTTCATCTTTTATATGTCAGTCTGTGCTTATGTGCTTCGGGAATACCTAACGGAGCTTTAGAAGCCTAGCTAATCACATACAAAAATAAAACTTACAGCACTTTATATAAAAATCAGAAATTTGAGGTAAGATTATTTTTTGTATTTTCCCAGGAGCACAGTGTCAAATGAATGTGGGAAAGATGTGACTAGCACACATTGTGCTATTGTCACGGACAGCAGAATAATAAATCTTACTCCATCATTCATTCCTTCATCCATTCAACATTCATTTATTCAGTCATTCATTTATTATTCTACTACCGGTAGTTGCTCCTCAAATTGGGAAAGATAAAGTAATTATGATCATAGATAAAGCTCATTTTAAAATAATTCATGCAGCTCCTCTCTCTAACTAATCCAAAGGCAGCTGATAAAAAGAAGATTAAATGGCTTTAGAAGTGGTAAGAAAGATTCTAACCTGGAGCAAAAGAACAGTTTCTTTCAATAGCCTCGGGTTTTTCTCTTAACTGTTAAGGGAAAACCAGTGGCCCCCAAAAGAGTTCTTTTATCTCTCATTGATAAACTGTCTCACCTTTCCATCAAAAAAGCACTCTCTCATGGAGTTCTCACCATTTTTCGAATTCAGATTTTGTTACTGCAGCTCGTCTGTTCAGCTTGGATTCCCAGGATGCAGCATCCCAGTGGGACTCTGGCCAATTGGTTCAGGACACCGTCCTCCAGGTTTCTCAGTCCCCTGACCTGAGCACTGGCTCAAAGGCTCTGTCCTGGTCTGCTAAAGCCCTCCCTGTTCCAGTCTCCACTCAGCTCAGTGCTGCACGGACAGCAATCTGGGCACTCAGTTTTTCCTTCCTTGAAATGGTTTCCCTCCATCAAGAGTTCCTGATGCTCTTAGTGCTCTACTTTTACTCTTTCGTGGGCAAACTCTCTAAGCACATAACCAGGGGCAATGAGTTACAATATTCCTTCCTGCCAATATCTTTGCATTTCAAACAGGGTTATTTTTTACATCAGAAATGCCTTCTAATGTCCATTTCCCTTAGCACCCTGTTTATTTCCTTCTAAACTTTCAGAACCCTCACTTATAATTGTTGTATTTATTTTACCTTCTTTCTAACTAGACTTTTGGCCTTATGAAAAGTGGAAACATATTGATCATATTTACTGTTAGATCTTCTGGGTTTTGCATAGTACCTGGCATGCAGTAACTACTAAACATATATGTGCTGAATAAATTCATTCATTTATCCATTCATCTGTCCATCCATCCACCCATCCATCTACGATTTATTGAGCCAGATGCTATGCTAGGTAATGGGGAAGTTATGACAGACCCAGGGGAAAATAATTAGGGCCAAGAGGGCCTCTTGATGCCCTTCAAATCACACTTCACTGGCAGCTGCTTACACCACTTGTGCAGGCCAGCCCTGGACAAAGGTTAGAGGGGTGAAGCATAAGCAAGGACAGAGCTCACAAATCATTGGCTCCTGACATTTGCAACAACTTTGAAAGTATTTAGAACTGTTACCTTCAACTTCAAGGCTCCAGTGGTTACCCTGCCAAGAAGCCTTTTGACACTCTAACCCCATCACTTCCTCCCCCACCACTGACTCACCACAATTGGCAGATCTCAGGATTTATGGTCTAGGAATTGAAGAGAAAGTCCCTAGGTCAGGGTCCTAAGGCTCTGGAATTCTCTCCCTCCCATGCTCTGCTTTCTTCTACACAGGGCAACGTGCCAAAAGAACCCGTTTCATCCCTGCAGTGCACAAGTGACATATGAATATCCAAAACCTCAGAACCTCTCTTTCCCTCATTCTGCAAATGGGCCCTAATTGTTTTGATAGCTGAATCTGTCCTATCTAAAAAGGTTAGGTACTTCTTTGAACCTGAGAATTAGCTAGAAAAAGGAAACTGTGAAAAAGAGATTAACTAAAACCTTCTAATGCTATGTTAATTATACACAACAGTAACTTTCAGATTATGTACAAGAATAACAAGTGATTTGACACAATGAACAAAGAAGAAATGTGGTAGTTTCTCCTGCTAGTACAAATTTATAGGCAGCACAAAATAAATTTAACTATAAGTTAACTAACTACATATTATTCAAGGTTATACCTTAGATTTTTTTAAATGAGACTTTAGTAAATTGTGGTTATGTTTCTCAAAAACTTTGCCCAGTTATCATTTATCTCTTATAAAGTATTATTAAGCTTTTCAGCTTCATAAAATGTTATATAGTTGTTTGTACCTATTCTCATATTTTTGTAGATCTCTATAATTATTCTTATTTTAGAGATATAGTGGGAGAAACAAAACTGTTTCAATGAATCTGACGATAATTAGAGAAAATTAAATTGCTAAACGAGGGTTAAGAGCTCAAATTTCTTAAATGTTGATTCAACTATTCAGCAAATATTTAAAGATCTATTTTACATTTATGATATAAGAAAACTGACATAATTCTACATATCTGTTTTTGCCCAAGAAGAGAATGGCTAGACATGCCATTTGTGAGAAAAGAAAAAAAAAAGAAAAAGAAAGGAGGCTAATCTATAGGTTTCAATCTCTTAAAACAGTGCTTACAGATGGAGTTTCGACTCCCATGTTGTCTCTAAGTTATTTCAAGTACTGCTACACAATTTTCAAAGACCATAAAAACCAACTAAATACGTCATATTAAAATTGAAAAAACACATTGTTTGGTATGCATTTATTCTTAATTCAACAAATATCTCTTTAGTACCTTATTATGTATTATCTCACCTATATAATTCAATAAAATTGATAGAGACTTTTAAAAAATATGTACTACACATTTTCAGTACAAAAATATATAAATCAAACTAAAATAAAAGACCATACAGAAAATGCAGGTGAAAGAAAATCCTAAGGTTATTAAGCTTGGAACAATCTTCTGGTTGAAAACCAAAGCAAAATGGAATCAGCAACTGAATTACCATTGTCTAATAAAGAAGTATGTACCAGTTTATATAAGTTAGGATGATTTTAATGGCTATGAAAAAATAATCCAGCTCAAATTGGCATAAACAATTAGGAAATACATTGGCTCAGATGACTGAAAGTCCAAAGCCAAGATCAGCTTTAAGAGTAGTTGATACAACTACTTGGAGATGTAATCAAGAACCCATCTCCTTCTCTCCTTTCTAACATCTACGGTATTGGGCTTCATCCTAAAGCTAGTCTTCCCATGGCTGTCTGGTGGTAGGAAACCATCAAGCTACATGCTTCCTTGTATACGGTGGATCAAGGTTTCTCCACCTCGACACTACTAACACTAATGACATTTGGGCCAAATAATTCTTTATTGTGCTGTCCTGAGCCTTGTAGGATGCTTAGTATCATCCTTGGCCTCTACCCACTAGATGCCAGTAGCATCACCCAAGTTATGACAATCAAAAATGTTTCCAGACACTGCCAAATGTCCCCTGGGAGGCAAAACTGCCAACAGCTGAGAACCACTGATAAGGTTCTCATATAGGAAAATTCCCCCAGAAGCCCTTGGAAAATATCTCAGATAAAATTGACCTAAATTGCATGGCCATACCTAAACCAATCATAGCCAAGAAGATTAGAAATACTTTCATTAGCATTATACCTCAATAAAACTGGGGCGGGGTGGGGGAGGGAATAAATACTTTCATTAGAACTAATTAGGTCAAATTCCTCATAACAGGAGCTTCCCTTCAATCTAAGGAGCTACATAAGGGAAGGTGTACTCCTGAACAAAATCAGGGTTTTATTAAAAAGAAACAAAGGTATAATGGATTCAGAGTAGGCAACCAACAAAATTCACAAAACAGTTCCTCAGAACAAACAAGATGGACTCTGATATGCATATATAAAAGAAATTACTCAGGTAAATCTTCATAGAGAAAACACTGAGAATTGTGGTTGACTCATATATTTAAATCTTCACTGTGCCAGCCTATTAGGTACTAGAGATAGGGTAGTGACCAAGACAGATCCATTTCCTGCCTTCATGGAACTTACGGAAGACACAATTGAAAGAGGTCGTTACGTAAAGTACGGTGACTGTTATGTCATCAGGTGCCATAGGATTATAACCTCGCCCTTCCTAAGAATACAGGAATGCCTCTCTGGGGTTTGCTGGCTTTGTTCACTCTCTGTTCCTAGCAGATGGAAAAATGGATGGCTCATAGTTGATTCTTATAAATATTTATTGAATAAATGAATAAACAAATGCCAAATATTAAGCTTCTACCATGCGTCAGGCACCGTTCTAGATTTTAAAAGTAAATCTTCTTAGTGACGAGAAAGAGACGGCAATCAAATAAATGACATGGCCAATATGTAAAACAAGCCTGGCTTGTGACGTAACTAAGAACATAGGTATTTTTCTGTTTCAATCTTTCCCTTTACTTAGTTGAAGGAGGAGAGTTTACTTGGCTTTCGATGAAACAATAGTTGGCATTAACTCTTAGGTAATTCAGCCTATGGTTACTTTAAACTGCAAATGTAATCTTAATCCAGAAATTGAGTGACCAGTCCAAGTTCAGTATTAAAAATTTAAATCTGATCTGGTGTTAAGTCTTCTCCCCGCCTCCCCTGTAACAGCTTTAGGCTGGAAGGCAAAGTCCTGACCCCTCTGCTCTCCCTGCACCCCATCGTCTAATCCTCTGTACATATTTTGTTTCTGACTCAGGTAAAAATGAAAACTAACAAAGCCAAGAAATGGGGGTCTGGGGAACACTGCTGGGACTGAAGTGAGTGAGGTACTTGCCTCAGGCGCAAACTTTAACCCCAAACTCCAGAACCAAGATAAATAACATATAATGAAATATGAAATATTATTTATAAAATTGATATTAAAATATTAATTAGTGTTGATTTTAATATGAAAATATATTTTTAGATATTTTTAAACCAAAAATAATTTTTAAAAATCCATGATGAACAAAATATCAAAATGTTAAATAAAGACAGCATCAGTAACGATGCCTTGGTGAGCCATACTGGGGCCGGGGGCAAAAGGAAGATTGTTAGTGATACTAAGTCATGGTAGTGAGGCTTGTGAAAGTTGGATGGATTTTAGAGATACCTTGTAGGTAGAATGGTAAAGATTAATGATTGACTGATGTGGCAAGTTGTACAGTCACTCTAATTATTGGGAAAGGGAACATAGGAAGATATGCAGGTTTGGTAGTTAAAGTAAATTCAGGAAAAATAGTGGTCAAGTTGAGATTATGGCACCTGAAACACTTTCATCTGATCATGATGTCCAAAGGGCCCTTGACACATGGGTGTAAAGTTTATGATAATATCTTTAACAGAATTAATTGCAACATCAGGAACCCTGAACAGACCTTGAAGGGAGAATACTCAGTGGAGACAGTTCTTTAGTTCTTTGGGGTCTGGTGAGAAGTAAGTGGGGCCCCCAAAACAATGGAATCCAAGTAAACAGCTTCTGGAAGTCCATTTTGATTCAGACTAAAAAGCAGATTAAAATTCAGATTAAAAATCAGACTGGCTAAAGGAATGAATGGACTATGTGTCCTAACAATTATTTCCCATTCACACTGTTTCATTCAATCCACTTTTTGATAAGAATCAAACAGCAGACAGGCTGTAGTTATCACCTTTGGAATGGGCTGAGAATTCAGGCATCTGTGTTGGAGATTAACAGCAGATAAAAACCAACTGACTAGACAACACTTCTTTTTTTTTTTTTTTTTTTTTTTTTTTGTGGTATGTGGGCCTCTCTCTGTTGTGGCCTCTTCCGTTGCGGAGCACAGGCTCCGGACGCGCAGGCTCAGCGGCCATGGCTCACGGGCCCAGCCGCTCCGCGGCATGTGGGATCCTCCCAGACCGGGGCGCGAACCCGGTTCCCCTGCATCGGCAGGCGGACGCGCAACCACTGCGCCACCAGGGAAGCCCCAACACTTCTTTAATATTACAGAAGTCTAACTAAACTTTTTGCCAAGGCTCTCCTATGATTAGACAGTGAGAAGGCCAGGGCTGTGATATATTTTGGTGTAAATTTTTTAAACACGATTTCTCTCTCACAGCTACAGAGACATCTCAATACTCTAGCAACAAAATACCTGATTATAAACAGTACTGTGGGAGCACACCTTTCAGGAGAGTTAGCTACAATATGTAGTAAGGTACTAAATGAACCTACATAATATATGGACAAGACAGATGATAATACATTAAATCTATAGAAATAGAGTAAAGAATCCTGTTTTAGAGAAATCAATCTTAAACCATTCTATCTGATAACTATTAGGTAACAGAAGCTCTCACTCTCTGATGCCACTCCTAATAAATTAATAATAAAAATTCATGAATAAATCATGTATTAGGGTATATAAGGGAAGGGATACAAATTCTAAAATGTGATAAAATCAACATCTTAAAACATTATGAGTCAGTTTCAAAAGTTACTGTAATTTGGTTTTCCACTTTGCAATTTTTCTACATTATATAAATTAATCTAAAAAGGAGCACAAAATTAATTTGAGGTATAATGCACCAAAAATATGTACATAATTAATAATTATATTAAGAGATAATCTTGATCATGGCTTCTTTAAATTCTCATAATTGGGAAGCTGTGACTAACTCTGCTCTATACCTCTAGGGATATTAAGTCTCAATATAATTAAAACAAGCAAATAAAACCTCTTTAAATATTTCAATTGGTCTTATTACCATCTTGTAACAAATCATTACATTAATTATATTAAATGATCTTAATTAATATTAATTAACCATAATATTAATGAACCATAGAGATGATTTCACTGATGAATTACTTCTTTGGAAAGTCACCGTTTTGCTTGGATTTCTTGTGTCTGCATTAAAGGCAATTTTCCAAGAGAACCATCAGCCTCTCTGAATAATTTTCTTTGTTAATCTCAGCGTCAAAATGTTTTTCAATTGCCTTTTCTATTTAAAGATTTTTCAGGCTATGAATAATAAATAATATGTGAGTCGATCAGAACTGGTTCTTATTGATTCAAGAACAATTTGCTTCCCTAAATATATAAAGTATATCTGGGGCCGGGGTCTGTAAGGATGGAAAATTTTCAACATAGAAATGGATACAACTAGGATGAAATATTGATCATCCCAGGGTTTTAGTACACTTTTGAACTTAAAAAACCTAAAACAATCTTGTAAAAATTACAGAAAAACAGCATTTAGGAAACATTCAGCTCAAGTATCCACACTCTCCTCAAAACACGAATATGCTAAAAATACCATTTTGTAAACAGGAAAGTGAAAACCAAAATCCATACCATCTTAGATATTTGGCCAGTGAAGTAAGATGTGAAATAGAAATAAGTAGAACTCTTGAATGAGAGGAAGAAAAATATTGTTGTTTGCAGATTGTTCAGAAATTCATTCATTCAATATCTTTATACTGATTGCTCCAGGCACCGTTCTAGGTGCTGGGAATACAACAATAAACCAGATAGACAAAGTCTAACATCCTTTCCATCTTTAAGTTTCTCTATTCTGTGATTCATTATTAGTTCTCTAATAAGTGCCATACTGTTCTATGGGACCTCAGTATGACTAAAGGTAACAGAGACCAAAAATAACAGGGGCATAAACAACACAGGTTATTTCTCTTGCACATAAAAGTCCGAATAGAGCTGCTTAGATCTGTAAAGAAAGCTCTGCTCAAAAAGCCCTAAGAATCCAGATTGTTTCCAGTTTTCTTCCTGGTCATCCCTGGAAATAAACTCTTTTTCCATGGTCCTAACTAGAATTCTGGCTACCACATAAAATTCCAAGAATAAGATGAAGGCAGAAGAGAAGAAGAAATAGAAAGCACACGTCTACAGTCTTTAAAGGAAATTCCTAGAAGCTGCTACATTATGTTTCTGCCAGCATCCCATTCAACAGAATTCTGTTGGCTTCAATTGTCTGAAAAAGAGACTGGAAAACGCAATTTTTTGTTTTGCTTTGTATTTTCTTATGAGGCAGCTACAGACCCTGCAAAAAAAAGAAAAAAAAAAAAAATGAAGGTTGTAATTCAGATAAAGCAGGTATTGGGGTAGAAAACTAGCAGCCTCATCCAAACCGGGCAACCACAAGATCATCTTAACATCAAACTCTGAGGTCTAGTACAGTGCTTCTCACCTCCAAGTGTCTGTCTGAGTACTAAATTCCAAATGAAGGATAATACAACTACAAACATGAACTTAAATCTTTAACTTTTTTGAATATCGCATTTCTCTGCTAAAGGAAGAGAAATCTATAAATAGCCACTGGATATGAGAGGAGGTTTAAAGAAAGAAGAGTATGATACTCATCTTCTACAGAGCTGCCTCTCTCTACATTTTGTCAAACTGGTTACAATATTAGTATTACAAACTACTTTGAACATACTAAGCAGATAATCATAGAATGTAGGCCTAAAATACACTGCTTGCTGTAACTCTGAGTGGTTGCTGAACTAGGTGGTTGTCAAGTCCAATTTTCACTGCCCTGATAAGGAACATGGGTTGCATCATCCTAAATCAGCACGATTTAAAGAAATCTTGTACAGAAGCAGTAGTGCTAGTACCATACTGTCTTGATTACTGTAGCTTTGTAGTATAGTCTGAAGTCAGGGAGCCTGATTCCTCCAGCTCCATTTTTCCTTCTCAAGATTGCTTTGGCTATTAGGGGTCTTTTGTGTTTCCATACAAATTGTGAAATTTTTTGTTCTAGTTCTGTGAAAAATGCCAGTGGTAGCTTGATAGGGACTGCATTGAATCTGTAGATTGCTTTGGGTAGTAGAGTCATTTTCACAATGTTGATTCTTCCAATCCAAGAACATGGTATATCTCTCCATCTATTTGTATCATCTTTAATTTCTTTCATCAGTGTCTTATAATTTTCTGCATACAGGTCTTTTGTCTCCTTAGGTAGGTTTATTCCTAGATATTTTATTCTTTTTGTTGCAATGGTAAATGGGAGTGTTTTCTTAATTTCACTCTCAGATTTTTCATCATTAGTGTATAAGAATGCCAGAGATTTCTGTGCATTAATTTTGTATCCTGCTACTTTACCAAATTCATTGATTAGCTCTAGTAGTTTCCTGGTAGCCTCCTTAGGATTCTCTATGTATAGTATCATGTCATCTGCAAACAGTGACAGCTTTACTTCTTCTTTTCCTATTTGGATTCCTTTTATTTCTTTTTCTTCTCTGATTGCTGTGGCTAGAACTTCCAAAACTATGTTGAATAAGAGTGGTGAGAGTGGGCAACCTTGTCTTGTTCCTGATCTTAGTGGAAATGCTTTCAGTTTTTCACCATTGAGAACAATGCTGGCTGTAG
>NC_041228.1:29794777-29795901 GCF_002837175.3 Physeter macrocephalus | reverse complement strand
CTCCTAGAGAAATGGAAATAAAAATAAACAAATGGGACCTAAGGAAATTTAAAAGCTTTTGCACAGCAAAGGAAACCATAAACAAGACCAAAAGACAACCCTCAGAATGGGAGAAAATATTTGCAAATGAAGCAACTGACAAAGGATTAATCTCCAAAATTTACAAGCAGCTCATGCAGCTCAATATCAAAAAAACAAACAACCCAATCCAAAAATGGGCAGAAGACCTAAATAGACATTTCTCCAAAGAAGATACACAGATTGCCAACAAACACATGAAAGAATGCTCAACATCATTAATCATTAGAGAAATGCAAATCAAAACTACGATGAGATATCATCTCACACCAGTCAGAATGGCCATCATCAAAAAATCTAAAAGCAGTAAATGCTGGAGAGGGTGTGGAGAAAAGGGAACACTCTTGCACTGCTGGTGGGAATGTAAATTGACACAGCCACTATGGAGAACAGTATGGAGGTTCCTTAAAAAACTAAAAATAGAACTACCATGTGACCCAGCAATCCCACTACTGGGCATATACCCTGAGAAAACCATAATTCAAAAAGAGTCATGTACCAAAATGTTCATTGCAGCTCTATTTACAATAGCCAGGAGATGGAAGCCACGTAAGTGTCCACCATCGGATGAATGGGTAAAGAAGATGTGGCACATATATACAATGGAATATTACTCAGCCATAAAAAGAAACGAAGTTGGGTTATTTGTAGTGAGATGGATAGACCTAGAGTCTGTCATACAGAGTCAAGTAAGTCAGAAAGAGAAAAACAAATACCATATGCTAACACATATATATGGAATCTAAGGAAAAAAAAAGGTCATGAAGAACCTGGGGGTAAGACGGGAATAAAGACACAGACCTACTAGAGAATGTACTTGCGTATGTGGGGAGGGGGAAGGGTAGGCTGTGACAAAGTGAGAGAGTGGCATGGACATATATACACTACCAAATGTAAAATAGATAGCTAGTGGGAAGCACCCGCATAGCACAGGGAGATCAGCTCGGTGGTTTGTGACCACCTAGAGGGGTGGAATAGGGAGGGTGGGAGGGAGGGAGACACAAGAGGGAAGAGATATGGGGATATATGTATATGTGTAGCTGATT
>NC_041228.1:29775180-29794729 GCF_002837175.3 Physeter macrocephalus | reverse complement strand
GGTGCCTTGTGACCACCTCGAGTGGTGGGACAGGGAGGGGGGGAGGGAGACGCAAGAGGGAAGAGATATGGGGATATATGTATATGTGTAGCTAATTCACTTTGTTATAAAGCAGAAACTAACACACCATTGTAAAGCAATTATACTCCAATAAAGATGTTAAAGAAAAAAAAAGAAGCAGTAGTGCTAAAATTACTTGCTTGTCTGTGATTCTGTTCACCATGATTATATGCTAAAGTATGTGTGGACATGTACTATAGAAGGGGTCATGTCTAAGTGGAAGAGTTTTCTCAGAGAGTAAAACTTTAGCACAAGACTATACACTCTGAGTGGTCTGGAATGAAAGAACTCAATAACATCTAACATTATCTAGGCTTGTGTTTAGAGTTAACTAAGATTTCTTTTAGTGACATTCCAGCCTAAGTGAAAACCACTGATAATTTTATAAAATGAACCTGAAACCTTTCAAAGACCGTACTCAAGTTTCCCATCATAGAGCTCTGTATGTTGAACCAAGGGTGTGAGTTTATTAAGGTATTCCCCATTGCAAGAAAAGGTTTACTTTACCCATTAAAACCTCACTCAAATGGATATCAAGTATCTCCTGTGTCCTGTTACATGATGTAATTTAAGTCTGAAAATGTCCATGCTTTGCTTTAAAGAAAGTTAAAATCTTGCTCAATGGAAGCAATAGAGTATATCACTGATAAGGTGAAGGAGATCCAGTAAAGGGTCATGACTTAGCGCTTTTGGGACAAACAATGAAAAGAAACTTGTCTGCTCCCATGTTATGTGGCATCAATAATTCAGCCTGTTTTAACACATCAAAAATTCTTTGGGGCTTCCCTGGTGGCGCAGGGGTTGCGCGTCCGCCTGCCGATGCAGGGGAACCGGGTTCGCGCCCCGGTCTGGGAGGATCCCACGTGCCCCGCAAGGGAAGAGGCCACAACAGAGGGGGGCCCGCATACCACAAAAAAAAAAAAAAAAAAAAAAAAAAAAAAAAAAATTCTTTGCATGCTTTGAAGCCAACGCTTCCATAAACACAGTACTAGACGGCCAATGCAGCCTCCCCCTTACAATGTAATCAGGATAGAGCTATTGAACAATTATGTGTAACTGTGTACTAACCACTGAGATAAATAAGTAAATATATATGTATATATATATACATATATATGTGTATATACATATATATATGTATATATATATGAAAGAAAGAAGGAATCCCAATTTTAAAAGAGTTAAATAAACAGTTCAGGAGGGGAAGGAATCTGACTAGAAAATACAAAATTCTGACTCAAGATTCCTATGACCAATGTCATGAGAGAAATAAAAAGCTAAGTGAGGAAAAGATCACATTGGTCTGAAGGAATCAGAAAACATGTAAGGTGAAGATGGCATTTGAAAAACATCTTGAACAGTAGGTAGACACAGAAAAGAGGGCTTTGGAGGTATTGTGAGATGGGGGAAATGAGGGCTATGTTTAAGATATAGTAATTAGTCAATTTCTTTGCGCACACAGTAATAGTAGAAGCAAAGTGAAGAAAGAATGGAGAGGTGAGTGGTTACCATATTATGAAGGGCACTGATGAGGAAGTGAGGAATATTATAATACTTAATTTAGAATCATGCTATAACCATTACAGATTTTTGCAAAGAGGAAGTCATGATAGAGCTGTACTTTTAGGAGAAAAATACACAACATCAGGATGTCAGGCAGAATGGATGGAAAGGCTAGTTAGAGGCCAATATCACAGTTATCAAATGCTACAACACCAGGAACATCCTGGTTATTTATGTAGAACTCTAAAAAGGGCAGTATTAGCATTTACCAAATCTCTTCTTTTTGGAAGGATGGCTTCCAAGCACAGTATTCTAATTCAAATTTTCTCCAATCAAGAAACCTCTCCAGATCAATCTTTTCCATCCCATTATTTTCAGTCCTCGTAAGAGAATTTAGCAACTGTCCACATTTAAATGTTGCATTTCCCTCAACTAGATCATGAACATCCTAGGAGCAGCTAAGATAAAGGAGGCTGCTGGCAGCAAAAGTGAATTTTATCTCATAATAAAGCTGCAAATTCATCTGGGAGAATCAAATCTGACCAGTACATATCTGAAAGGCATGCTATTTTCTCTCTTCAACAAAAAGAGGAAAGTTAGGAGATGGGGCAGATATGTTCGTGACTGTGAATTTGATCAGTTGGTTTCAATCCCAAACTACTTAAACACAAGCTATTTAAACAACAGCAGCATTTTTAAATTATGTAATTCTACAGTGGGAAAGGAGTGCCTCAGGGGACAGGATTTTCCCTAGAGTCCTGTAAAAATAATGAATACATCAAACAAGACAAATAGATTTGTTCTGTCTCTACAAATTGGCATGTAGATGTTTACCTTCTGTAACATGTTATGGCCTCAGATCATTTACTAAAAATTACAACTTTGCAGTGTCTTCAAGGGACTGAAGCACTCTCATACATTTTTCCTTTTTATGTGAGATGTGTATGAGGCAGATATTTGGTATTAAAATAAGAAAGAAGGTTTAGACTTTTTTTTTAAGACAGAGAACATAAGACAAAATATGCAGCAAAGATTATTAAATCAAATCTGATGTAAAACAGTGATTTATTTTAATCTCTCTAGACAATCCCCCTCCCACAATTTTATCACTTCCATGACAATTTATTTAGCTGAGCATAATATAAGCTTTTCAAGCCAAAAGCTTTACAACTGCATTTCTTTAGACAACATCAAAAAAAATCTGATGAGAAAACTTTAGAAAAAGTGAGCATATGAGTGTCTGTGTTCTCTTGTTTGTGATGATACCAAGTTGCTTAGTAATTACAAGACATTCGACTGACATTGGTATTGGCCTAGGATGAACCAAAAGATGTGACGAGACATTGAGCTAATCTGGCTTGGCAATTTTTATACTTCTCTATTTAGTTATTTGAAGAAACTTGTACGAATATAGTGCAATATTTGTTGATGTATGCCAAACTACTTAAAAAATCCAGTAAGGAAGACAGTGAAATTAAAAAGGCTAATGGCTTTTGAAGGTATAAGTAAAGTAGCAGTTCATACGTAAATGACAAGGGAGAAAAAGGCAAAACATCTGGTTCACCAAAAACAGGAACTTTGGATCCAATCTAAAAGCTTGCACTTTGTTCACATAATGAGAGCCAGCTGAAACCAGGCAGGGATTAAAATACTGGACTCTGTCACCAGCCATAAAGCCCTTCCTTCAGAGTTCTAGCTCTTCCTTCAGAGTTCCTGAATTAATACTTTTTTTTTTCTATTCAGACAAAGTTGTAAAACTGCCTGAAGATAACAGTCCTCTCAAAATGAAAGGAAAAAAATCTTGCCTCTGGAATTACTTGATGGATTCAGTTATTTGTACAAATACATATCTTTTACTTCTCTTCTGACATAGAAAGTTAGATGTATCCTAAGCAAAGAATGAATTCATAAATTTATCAGTAATATATTTTTCTAGGTCTAAAATCAATCACGACCCCTCCTCATCCTATCATGCACACAAGTAAAGAGAGAAAGAGGGAGGAAATAAAACATGCACATTGACCCAGGAGGATAAACTTCAATCCAGTCAAGGCTTTGGGTTATTTCAAAGCTTTTCTTGTGAGTGGAAAAGATCAGATATCTAGGTTTAACTAATTTCACAGGGTCTTACAGGATAATGTTTCTTAGTAGCCATTATAAATATGTCCTGTATTGCACCCCTATTCTATGTCAACCACTGCTAAACACTTTACATTCATGACTTCATTTACTCTCCACCATAACCCCGTGAGTTAATATGTACCCATTTTACAGATAAAGAGGAATTTTAGGCTTAGAAAGGATAAGGGTAGGAGCCAAGACTTCAACTTGGGTTTATCTGACTCAGAATCCAAGGGCCCTTAACCATGAAGCTTTAACAGAATGCATATCATAATTGGATCAATTGCACTGATCACTGTTCATCACTCCTAGTAGTTTATTTGATAAGCAATTAATTAATTATTCATCTAACTTGCCATATGAAATTGCTTGTGTCTATAATTATTTATTTACAGGTGAAAACAGAAGGACTTGCTAGTGTGATCGCTAACATTAGATGATGCCTCTGTTCAACAAAGAAAAACACTTGGGCTCAGCTGCAGTTCAAATGTAAAAAATATTTTTAATCCCTGACTGCATTAATCATGAACTATAAATGACACAGCCCATAAGTTCTTTAAAAAAATAAATAAAGATACCATTGTTTTAGTCTGAGAAGGAATCAACGAGATTTAAAACTATGATTGCTAGTATCCAAGCAAACATCACAGGTTTGCTGTTAGTCATTACTGTCTCCTTTATTTACTTGACTTTTCCATTCCTAAGCTTGGTAGACTACGTTGTTAGAGATGTATACATTCCCAACCAGGTGGAGAAGAACAGTCTCAGGGTTCACACCCTCTCAGTTATATAATACTCTTCTTGTCAACCCTGGAGGAATTAGGAATTGGCCCCAAAATTTGTTATCAATATGTCAATTAGATCATCATTTATATATGGTCCATGGAGAACGAATCACTAGATATTTGGTTTAGAAATTTCCTTTCACTACATAAGGACACACAAGTAGTTCAAAAAATTAAAAATAAAAGTTTTTATTGTCCACTTTTTAGTTCTGAAAGTATGTCCATCAGTGTAAAAACATATAGATATGTACCAAGTCCCCACAGCACCAATCACTAAAAGAACTGATCTCATATGGAAATTTTATTTATTCATTACTATTCCTTATAACACTTGTATTTGTTGATTAACACATAAATTAGAACATGTGTGAAAAAATGATCCTTGAATGTTTAATTCTTTAAATTCCACCAGAATATTTCTTCCATTTGGAATTTTTCTAAAGATAGTCCTAAATTCTGACACTTCAATCTTACTAGTTCTTGTAAAAATAGCAAGACAATATTTTACTTTATTTTGACAGGGACAATACAATATTACATATTACTGGATATACTTTTTTAAAATTTTCTATTACATATCAAGAATCTTAGAAAGCACAGAAAGGTAAAGAGTATATCCTTTACTTACCTAGTAGCTGCCAGCATTTTTCATTGTGAGTGAAAAATTCTCTTTTATTCTTTTGTCAAATAACGATGGAAGCAATATTAGTCACAGTTTGCATGGAAACATGCCAATATAAGAAAGTTAAATAACATTTCTCTACAGGCGTATTAAAAATGGCCCATGGCCTATGTGAAGATATAAAATAGGACTAAGATACAAGTCAAAACAAAGTAAAACTGGAGAAAGAAAAGAAAAAGACAGTAAAGTCTACTTTTTTTTGTACCACTTACAAGTATCCTAAAGCCATGTTGAAGGAGAAGAGAAATGAGACTTCCGGTGTCTCCTGTCAATCCTCTCAGGAGCTACAAAAGGCAAGAAAACCTCCTTCCCCATCACAAGTATACAAAAGAGGAGTCTTGCTGGTAAGGTTAGCACCTGTCAATATCAGGCCTGGTACAAAAGCAAAGCTGCTCTTTGAATTGTTTGCTTAATGAGTTCTTCCAGTGAATGGAGTCTATCTGCAGATTGGGGTTTCACATGAAACACAATATTGGGAGTGGATTACTTTAAATAGGAAGGAGGTTAGTTTCAGGAAAGCAAGTGAGAAATGGTAAGCTTGTCATTCTATTATAATTTGAGTGTTTGCTTTGAAACCAATTAAAATAGTTTTCCTATATGTTGTCCATAAGCAGGATAATTCAAATACTTTATCCCAGCCACCTGATTTTTTTCTGGGACATTTCTTATTTGTACTGGCTTCCATTCATTGTTTGTGTTCCATTTGTGGACCACTGTTTAGAATTTTAATGAGTTGCATGTTAAACACCTCAGAATTCATTCTTTCCGTTCTATAGGGAGGAAGCCCATACACACTCCCTGAGTCTACTAATACCTTCTACTTACAAATGAAAATAATTTATTCCAATTTTAAGGGAAATTCTAAGAAACATAAAACAATTATTTTGGTCTACTGAAAACTCCATATTCAGTTCCAAATGCTCAGCTTCTGACATTAATTATATCTGCTATAATTTATTGTGCACTTGTATGGCAAGCGATCGGATGCCCCATTTAAACTTGTCAACAACCTGCAAGAGACGTATTACTTTCTCTTATACCGAAGAGAAAACTAGGGATCAGACAATTTGAGCATTTGCCCAAGGACTTGCAGTTATAATTCCAACCTGAATCTCTCTTTTTATAAAACATAGGCTCTTTATGCTACATTGTAGTTGTTCTACAATGTTCATAAAATAACCTTAGCTTTTATTTCTTTAAAGACTTTATTTTTTAGAATAGAACACTCTTAGGTTCACAGCAAAATTGAGAGGAAGGTAAAAGACTTCCCACATATTCCCTACCCCCAACACACGCATAGACTCTCCCATTATCAATATCCATGACCAGAGTGGTACATTTATTATTAATACTATTTATGAACCTGCATTAACACACCATTATCACCCAAAGACCATACTTTACGTTTGGGTTCACTCTTCCAGCTGTACATTTTGTGAACTTGGACACATGTATAATGACACGTATCTACCATTAGAGTATCATAAGAGCATTTTCATTGCCCTAAAAACTCATTTTAGCTTCTTAAAGATAATCCTGTACAAAAGAATAAACATATTTCTAGGACCCATTAAACCTATTATGGCTAAAATCGGAACACAGCTGATACTGATCTTGTTTTCTCAGGCAGGCCCTGGAGATCTTGATGCACCGATCCAGACTGTCTTCAGTAGCTTCTTATAACAGTTTTTAATGTGATCACCTGCATTTGTTAATTTGCTTTTAGTCTCAAACATGCAGAAACCTCTAAATACCACACTTGGAATGCAAAAAGGCCTGGACTTCATGACGTAAATTTTACATCTAGAGTTTCCTTAGCACTCAGTCTAATTTAAACTTTTTACTTAACCTAAAGAAATAACTATAGTAACTCACCAAATCAGTATTTAGATGTTACTTGGAAAATTTTAGAAGCACGGTTTTACTCAAATACATATACTTAAGAAACTGAATATGTGTAGGCAGGTCTAAATGCTACTGTGGAAAATTCTACAGTTAATACTTTTGCAGGGATGTCTGCAAGTTGTATACATAGAAGAATTGAGCAATGTGTTTCTTACACGCTCTCCCATTTCACAAATGGAATTAATATTATTTTTATCAAAGGCTTAATGATTCAGCGGATGTTCTGGAGCCTGCTCCTACTTCTGTGAGCTGACTGTGCCCACTTCTTCTCAACTCTCTACCCTATCAAGTTGTTAACTTGAAATTGGCCATGGTGGGAGTATTTACACCGTGGAAATTGACAAAGACTACAAATCAAGGCTGCCTCTGCCTGCCCCCTGTTCTGAGCCAACTGGTAAACAGTTATCACCCTAACACTGCTGAAGTGAGATAATACATTATAGTGGGTAAGAAGTGTGCCTTCATTCCTCCAGGTGCAGGCAGTGTTGCACCTCTCAGCTGCACCCTTCTGTGACTTGTCCTTAGCTGAAGGGAGTTGTCCTGCCCAAGATTATGCCCCTTCCTCTTTGGACAGCCTGGTTGATATATGATGACCTGGGCCCCCAAGAAAGCCATTCCAGCTCCAGAGCTTCTTGTGGGATCAGCTAAAGTCTGTGTTTCAACTGTATCACAGTTTAACGTCTCCCTTTGCTCAGTCCAGCTTCTGTCTCTTCTTTACAGGTGTTGCTCCTGAGAGCACCCAGCCCCACCAAAAAACTACATAGAAATCTCTGTTTCCCAGGGAGATTAACCTAAGGCATACATGTAACATTACCTGGCACATAGTAAATGCTTAATAAACGTTAGTTGTTAATAATATATTTGTAATCATTCTTTCACTGTATGTTACTTAGTTCCTAATCTAATTGTTAGAAATAGAGAAAAAATGGTTTTAAGTACCTTTTCCTCTTCTCAAGTTAAAAAAAAAATAAGATTCTGCTATGGAAAGAATAAAAACAAAATAATGGCTGTCTGTAACCATGGTTAACCCTTCAAAATGCTAGAAGTGAATGAAGTATATATTTGGGCCAAGAGAACACCTGTAAATTGAATGGATATCTTGGGGATTTTATATGGTAAAAATCCCTTTTAGAGTCAGGAGACAATGGTAAAATTTGACTAAAGTAATAACATAATTTTAAGAGTTTGTCAAATTTTGATTACGGAACCTTAGGCATGTATAATTTCTAAGACGCTGCACTCAGGAGTCTTTAGATATAATATTAATGAACATTTGACAACACCACAGTTCCAAGAAGGATAATTAAGAGGCTGTTTCCTCAGTAATCTGATTAGCTGATTAAAAACCGTCTTTGGTCAATTGCAAAAAAAAAAAAAAAAAAAAATTTAAATTGAATGTAATGGCCACATTATTCCCCTCCAGAGACTGCACAGGACCTGAGCATAATGCATGCCTAGGGAGGATTCAATGCAAAGCACAGCTGGAAAACATTGGGCAGCCATCACAGCCGTCCAGTAAAATAATATTCTGTGTACATTCTTGGTTACGCATTACTATAATGATGACTACTAGGGATTAAGTATTTTATTTGGAACCATAATGTTTCTTAGAACCCTGTGAGGAACTTAACAAAACTAAAACAATTCACATATTGGTCATATATTGAAATAAAGTATCTCTGACACATTAGAAAGACCATGTTTAAAATTTTCCATGTATTGGAAAATCACATTAAGGGAATATGAACATTGTTTGGTATCTGATGTCCAGTATGGAATTCAGGCTCTGTTAACAATGTAATGGCTAAATTCTATTACAGGAGGATGCTACCTTGATTTTCTTCTCTTCATTTCCTGATTTATTAGTTTAGCCAGATCACTTTGGACAAAACATTATAGAAGATATTGAGAATAATGAGAGAAATGAAAAAGGTTATCCCTTTTACAGAACCCATATTTTTATGGACAAGACACACATGTAAAGAAACTCAATTAAAGTAGAGATAATTTAGCAGGTATCTTCCCAGCATGTTTTACTTGCTTTCATAGATGACATCACACTGCCCCTCTACATCCTTTATCTCCATTATCCTTTCCATTTGGCTCTGTTGGGGGCTACCTGTCACAGAAACTAAATCCCTGGATGCATCAGTCTCAAGCCGAGTCTGTCCGAGGCCTATCCTGGGATTGTCCCAACCAAGGTTTCCTGCCTTTTGGATCTGGAAGTATGTGAATGGGAGGCTGCAGGCAGTTATTTTACCATTATATGAATAATAAACTCAAGGCAAATGGAGAAGAAATGGGTCCCAAGCTCTCATCCATAAGGCGCCAAGAGTTGGTTTCTATTACTGATCCTGGAAGCAATCTGGGTAACCCTTCAGAACAAGCTTCAAGTTTCTCCAGTCAAGTTTCTCCAGTTCTCAACAGAACATCCTCACTATGCAGGTATCCGGAGTGGCTCCAGGTTTTGTGGGGCCTGAAGCTTATACTATTTGGGAGTCCTCTCAGAAAATGAATAAAAAACTAAAAATGCACAACCAGGTACAAATGTGATTATTTTGAACAAAAGAGAAAAATACAAGTTACTAGACCCTTGTAGGGTTATGTCCTTGGTAATTTACCACACTGCTTACATAGGGTTGCTTCCTAATTGCAACTAGCCTCCCTTCCCACACAGAACTCTCTACAAAAACCAGCAACTCCTAGGACACCGAAAGGCATGTGCAAATGAGAGGCCCTGAAGCTCAGGCTTCACTAGCTTCAAGGTAAATCTGCCTCCATCGACACATATGTCCAAAGTACAGTGGGCAGTGGGCCAACAGAGAGAGAAAGGGCAACCCTGGGTACTGGAAAAGCTTTTCAGAGGGATGAGCACTCTCTAGATGATTCAACAGCGTTCTTAAGAAAAGGAAGTATGTGGGGCCCAAGACCGTGTGAGTTCTTTGCACTATGTTATGGTTTCAAGAAATAGCTGCATGTTACAGAAAGCTTATCTTATTTCAATGTGAAGAAAAGGTGACTTGGGGTAGCAGGTTAGAGAATTTCTCTCCATATAATCCTAGAACATGCCTGCTAAGTATGTGGTTTTCCTTCCCTTCTGTGCTATTCCTCCTTCTTTTCACTTTCTTGGATTTTGACCTTCTAGGAGGAAGGATACTTCAAAGCCCTGCTTCTATGCATATGCTTTCCATTTTCAGGATTTTTGTCCTTGTCCTTAAAATAAACACAGCACTCAAAAAGGAGAGGGAAAAAGGAGTAGAAAATAACAAACGACAAGGTTTTTCTCTTTTATACCAAGACCCTTAAGACATTAAGAAGCTTAACAAGAGTAACAAACACTACCCTTTTCCATATAGGAACTGTGTCACCAAAAGTTCACCAAGGTGGTGCTGGATGGAGTGGGGTAGAAATCCAGAGGAAGTTTGGTTTTTTTGTTGTTGTTGTTTGTTTTTTTGTTTTGTTTTGTTTTGTTTTTCGGTACTCGGGCCTCTCACTGTTGTGGCCTCTCCCGTTGCGGAGCACAGGCTCCGGACGCGCAGGCTCAGCGGCCATGGCTCACGGGCCCAGCCGCTCCATGGCATGAGGGATCTTCCCGGACCGGGGCACGAACCCATGTCCCCTGCATCGGCAGGCGGACTCTCAACCACTGCGCCACCAGGGAAGCCCTCAGAGGAAGTTTTTTAAGTAATGAAAAATGACACCCCATATTTAAGAAAATTAAAAAAAATTAAAATCAAGTAAGTTCAACTTCTCACAGAACTCACACAAGAATTCCAATATGGAAAAGGAATGTGGGTCTAAACTGCTACCCATACATGCCCTTTTCCTGATCTAGATAAAACCCTGAACATGGTGAGCTTGGTGAGTTCTGTTAACTGAGTCAGGACCAGCCTGCTTTAGTCAATAATACAGTCAAACCTAAGAGAAAAGATTGGTCTCTGGTCTCTAGAACTCTGAAGGGCACTTTTGTGTATGTTATGGAGGAATGGGGATTTGAGAGGCAGTTTGTTTAAGGTCAAGGGGTGAACTTCGTTTTGAAATTTCTATATCAGGAGGATGTATGATCCTGAAAGGATTCCTGTACCATCCCACTGTTAGGCTGTAAGTACCCTACCAGACATCCTGCCCAGTGAGACTGTAATCCAAACTCAGGCATCAGCGAGCCAGCTGTGAGCCATTTGTGGAGCAGATCTCAATGTCTGCAGAACCTCCTCATGTTTCATCCTGTACTGGCTATCTGTTGAGGCACTTCTGCCTCCCTTCACTTGTAGACATCATCCTGAAGATGCTCCTGCCTCTGCGGGACATGAGGTCACACCAGATCTGTCCTTCAAGTCAATGTCCTGTGTTCTGTATCTTTCCTGATCCCCTGGTCCATAAAGTTTCACTCTTTGATTCTTCCTTTGCTCAGGTGAGAGTCTCTAAAACAATTGTAATCACTAAGAGAAGACCTCTCTTCTATTGTACGTTTGAAACTATATAAATGTTTACTTGTTTTAGACTTTCAGTATGGCATCCAGGTGTGGTCTATGGCAAGGGCAAATTCCTGTGGGTAGGGGTCAGCATATTCTCCCAACAGGAAGCGAAGAGGAAATGCGTTATTACCTGCAAAGTCATTTATGGGGACGATGCAACTCCTAAGATAGGATACTGGAATTGGGAAAACAGAGGCAAAGCAAGGCATAACATAACTTGGAGAAGGCTAGGCTCCTTGAAGGGGTATATCCAGCAAATAGATCAAAGAAAAGGGATCCAAACATTGCAGATTGAAGAGCCCATACTTTGAAAGCCAACTTGTTTAGTAGGTGAATTTTCAGGGGCCAGGCAGGACTATACTTTGCATTTGCCCCTTCATGAGGTTTTTCTCCACTTACTACCAACAATGAAGCACCTAAAATAGCTGTTTAGGGAGTAGGAATGTTTTCTTGCAAGCTACAAATAATGAAATATGGTATATAGATTTCCTTCCCAGACGACCATCATCTTTTATTTATTTGTTTGTTTGTTTTGGCTGCATTGGGTCTTCGTTGCCGCATGCGGGCTTTCTCTCGTTGCGACGAGCGGGGGTTACTCTTCGTTGCGGTGCGCAGGCTTCTCATTGCGGTGGCTTCTCTTGTGGTGGCTCTTCCCTAGAGCACGGGCTCTTCCCTAGAGCACGGGCTCTAGGCGTGTAGGCTTCAGTAGTTGTGGCTCGCGGGCTCTACAGCACAGGCTCAGTAGTTGTGGCACACGGGCTTAGTTGCTCCGCAGCATGTGTGAGCTTCCCAGACCAGGGCTTGAACCCGTGTCCTCTGCATTGGCAGGCAGATTCTTAACCACTGTGCCACCAGGGAAGCCCTGATCATCATCTTTTATGTGGCCATCTATTGACTGTATCTCAGTAAACATAAATTCAATTAGTGTGTGTCTAGCCCATGCTAGGGCACTTTGAGAGATTATAAAGGATATAGGAGGTCCACGGTCTGCCACATGAGAAACAGGATTAAATCCCATGAGGCTTTTTAATGTGCAACAGTCTATGCAAAGTGTAATATACTATATTAAAAGACCAACCAAAACAAAAACAAACAGTATCTTATTATCATGTGTGTCAGAGAAAATGCATATTTTCCCAAGGTTCCATCTTTACCTCCTCGTTTTTGGTCACCTCATACGCTCTTTTTTTAATGTCCTAGTTTCTAGTTCAGATCTCTTGTGCTCTTTTTGTTGTGGTGATGTTGGCAGTAGTTCGTTTTGCTTTCCTTGTGCTGAGATTAAACAAGAACAATCATAGACACCTGCCAGGTGCTTTTTAAAGCAAGGGCACACATTTTGACAGTGACTGGTGATAGCCATGGGACCAGTAGTAACTAACCTTTATAAGAATCACACCTGTTATTTTGACCTCTTAGCTCATTCTCTAATCAAGCTGGTAAAATTCCCAGCCTAGAGAAAGATATTTTAAAAAGCACTCCTCATATTATTAAGTGTCTTCCCCTAAACCCTCAGGTAAAGTAAAGGAAAAGCTCTTCATTCAATAACTGCCTTTCATGCACTTTGAAAATCTGAATTAATTTCCAAATATGCTAGGAAAAAATTCTGATACAATAGAATTTTGTCATTTTAAATCATAAGGAGCATGTCTTATTACATAGTCTGAAGTTATTAAAACACCCAAACAAACAGTCAAAAAACTAGAGGTAGTATTAGAGCTGTTTAATTTGTTTAAGAGAATGGATAAGCAGGTTAGTCAAGTATAACTGGCTACACAGCCCTCTAATTAATAGATGCTTATATGTTACAACTACAAGCTACGAGATGATATGGCACCCCTTGCAGGACCATGAGAGAAGTGGGGGAAGAATCATTTAAATCAAAAAGGAGCACAGTGAGCCACACATAAGGCATGACTTGTTACTGTGGTGAGTGAAACCAGGACGTCCCAGGAAGGCTCTCTATTCAGCATCTCATCGCTTAACAGTTCAGTTAACAAATTTGTACAAAAAAGCAATTGAAAACTTCATCTCTAATTATCAAACTCCCTTGAATCTTCAGTTCCTAAAAGCTTTGCTAAGAGAATGGGTATCACTAATCAATAATGACACTGAGGGAGGCACTCCCAAGAAGCTCTCTTTCTTAGTCATGTTTGTTAACCCAGCAGGAAAAGTCTACAGTGAAATGCTTAAGTCAGGATTAATTGTCTTTTCTCCTCAAAGCCAATGGGAGCTTCAAGAAAGTGTGAAAGCCTATTGCTGAATTCCAGGAGGGCAAAAAGAATCAACTCTGCTGGTCGGTTTTTGGATTGCTTTCGTCTTGGTGAGGGAGAAATTCCTAGAGCTTGGTCAAAGGGTAGTCCTTGTTTCATGGTGTAAAGGAGTTTTCTATAGACTAATATTATTTTTGAAATGCAGGCCTTCACAAATCTTATGTTTTGGGGCACTCTGACATTACGGTGGTTTGATATGACTTACATAAAAGTAAAAGCAATAAAGAGGTAACTTTAAAAAAAATACCTGGGTCAATAACTGGGAAACATTTCTGAGGAAAAAAAATCCATTTGTCATGTGGGTTATTTTTCATTTAAAGTAATAGGCTAGCTAGACACATACATATGAATCAACTTCTTGGTTAGAATCTTCTGGAATGTTTCTAGAATGTGCTGAAAGGATTTCTGTTCTTTTTTTTTTTTTTTTTTAGAATTAAAATTTTTAACTTCAGGATATATAAAAAAATATCCTTGAGAGCAATTTTAACTTCTAAGGTAATACTTAATGTTTTGGGAATAATAATAAGTTAAACTTAAGTTTATTATTTTCTCAATGGAAATTTAATTTGAGACAGTGGTCTTTACAGAGTCCTGATAATATTCCAAATACAGGAGAATGCTATGTGGCTTTCTCTGTACCATCATCAGGCTAACTGCTAAGTACTCACTCTGCACCCTGTAGTACTTTGACCCATTTTATTCATTTTTGGTTAACATGTCTGAGTCCCTACTAGACTTTGAGCTCCTTGAGGTCAGAGCTCATGCCTATTCACTCTTCCTTACCTAGAACTTAAACAAATAATTTTTCCTAGATTGCATCACTCTTTGTGATATGGCCTCCCCATATATGCCCACATTCTAAACCTCAGGACCTATGAATATGTTAACTTACATGGTAAAACGTACTTTGCAAATGTGATTAAATTAAGGATATTGGGATGGAGTCGTTATCCTGGATTATCAGGATTGGTCCAATGTAATCAAAGCAGACTTAGAAGAAGGAGACAGGAGGTTCTACATCAGTAGGAAAAGATGTCACCATGAAAGCAAGAGGCTGGAGTGATGAAAGAAGTGATCAGCAAGCCAAGGATTGCAGGTGGCCTCTAGAAGCTGAAAAAGGCAAGAAAATGGATTCTCCCCTCAGGGCCTCCAGAAAGGAAGCAGACTGCCAAAATCCTATGTTTGATGTAATTCGCTAAAGCAGCAACATGAAACTGATACAGTCTGTTACTATATGGTGTACTAAGATCATTTATTCTTCTTGTGTTTCCCTCTGATAAACCTCATGGTGTCATGTGTTCTTAGAAGAGGCAGTATGTGAAAGATGAAAACTTGGGCTTTTAAGTCAAATTTCCTAGGTTCAAATCTCAGCTCCGTACTAAATAGCTGACCTCGGTGTTGTTTAACTTCTCAAAACCTCAGTGTCCATGTTGGTAAAATGGATATAGTAATAGTTCTTACATCACAGGCTTTTTTTTCCTCTGAGAAATAAGGTAAAGAGTGTGTGTGTTTAGCACATTATTAGTGTACAGTAATTCGTGATTTTGTTTTTTAATAGAAAATATAAGCATAAAACTATTGACTGTGTCTAAATAAATCACCTTAGAAAAGCATAGATTCTGGTTAGAAGTCACTTGTTGCTTTGTCATTTACATATGTCTCACACTCAGACTGTCACAAAGCATACATGAGAAGGAATTTTCCAGGTATTCAATTTTCTGACAGATTTGCTAACTGAGGACAGATTGAGGAAACACCAGGAGTTAGGCCAAGATGAATCCAGCTTTATTCTGGTTGTGTTAGAGTACCTGTAGCTTTCCTCTCACAGCATGTTCTCCCAAGCCTCCGAGCCTTGCACATGCCACATGCCCTCTGCCATGAATGTCCTCCTCCTTCTCACAACTACCAACCCCTTTCTCCCTTAGCAAGAATCTGCAATCTCTGTGAAGTCTTCCCTGCCTTTTCAAGCTCCCAGTTACTAACTCTTCAATTCTAATATACTTTCATAAGAATCCCCTTAAAGTTTGTACCTACCTCCCTACCAGTTCTTTAGGGTAATCGTTGTGTCTTTTTTCTCTCAGAGTATCATGCTAGGCACTGAGGAACAACTTTAAAATATCAAAGAGTAGATCATCTGATAAATCAGTCTTTGAGAATGATATAATGATTGAAGTTACTTTAAACATATATAGCCCTCCACAATTATAATAAATTTACATCTTAAAATAAGCTTCCTTGCACCCAATATTTTAATCTTAATTTAATCCAGAAAAGTAATCGTAATGGTACATATATAAGCAAACTCTGACGAATCAATTGAGCATGTTGGCAAATCAGTGCTGGCATGAGAAAAGTCCTTTTTGAAAAAGGTATTTTTTTGAGAGAAAAACACCTCTCAAACAACACAATGAATTACAGCAACATCCTAAAATTGAAAACTTTACCACTGTGTGATAACGGTAATGATGCTGAAGGGTTTTATTTTTTAAAAGTATTTACAACAAGATTATGCAATTAAAACAACAACTGAACTATAAAATCCTTTAAAAATAGAAATCAATTTCACTTTCCCACAGGGACACTGTTGAAAAATGTAAATAAACCTTATTTTAAACAAATTATTTTAAGAGTATGCCCATTCTAAAATGATGCTATAATGGAAGTCAGGTGAGATAAGTAGATTTACTTTCCTGCTAAATTTTCTGAAATATAGCTTTCTAAGGAAAGCAAGGGAAGTCTGCAGGAGTGTTTAACTCACCTGCCAGATTTTAAATAAAGTGTTTAATACATATTCGATATCTCATAATGCTGTTAATGACATTTATTTCAAGGGAGATATATATAGTTTATAACTTGGTTTATTTGAACAAATAATACGTCATCATGACAACATGAGAATTGCTGTGTCTCACTGTCTATGTTCTTTATAGAATCTCCAGCTTTAATTGTACTTTTTTACTTAGGCATTTATTTCTGTATGCATTCCTTCCAATTTGCAACTTATAATTCTTGCCTTACAAAGAAAGGTTTTATAAAAATAATAATGACTCTATTTGTTCAAAAAACCCTCAATTTAATAAACATCCATATTTCACATTCATGTAAAATTTTGTGGTATGGGGGCCTCCCTCTGCTGTGGCCTCTCCCGTTGCGGGGCACAGGCTCCGGACGCGCAGGCTCAGCGGCCATGGCTCACGGGCCCAGCCGCTCCGCGGCACGTGGGATCCTCCCAGACCGGGGCGCGAACTCGGTTCCCCTGCATCGGCAGGCGGACGCGCAACCACTGCGCCACCAGGGAAGCCCCTTAAAATACTTTTTAAGCATTGAACTTTCTTAAATAGTGGCTGAGATTACTGCCCAATTGGTGGGGGTGTAGGTGAAATTGAGGTGTTCTTTTTTATGATTCTCAAAATACAAAGTTGTTGCATAGAGGGAAAAAATAGACAGAAGTAATCAGACCTTTCATTTGGAGCCACCTAATTCTTTTTCATTATACACAGAGCCTAATGGCTACCAAGTGGCAAACAAATGTTCAGGAAGGAACATTCTATTGCAAGAGGATTGGAGTGGTGAGTTCTTCCCCAGAAAACCAGATCTGCCTTATGAAATAGTTGTGTGGCTTTCAAAATCCTGTGCAAAGAAAGGACATTTCTAGGCACAGCATTTAATTAGGTTATTAGTAAAGAGATATTGAATGAAGGATTGAAAACATAATCCAAACCTCAACCATGCAAGATGAAAAAGAAAATTGTACAAATAAAGACACTGAGCAATACTGTCCTTATCTGGAAAATTAATGGGTTGAAAAAATGAGCTTTCAATTCTTTTAGAGTCCGTGATTTTAAATGGATGAAACAGGATATTAACTTCCATCATAAACCAGGCTTCTAGGACCAATTCTACAAAAATCCCATCTTGTTAATGCTTTCCCTTATCTCAAACAGGAAGTTTTAAAGTTTCAATAGATAGGTTTGTACAAAAGGGACATACACAAAAAAGCACAAAGTACTCTCAGCTGGAGAGTCGTGAGTGTATGTTTCATCCAGATGTCAGGACTAGTTCAGGTCCAATAATCTTCAAAGGCAAGATTTCAAAGATTCCCTCAGCCATTCATAAATTTATATATTCTTTATTAAGCTCCTACTATATTCCAGATATTGTGAAAGGTGGTAGGAAAATATTATTAACTATGGCATAGTCTTCATCCTTCTGTATAATAAATTTGAGTTAAAAATATAATATTAAGTGAGTACAAGTGGAAAGCGGCAATTCTGATTGAGGAAAGGGGTGGATATTAAAAAATGGGTCACAGAACTATTTGCTGTTGTCTAAATAATATGATTTCAATGCTGAAGAATGGAGAAAAAGCGATAACATTCAACAAGAAGGGAACAGCCTTAGCAAAGATACAGAGGATGTGTGATGTGCTTGGCAAGTTTTGAAGACAGTGAGAAGTGCAGCATGCCTAATAGGCCCGTGGGAATGTAAGACTGGCAAGCAATGAGACAGGAAAAATAGGCTGGACTAATGTGTGACAGGGAGTTTGGACTTCATTTCGTGGGCAGTTTGAAATCATGGTAGGTTTGTAAGCAGAGGCTTTGAAATACCTCCTCTTGGAGTTGGGAAGACAGAATACAGGGGATAAGTCCAGAGTGTTTGGGTCCAATGAGATCACTTACCGGCCTACTCAGAAAGTCCAGGGGAAAGAGCTTAAGGACCTGAATTCAGTAGAGGACATGAATGAGTAAAGAGACTTTTCTGAAGGTGGTCAGTCTCAGCTAACACAAATTTCTAAAGAAATGCAAAACATCAAATAGCAACCTAAGTTAAAGATTGTAAACTGTCCTATGACTGGCCCTGATTAGATGGCAATGATTTGTAACTAGCGTATTAAGGAAAAAAACTAAACTCTAATAGCTTCTGTTTTTGTTAGACTAATAATGTTTGCTTATAAATGTGTGCTCAGTAAGTTCTATTTGAAAACATTCTGTTCCCTGAAAGTGGTAAACATCCATTTTGAACCATATTTGAATTCTTAGTTGTTTATCAATTCCATTCAGATGTGGTGAAAGCCAAGTTAAACCACAGTAAAACTCATTCAAGAATCACTTTTATTTACTGAAGTGTGAATGGAAGAGATATATGTGTTCCCCCTTTAGTTACTCTCTATCTAAAACAGGGAATGGTGGGTGGATATTAAAATAACCTTATTATCATGGTTGGGTTTGGAATTGGAGTTGGAAATGGGGAATGACTGCAGATGGGCACAAGGGACCTTTTGGCAATCACGGAAATTTTCTGAAATTAGATTGTAGTACCGGTTGTACCACTCTGTAAATTTAATAAAAGTCATTGGATTTACACTTAAAATGGGTGAATTTTATGGCATGCAAATTACACTTCATTAAAACTATAAAGAACATTATGATGTGCACATATTAAGGATTTTAAATCGGCTGAATGTGGACTTTATATCTGCTGAATCTGCTAAATGTAATATGTAACTTGCAGTCATTTATCCAATAACAGTTTATAGAGAAATTACTTTGGACAGGTATGTTCTAGACCAGTGCTTCTCGAATTTAATGTGTTTAAGAACTATCAGTGGTTCTGAAGAACCTAGGGGCAGGACAGGAATAAAGACACAGACGTAGAGAATGGACTTGAGGACACAGGGAGGGGGAAGGGTAAGCTGGGATGAAGTGAGAGAGTGGCATGGACATATATACACTACCAAATGTAAAATAG
>NC_041228.1:29770741-29775088 GCF_002837175.3 Physeter macrocephalus | reverse complement strand
AGAAATGCAAATCAAAACTACAATGAGGTATCACCTCACATCACTCAGAATGGCCATCATCAAAAAATCTACAAACAATAAATGCTGGAGAGGGTGTGGAGAAAAGGGAGCCCTCTTGCACTGTTGGTGAGAATATAAATTGATACAGCCACTGTGGAGAATGGTATGGAGGTTCCTTAAAAAACTAAAAGTGGAACTACCATATGACCCAGCAATCCCACTACTGGGCAAATACCCTGAGAAAACCATAATTCAAAAGGACACATGGACTCCAATACTCATTGCAGCACTATTTACAATAGCCAGGACATGGAAACAACCTAAATGTCCAACAACAGATGAATGGATAAAGAAGATGTGGTACATATATACAATGAAATATTACTCAGCCATAAAAAGGAACAAAATTGGGTCATTTGTAGTGAGGTGGATGGACCTAGAGTCTGTCATACAGAGTGAAGTAAGCCAGAAAGAGAAAAACAAATATCGTATATTAACACATATATGTGGAATCTAGAAAAATGGTACAGATGAACATATTTGCAGGGCAGGAATAAGAAGACATAGACATATAGAATGGACATGTGGACACAGGGAGGGCAGGGGAGGGTGGGTCGAATTGGGAGATCAGGATTGACATATACACACTACCATGTGTAAAATAGATAGCTAGTGGGAACATGTTATAAAGCACAGGAAGCTCAGCTCGGTGCTCTCTGATGACCCGGATGGGTGGGATGGGGCGTGGGAGGGAGGGAGGTCCAAGAGGGAGGGGATATAGGTATACATAGAGCTGATTCACTTCATGTACAGCAGAAACTAACACAACACTGTAAAGCAATAATACTCCAATAAAAAGAAATACACAAGAAAAAAAAAGATTCAAGTATGTAGATGGCCTATAGTATTTAAACAGCTATGGTTTCAAGACAATTATATTAAGTACACAAATCTGGTTTTAATGACCATGCTTAGAAGATGGGCAGAGTGCTAAATATGTAAGTAATTATGGACTTGGCACAGTAGCTCTGTTTATTTTAAGATCTCTTCTACTGCTTTGGTTGAGGATGTTTACTTAACCAAACTCTATTAAACATGCTAAAAACATTATTGCAAATTTTGTCTTTGTAAGAACTTTTAATTAACAGGTCGAATTGGGAGATCAGGATTGACATATACACACTACCATGTGTAAAATAGATAGCTAGTGGGAACATGTTATAAAGCACAGGAAGCTCAGCTCGGTGCTCTCTGATGACCCGGATGGGTGGGATGGGGCGTGGGAGGGAGGGAGGTCCAAGAGGGAGGGGATATAGGTATACATAGAGCTGATTCACTTCATGTACAGCAGAAACTAACACAACACTGTAAAGCAATAATACTCCAATAAAAAGAAATACACAAGAAAAAAAAAGATTCAAGTATGTAGATGGCCTATAGTATTTAAACAGCTATGGTTTCAAGACAATTATATTAAGTACACAAATCTGGTTTTAATGACCATGCTTAGAAGATGGGCAGAGTGCTAAATATGTAAGTAATTATGGACTTGGCACAGTAGCTCTGTTTATTTTAAGATCTCTTCTACTGCTTTGGTTGAGGATGTTTACTTAACCAAACTCTATTAAACATGCTAAAAACATTATTGCAAATTTTGTCTTTGTAAGAACTTTTAATTAACAAGCTACGAAAGAGATAAATCATCAAGCACAGTAGATGATGGCAGATGGGCTACAGCAGACACAAAGAGGACAGGCAGGTATCCTTTTATCATGGACTAAAAAAATTTCAGTTGAATTAAGTGTTTCTGAAAAGCAAACTACTGATAGTACTGGAGACTGAAGTCTATTTAGCAGACATGAGACTGCGTAGGGAACTGCTGGAGGGCATTCCTCTTCAGCATGCTCTGACCTGCTCCAACTAGATGATCAGTCCTCTCTGCTGTCAGGAAAATGCTGCGCTGGTAACTATTGTATGGAATTTAGCCTTTAAACCATACCTAACTCAGCTACTCTACGAGCTTCATAGGTACATAAAACGTTAACCATCCATAATGGTTTTGTCTAAGTTTCCTATCTAATTCCTATTTGTCTAATGATTTCCTGTCTAAGCCTAGGAAAGAAGGAAACGCAGGTGTGTTTCACAAGTCAGGGACAAGGAATCACAGAAACCTCTGTCAATATTGATTTATGTGGAAACCCATATTTTACCTTTATTATTTCTTTTCCTTTCCCTCCTTCTCCTTTTCCTCCACCCTCCTTCTTCATTTTCTTCTTTGTCATAATCTTCATCTTCTTTATTGTCTCTGTATTAATTCATCTTTGGTGGGATGGTTGTCTTAATTTCATTTAAAATATTTCCAGTGGTACTTCCTGATAAAGATTGTTCACCCATGTACAAACATTTAAAGTACTTATTGAAAATAATTTTATAATTTCTATGTAAAATTTTAAAATGTCATGTTCTCACAAAATATGGTCACAGTAGAGAGGCAGTGGTTTTACTCTAAACAAGGGAACTGAAGAATTTTTATCTTATACTGTAATTATTTACTTTACTTATTTATATTTAATTTTAAAATTTTATTTTTTTCATACAGCAGGTTCTTATTAGTCATCAATTTTATACACATCAGTATAAACATGTCAATCCCAATCGCCCAATTCATCACACCACCACCACCACCCCCCTGCGGCTTTCCCCCCTTGGTGTCCATACATTTGTTCTCTACATCTGTGTCTCAATTTCTGCCCTGCAAACGAGTTCATCTCTACCATTTTTCTAGATTCCACAGATATGCGTTAATATACAATATTTGTTTTCCTCTTTCTAAGTTACTTCACTCTGTATGACAGTCTCTAGATCCATCCACGTGTCAACAAATAACCCAATTTCGTTCCTTTTTATGGCTGAGAAATATTCCATTGTATATATGTACCACATCTTCTTTATCCACTCGTCTGTAGGTGGGCATTTAGGTTGCTTCCATAACCTGGCTATTGTACATAGTGCTGCAATGAACTTTGGGGTGCGTGTGTCTTTTTGAATTATGGTTTTCTCTGGGTATATGTTCAGTAGTGGGATTGCTGGATCATATGGTAGTTCTATTTTTAATTTTTTAAGGAAGCTCCATACTGTTCTCCATAGTGGCTGTAACAATTTACATTCCCACCAACAGTGCAAGAGGGTTCCCTTTTCTCCACACCCTCTCCAGCATTTGTTGTTTGTAGATTTTCTGATAATGCCCATTCTCACTGGTGTGAGGCGATACCTCATTATACTCTTGATTTCCATTTCTATAATAATTAGTGATGTTGAGCAGCTTCTCATGTGCTTCTTGGCAATCTGTATGTCTTCTTTGGAGAAATGTCTATTTAGGTCTTCTGCCCATTTTTGGATTGGGTTGCTTGTTTCTTTACTATTGAGCTGCATGAGTTGTTTATATATTTTGGAGAGTAATCCTTTGTTCGTTGATTTGTTTGCAAATATTTTCTCCCATTCTGAGGGTTGTCTTTTCATCTTGTTTGTAGTTTCCTTTGCATTGTGAAAGCTTTTAAGTTTCATTAGGTCCCATTTGTTTCTTTTTCTTTTTATTTCCATTACTCTAGCAGGTGTATCAAAAAAGATCTTGCTGTGATTTATCAAAGAGTGTTCTTCCTATGTTTTCCTCTAAGGGTTTTATAGTGTCCGGTCTCACATTTAGGTCTCTAATCCATTTTGAGTTTATTTTTGTGTATGGTGTTAGGGAGTGTTCTAATTTCATTCTTTTACATGTAGCTGTCCAGTTTTCCCAGCACCACTTACTGAAGAGACTGTCTTTTCTCTGTTGTATATCCTTGCCTCCTTAGTCATAGATTAGCTGACAATAGGTGCATGGGTTTATCTCTGGGCTTTCTATCTTGTTCCATTGATCTATGTTTCTGTTTTTGTACTCTTTCAGATTTTTCATCATTAGTGTATAGGAATGCAAGAGATTTCTGTGCATTAATTTTGTATCCTGCAACTTTACCAAATTCATTGATTAGCTCTAGTAGTTTTCAGGTGGCATCTTTATGACTCTCTATGTATAGTATCACGTCATCTGCAAACAGTGACAGTTTTACTTCTTTCCAGTTCGTATTCCTTTTATTTCTTTTTCCTCTCTGATTGCTGGCTAGGACTTCCAAAACTATGTTGAATAACAGTGGTGAGAGTGGACATCCTTGTCTTCTTCCTGATCTTACAGGAAATGCTTTCAGTTTTTCACCATTGAGAATGATGTTTGCTGTGGGTTTGTCGTATATGGCCTTTACTATGTTGAGGTAGGTTCCCTCAATGCCCACTTTCTGGAGAGTTTTTATCATAAAT
>NC_041228.1:29769654-29769987 GCF_002837175.3 Physeter macrocephalus | reverse complement strand
TTTGTTGAGGATTTTTGCATCTATATTCATGAGTGATATTGGTTTGTAATTTTCTTTTTTTTTGTAGTATCTTTGTCTGGTTTTGGTATCAGGGTGATGGTGGCCTCATAGAATGAGTTTGGGAGTGTTCCTTCCACTGCAATTTTTTGGAAGAGTTTGAGAAGGATGGGTGTTAACTCTTCCCTGAATGTTTGATAGAATTCACCTGTGAAGCCATCTGGTCTGGGACTTTTTTTTGTTGGAAGATTTTTAATCACAGTTTCAATTTCATTACCTTTGATTGGTCTGTTCATATTTTCTATTTCTTCCTGGTTCAGTGTTGGAAGGTTATAC
>NC_041228.1:29707734-29769343 GCF_002837175.3 Physeter macrocephalus | reverse complement strand
ATCTATCTGGTCTATTGTGTCATTTAAAACTTCTGTTTCCTTATTTATTTTCATTTTGGATGATCTGTCCATTGGTGTAAGTGAGGTGTTAAAGTCCCCCACTATTACTGTGTTACTGTCGATTTCCTGTTTTATAGCTGTTAGCAGTCGCCTTATGTATTGTGGTGCTATGTTGGGTGCATATATATTTATAATTGTTATATCTTCTTCTTGGATTGATCCCTTGATCATTATGTAGTGTCCTTCCTTGTCTCTTGTAACATTCTTTATTTTAAAGTCTATTTTATCTGATATGAGTATTGCTACTCCAGCTTTCTTTTGATTTCCATTTGCATGGAATATCTTTTTCCATCCCCTCACTTTCAGTCTGTATGTGTCCCTAGGTCTGAAGTGGGTCTCTTGTAGACAGCATATAGATGGGTCTTGTTTTTGTATCCCTTCAGCAAGCCTGTGTCTTTTGGTTGGAGCATTTAATCCATTCACGTTTAAGGTTAATTATCAATATGTATGTTCCTATTACCATTTTCTTAATTGTTTTGGGATTGTTTTTGTAGGTCCTTTTCTTCTCTTGTGTCTCTCACTTAGAGAAGTTCCTTTAGCATTTGTTGTAGAATTGGTTTGGTGGTGCTGAATTCTCTTAGCTTTTGCTTGTCCGTAAAGCTTTTGATTTCTCCATCGAATCTGAATGACATCCTGGTTGGCTAGAGTAATCTTGGTTGTAGGCTCTTCCCTTTCATCGTTTTAAGTATATCATGCCACTCCCGTCTAGCTTGTAGAGTTTCTGCTGAGAAATCAGCTGTTAACCTTAATTGGGTTCCCTTGTATGTTATTTGTCATTTTTCCCTTGCTGCTTTCAATAATTTTTCTTTGTCTTTAATTTTTGCCAATTTGATTACTACGTGTCTTGGCATGTTTCTCCTTGGGTTTATCCTGTATGGGACTCACTGTGCTTCCTGGACTTGGGTGGTTATTTCCTTTCCCATGTTAGGGAAGGTTTCGATTATAATCTCTTCAAATATTTTCTCTGGTCCCTTCTCTCTCTCTTCTCCTTCTGGGACACGTATAATGCAAATGTTGTTGCGTTTAATGTTGTCACAGAGGTCTCTTAGGCTGCCTTCCTCAGTAAAACTTTAATCCGCTTGACTGCTGATGGGTGGGGCTGGGTTCCCTCCCTGCTGGTTGTTTGGCCTGAGGCAACCCAACACTGGAGCCTACCTGGGCTCTTTGGTGGGGCTAATGACAGACTCTGGGTGGGCTCACGCCAAGGAATACTTCCCAGAACTTCTGCTCCCAGTGTCCTTGTCCCCATGGTGAGCCACAGCCACTCCCGCCTCTGCAGGAGACCCTCCAACACTAGCAAGTAGGTCTGGTTCAATCTCCTATGGGGTCACTGCTGTTTCCCCTGGGTCCTGATTCACACAGTACTTTGTGTGTGCCCTCCTAGAGTGGAGTCTCTGTTTCCCCCAGTCCTGTTGAAGTCCTGCAATCAAATCCCACTAGCCTTCAAAGTCTGATTCTCTAGGAATTCCTCTTCCCGTTGCCACACCCCCAGTTTGGGAAGCCTGACATGGGGCTCAGAACCTTCATTCCAGTGGGTGTACTTCTGTGGTATAAGTGTTCTCCAGTCTGCGAGTCACCCACCCAGCAGTTATGGGATTTGATTTTACTGTGATTGCACCCCTCCTACCGTCTCATTTTGGCTTCTCCTTTGTCTTTGGATGTGGGGTATCTTTTTTGGTGAGTTCCAGTGTCTTCCTGTTGATGATTGTCCAGCAGCTAGTTGTGATTCTGGTGTTCTCACAAGAGGGAGTGAGAGCACGTCCTTCTACTCTGCCATCTTGGTTCAGGGCCAGGGACTTTGTTCTTTGTAATTATTTATTAAAGTAATCTTGAAAGGCAGTGAATTGGCAGGCAGGGGAAAAAAAAAAAAAACATGTGTTTATCTTTACTATTTTAACTAAATCACAACCTGATAGAGATTTTGGGTCATGGCTATCACAGAAATTATCTGACATGTTCTTATGATATTTTTTGACAGAAACCACTCTGGACAGACACAAATCCGTTTTATGTGGTATGTGGTCTTGGAGGGAAAAAAATGAGTCTTATTTGGCTTACGAATGGGCATCCTAAAATAGCCCTACCAAGGTTTATAGAAGGACAAGATTAATGAATAAAATGACTCACCTGACAGAATGGTTTTACAGTGCATCTTTTTTAAAAAAGTACCATGTGATATTTAATTAACAAACGTACATTTCTAAATGAATTCAAAAATGAAATTTTTTGAGATCGAAATATAATACATTATTATTCTATAGAGTTTCTCACATACATAGGGTCTTTTGTGTTCCATGGAATACTGCTTACAATAGTGTTTATGATCTAAATAATAAACTTTTTATGTCAGTAACCCCAGTGCCACTTATTTATGAGAAAAAAGAAAGTCTAGATGCATATTAATTACTTGAACTTAAAAGAAACCATTTGGAAAATAGCTAGGCTCTTATAATACCAGAATTAATGCCATTAATTTAGAAACCTTTAAATATAGATTCCAGTACAGGCCAAAGGATCTAAGAACTAGGGTTTCAGAGTCACCAAACCTTGGGGTAAGCCATTTAACCTCTTCTAACCTTGTCCTCATCTATAAAATGGGGATAATAATTTAATTGTACAAAGTTTTAAGAAGAGTATAGTTAATAATACTATATTGTTTATTTGAAAGTTGCTAAGAGAGTAGATCTTAAAAGTTTTCACCATCAAAAAAAAAAATTGTAACTATGTGAGGTGGTGGATGTGTTAAGTAACCTTACTGAGGTAATCATTTTGCAATATATACATATATCAAATCATTATGTTGTACATCTTAAACTTGCACAATGTTACATGTCAATTATATATCAATAAAGCTGAAAAGAAGTTTTCAAGAAGACTCAAATGAGATAATTTATGTCCTAAACTCAGCACCTAAGTGTACTCAACAAATTTTAGTTTTCTTTCCTTTACGAAGTGGGAATTATCTTCCTAAGGATAAAAGCCATGTTCCATCCATATTTGTAGCTGCGAAGTGCTTGGTAGAGTGTCTTACACAAGTTGCTATTCAATAAAATCTGTAGAAAAAAGGAAGAAGAGAGGGAAAGACCCAGTTCTAATCTTAAACCAACTCTTAATTTAGTATGAGAGACAGAACTTACCTAAGTAAACATTTATGTTTGGAATGTACATATAAAAATAAGTACCACGCTAAAGGCAACACCAGCTGCTAAATTATTAGAGTCAGGAAAGAAGTTTGTCTTGCTACTCAAAAGGCATTTGAATAAAAGGATTCTATAGTTTTTCATAGCGTCCATGAAAATAAGGAAAGAATACAGACAGGCAGTTTCGCTTGGAAGCCCTAAAATAGTCTGGAAGTACAGGGCATGGACAAGAATGAGACTATGAAAATGCAAAAGTACAGGAATGAAAAAACACTTGAGTAGGAATCAGCAGAACTTGACAGCAGCCTACAGATGTGAATGACGGACCGGGCAGGGGAAGCCCGGAGTTCCTGCTTGAAAATGAAGATGCAGGAAAAGCAGAATAGATAGGCTAAGGGGACACCACGAATTCCTTTTTTTTTCCCCATGTTTAGAGTTAGGTGATGGCAGAACATCTAAGTAAAGATGTTTCATAAACAGAAAGAATTCTGTGACTGGGAAGAATATAAAGGTCACGGCAGAAGGGAAGATCTGGAAATTGTCTGCATAGAGGTGAGTGGTTAAATAAAATTTGGGCTCAAGCATCCTGACTTGCACAGAGGACATGAGTTGCAAACCCCACCAGATTATGAAAAACATTTCCTATTTTAATTACGATTGTTTTTTAAGTATTTCTGGATTCTATCTGGGGGTTGCTACGTTACCAAATTTTACATACTTACCCATTTACACTAGAAAACACTTGAGACATTTCGGATCCAATTCCTTCCTTTTATAGACAGGCAGAAGCTCAGAGGTGTGAAGTGAAATGCTCAAGTTTATTGAGTAAGTAAGTTTCCATTTGTTCATTCATTTAACAGGTAAAAATATGCAGATATGGATGAGTGCAAATATGGGATGGTTTAAAATTCTATGTTGACCTGCATTACTGTTTACAAATCGTCAATCCTTCTGTGACTGTAATTTAGTCATACTTGTGCTAAGTTAAAGTATATATACCCAAAGCCATATATGATACAATAACTGGGAAACCAAAGGTTTTCTACAAAAATTAATATGTCCTTTAAAAACAGTAGGCTGATGGTATCTAAACATTCACATTTAGAAACACTTTCTCATTTTACTTGGAGTCAGAATAACCTATATAACTATATAAGTTGGATGCTTTCTAAACCTCAATTTGAGGACATATGAGTTTACTATTTTTCTTAAGTTGCTTTCAGCCATGTTATATGCTTAACTTGAAAAGTAAAATATGAATACTCAAAACTGGAAAAAATAGGTACACTTTCCAAGTCACCTTTTATACACTTGGTTAAAAGCAAAGGAAAAAAAATAATAAATCTGGCAGAAACCCCAGCATGGCTATAATCTAGACTGTCAACTTTCAGTTGTTTATTTGGAAAATCACTCAATCACTTTCTTGGTACTTATCCTAACTGCACAGTTTACTCAACTGACAGCAGCCAGAATTTTTTAAAAAGGCAACTTCGTCAAACTACAAATTTTACATTTGATTTTTTTTTTTGGTAATAGACTATGAAATGGTTACACACCCTATGACTGAATGTGTCCAATGACAGAAAACTGATTAGCTTCGAAGCAACCGCAGTCTGTCCTTATCTCTTTGGAAAATTTCTTTCATAAAATGATGTTTCCTTGCAACTTACACATGCATATTGGTTCATATTCTACCCTTAGGGATTATGCAAATCAATCATAATAGCTTCTTTGACATGATAATCCTTTCAACGTTTGAAGAAAGCTACCAGGTTCCCTCTGAGTTTCTTTGTACCCTGGTCATTCCTCCTATGAATTGTGCTAAGCAACTTGCTCTATTGGTTTGGTTTTTCGCCACAGAATTTTCTCCTGTTCACTTGAGACCTTCTGTAATGTGGTACAGCATAGCAGAATGGACAGTCAACTCAGGAGTTGGACAGATCTTTATTTGAATCTCTGCTTCATCACTAATATAGTCTGTTTGTATACAATTTAATCTCCCTGAGCATCAGTTTTTTATCTGTCAAATTTGAAATAAGAACAATGACCTCAGAGTCCTGTTGTGATGACAAATGAGATCATACATGGTGACAAATGAGATCATACATGGTCCAGTGCCTGTTCTAGCTCTCATCAAACTCACAACCCTAACAGGAGTCAGATCCTTGCGGTTAAAAAGAGGAGTCCCATCACTTTTTAGAACCAGATATCATGTATTATCTAGAAACCAAGAATTAAAAATGTACTTAAATATTGGCATGTTTCACATGTGCACACACACATACACACACACACATCTTCCATAAAAAGATTTTGACTGCAATTTCACAAAATGTATTCACATTGAATATCTTTGGCAATATAAATGAGCAAAAATGTAAAAGGAAAAAGAAAAATAATACATTTTGGCAAAGGTAGCATAGACCAATAAAAACAAACTGGTGTTAGTGCACTCAATTTTTTTTTATGTTACCATCTAACCTAATTTCAGGTTGTACTTTTCTTCCTATTCTAATTTATGTTTATTTTAAAGGTTTTACAAATGCCATATCTGACACTGCATGTCTCATTGCCAGGTAACATATTTGTCAAGAAGGTATAAGAATAAGCAAACCAAACCCCTTAAAATATTGTCAAATAATGTGAGCTGTTTCTCTTCTGAAAAGATATCCTTCTGTAAGATAATGGTAACACTTGGGTAAACTTTACATATTTTAAATGATTACCATCACTCCTTATTTTCTAGTTTCCTTAGTTCTCCTATCCTCAAATATAGTTGTTTCAGCCTATTGCTCTGAAAGTTGGCAATAATTGCATTTCAACACACACACACACACACACACACACACACACACACACACACACACACAATCGTGCAGTATAGAAGTATTGCTGAAACTTTGCCTAATATCACTATGTCCCATGAGTCTTAGTAACCGAGCCTGTTAAGCATCTGTAAGAAGGTGTCACATTTTTTCTGCATAGGGCAAATAAGAAAACATTCTTTCAGCTACACTCATATTTCTGGTAACATCTGTACAATGTCTTCATGTCAGAAAACAGAATTAAATATTCTTCCCCTAATGTGGAATGCGTAGCCCAGTCTTTCTTTCAAAATTCTCAAGAGTCATTCTCTATTAAGCATGTTCCAATCACCTACCAGCATAATAGATAATTTTTTTGTGCTCCCTTTTTCTACTTTATATACGTCTATCAGAATATCTGAAGAATGTAAAAGCTTTAACTTATTTAGTTAGCTGTCTCCTTCTTTAGACCATAAGCTTTCTGAGGGCAGGGGAAATGTCCTAGTCATCCCAAAGGTTTGCAACAGTACCTAGCTCAACATCTTTTCCCCCTTCCAGTGAATCTTTTAGATTCAAATTTTTTTTTTTTTTTTTTTTTTTTGTGGTACGCGGGCCTCTCACTGTTGTGGCCTCTCCCGTTGCGGAGCACAGGCTCTGGACACGCAGGCTCAGCGGCCATGGCTCAGGGGCCCAGCCACTCCGCAGCATGTGGGATCTTCCCGGACGGGGGCATGAACCCGTGTCCCCTGCATTGGCAGGCGGATTCTCAACCACTGCGCCACCAGGGAAGCCCTAGATTCAAATTTTTAAGATAAAATTATGTAGTGGAGAGATGGGGAATAGAATTTAGGAGATCTGGGTTGCAGTTCTGGTTCTAGCTCTCAGTTATTAATCAATGTCTGAGAAAGTAAATTAACTTCTAGGGGCACCTAAAATAATGTGGTTGAACTAAATCATCTTTAACATTTTCCCTGGATTGAAAATTATGATTCCCAGTACTCAAGTACCCATCATGTACTTTATAATGTACTGGGAGTAATGAGAGATTTTTGAAAGTATATTAGCACACTATTCTAACTGAAAAGATGAAAAGATAAAATGAGATAGAGTCATGAGTATTATAGTTAAAAATGCAAGTTACCAGGCAGACGAACACAAAATGATCTTTGGTTAAAGTCTTCAAAATTTTAAGTACACATTCAGACTTTTGGGGCATGACTTACTACGCATGATGGCGATGGAATTAATAGTTCCCATGAAGAGTCAATGTGCTTCCAGAATTGTCTAAATTGCTCTCAGAATATCTCCATGAGGAGAGAAGCTGGCTCAACACGTCTGTAGGTTACATGGGGGTGCGTGACGCCTGAATCACTGGCTCCAGTGCCTAATGCCAAACATAAAACCCCCAAACCTCTAACTATTAAGTGTTGATCAAGATATTTAGCAACGTTGAAAGTAGTGAAAGTACACCTTATTTTGGCTTAGGATACGTAGGGAAGAGGACAGGTTTTTAGGATTAAACTGAACCTTGACCATCTTTATCTTTCACATGGAAGCCAGACACAGTAATGAGGAAAAAGCAAATCACTCACTTTTCAAGCACACATTTATATGTCAAGTTTAACAGATCAGCCTTCTTTTGTTGCTGTCACTTGGTCCAAGTGTTTGTTGAACAATATTACTGAGTACCCAAATGAGGTCAACATTCTACCATTAGGTCTTACCCCTTGCTCTCAGTGAAATGAAATAGCTCCGTATGCATATAAGATTTCGCATATGGAGGTAACACTTTATGAGACTATCACCAATGATGTTTAGAAGAATCCTTAAAATTTGGTTAAGTCAAGCTGATAGGGAATAGAAAGAGACATACAGACCGACGGACTAGGCTCATGTAGGGTTTCCTAAATAGTTGAGCTCTAGCAGGGACTCCCTTTAGTCTCAGATGCAGGCATCAGTTTTATTACTTTACGACAATTACGAGAGTGAAAAATTATTTAGCCTGACCAAGCACATAGGATAATGATTTGTAGATCAGATGATGGCTATTAATTTATCACGGAAGATAAATAATGCCTCCACTCCTTTTCTGAAAGGCAGAGCACTCCTGAGACCAAATGACGAACCAAAACCCTGTTGAGTGAACCATAAAGGGGAAATTCAGCATGCCAAAGAGAGATTTACATCAAATTAACATGTTATTTGATGAGATCTTCTTCTTCTTCCATGCAGGGGTATTTCTGTCTAGACACCTAGTACCGGTCATTCAAATCAATGCACTTCACCCTGAACAGGACTGACAATACACACTAATTTGCACCCTCTAACTCTGCTTTTTCTACAACAGTGTTCTCCCTATGTGAGTTACATCACATCCCCTACCATATCAGAGGCAGAGAGCTTCAGGAAGCATTTTACTGTTTTCTTCACTGGATTATTCATTTTGGTGGATCCTGATCTCATCAGAATCTCATTGCTCAGTGGATATTTCATGTTAATTTTATTTCCAAAATCAGAATGGATATATTTGGATACAATGGAGACAGAGAAAGAATGAAAGTGAAGAGAAGAAACTTATTTACCCTTATTTTTATCCCTTGGAAATGTTCCTAGGTCCTGAGGATTCACTCAAAATTTACAATTTTTAGTTTATACAAAGTTATATATTATAATATTTTATTTATTTCACAATAGAGTAAAAAGAATAATAGAGTATGATTCTCTTAATATGTAAATGTTTTAAAATAAAAGTCATTGTAATAAGAATTTACCTACAAATTTGAAGTCAGAAAAAAAAACCTGTCTTTGTAAAAATTAAATTGAAGAATTTAGCTATAAAAGTATGTGACACTATTAATCTTTACCACAAACAATACAATATTTTAATCTGTAGTTTGATCCTAAATGCACTACTTTTAGGAAACGGTTGAAATAGTAATACAAATATGTGATTAGCTAAAATTGTGACTGACTTTGCCAGAGTACTCGGGCTTCTTAAATATACACTGTGGACCTCCTATGGTTGATTCTTTCTCAAATTCTATTTATGTTTATGCTATAGGTAATCTGTCTACAGATCAGTGTCTGGAGACAAGCATCAACCAGAAATCAATCAACTTTCAACTAACTTTTATTAAGCATCTAGTCATAATCCTACTGGGTCTTAGAAACAGAAATCAAACATAATCTCTCTCTTTAAAACCTCAGAATCTTTCAGAAGAACAAATATGATGTGACTAACAGAGATGTAATCACACAATGGTATACATGCTCTAAGGCAGCTCTGTCCAATAAAAATCAATTGCAAGCCACAAATGAGAACCCACATATGCAATTTTAAAGTTTCTAGCAGGCCACATTTAAAAAGTAAAAATTAAACAAGTGAAATTAATTTTAATAATTTATTTAACCTAATATATCCAGAATATTACCATTTCACAAGTATGCAAATTATTGATAGTATATTTTATATATTTTTGTACTAAATCTTTGAATGAGATGTTGATTTCACATTTGCAGCACATCTCAATTTGCACTAGCCACACTTCAAGTGTACAATAGTTACATGTGGCTAGTGGCTACCATATTGAATAATGCAGGGAGAAGTATACAAATAGTTCTGGGGAAACATAAGGAAAAACAGATTGATTCTCCCTGGGCCATCAGGAAAATTGAACAAAAGAGCTGACATTTGAGTCTGGCCTGTAAAGATAAATAGGATTTTATTAGGTAAAACGAGAATAGATTGTGGCCAGATTGTGAAGCTCTATATTAAGTTTGGATTTTCTTCTAAGCTATGGCTAGGTTTTTAAGGCAGAGAGTAATCGGATCAGAGTTCTTCTTTCAAAACATAAATGCTAGCAGAATGGAAGATGAATTGGAAGAGTACAACCAAATAGACCAGTTATGTGGCTACTGCAAAGAATATGGGACATGGATTTAAATACCATCAATATGCTGAAGGCTCCAGGCTCCCAAATTTAACTCTTCAACCAGATCTCTCTTCTAAACTCCAGACCTGACAATTTCATACTTGATCTGTCCATTTGGATACACAGTAGGCAACTCTGACATAAAATAATGAAAACTCAGCTCCTAATCTTCCACTACACACAGTCTTCCCCATCTCAGTTGATGCCCCGTTATCCGTCTAGTCTAGCTGTTTAGCTTGAAAATTTTAAACTTATTTTTCATTCCTCTTTTTCTTTTCATGTCCCATATCCAATACCTCAGGAAATCCTGTTGACTGTTTTGAAAGATATCCACAATCTGACCTCTTTACTTCTACAGCTACCACCCTGGTCTGAACCACCGGCATCCCTCACTGAATGCTGCGATAATTCCCACATAGTCTCCTTGCTCTTCCCTTGTCCGCTAAGGTATATTTTCAGCACAGAAATCAGAATGGCACTTTTGAAATTTAAACCAGATTATTTCCTGAAATCCTGTAAGTGTTCCCCATTTTGTTCATAAGCAAAGTGACTATGTGGCAGATTAGACTATTCCCAACTCATTATTTCCTCTCTATAATAGAATTATGCACTCATGTGCTTTGCCATGCGAATTTTTAGTATTTCTCACAAGAGTAGACAGAGTACACATCTCTGTCCCACTGACTTTGGGCCTGGGCAAATGTCTTTTTTGGCCGATGAAATAGGTAGAAAAGACAGTGCTTCAGTTCTGAGTCAAAGCTTCAAGAGACATCTTGTGTTTTCACTCATCCCTCTTGCATTATGCCATCCACTATGAGAAGGATATAGCCGAGACAGCTACTGGACCTAGAATGAGGAGACATATGGGACAGACTTTATCCCAAATTGCAACCTGGACCCAAGCCCAGCCAATCCAAACCAAGCTTAGCAGAGTCACAGGTGACCTGCTGACTCCTGAGTGAGAAATACATGCTTGTTGCTGGAGATACTGAGTTTTGAGGTTGTTTCTTATACACGTATCACTATTACAGCAATAGCTGCCTAATATACCCTACAGTGGCCAATTAGATCCCTCATGATGTGTACACATTTCCTCCCTCCATCTCTCTTCCCCTTCTCTTACTATTCTGTTTCATTTACTCCACTTTCACTGCTACAGCCTCCTTGTTGTTCCTCAAATATACCAAGCATATTCCTTCCTTAGGGCCTTTGCATAGGCTGATCCCTTTGCCTAGACCATTTCTCTTCTAGTTACCTATATGACTCACTCCCTATTTCCTCCAAGTTAAATGTCACCTTCTCAATAAGGCCTATCCTGACAGCCTATTTAAACTGCATATCCACACAGATGGCCAACAGGCACATGAAAAAGTACTCAGCATCATTAATTATTAGAGAAATGCACATCAAAACTACAATGAGCTATCACCTCACACCAATCATAATGGCCATCAGCAAAAAGTCTACAAATGATAAACGGTGCAGAGGGTGTGGAGAAAAGGGAACCCTCCTACACTGTTGACTGTCGGTGGGAATGTAAATGGGTGCAGTCACTATGGAGAACAGTATGGAGGTTCCTCAGAAAATGAAAAGTTACCATATGATCCAGTGATTCCACTCCTGGGCATGTATCTGGAGAAAACACTAATTTGAAAAGATACATGCACCCCAATGTTCACTGCAGCACTATTTACAATAGCCAGGACATGGAAGCAACCTAAATGTCCACTGACAGATGAATGGATAAAGAAGATGTGACACATATACACAATGGAATATTACTCAGCCACAGGAAAGAATGAGATAATGCCATTTGCAGCCATTTGGACCTAGAGATTATCATACTAAGTGAAGTAAGCCAGGCAGAGAAAGACAAATATATGATATTGTTTACATGCAGAATCTAAAAAAAAATGATACAAATGAACTTATTTACAAAACAGATATAGACTTGCAGACACAGAAAACAAACTTATGGTTACCAAAGGGGAAAGGGGGAGAGGGATAAATTAGGGGGGAGTTTGGGATTAAGATATACACACTACTATATATCAAATAGATAACCAACAAGGACCTACTGTATAGCACAGGGAACTCACTCAATATCTTGTAATAATCTATAAGGGAAAAGAATCTGAAAAAGTATATATATATATGTATATGTATAACTGAATCACTTTGCTGTACACCTGAAACTAACACAACATTGTAAATCAACTATACGTTAATTAAAAAAAGAGAGAAAAAAAACAAAAAAAATCATCACACTGAACAATTAAAAAAATGAGTTTTACTGTATGTAAATTATGCCTTAATAAACCTAAATTTTAAAAATCAAAATAAATAAATAAATAACATGTCCATCCTCCATCCCAAGGATGATAAAGACAGGGCAAGAGGAAACCTCTTGAGGTCATACAAATGTACCCAAACAGCGTTATGTGTTATATGTGTGCACATGTGACAAAAATTCATCAATTTGTACATTTAAGATATGTATGTAACACTATATAAATTTACTGCAAAAAGGAAAACTGTAAACAAATATTGAAAATATTGAATTCTAGTTAGTGGGTTTGCTTTTTACAGTGGTATCAGTTATCAATTCTGAAATTTTTTTCATATCTGAGTCATAAGCAAATGAGTAAATATATTATGGATAATGAAAATCAAGCTTCTTCCTTTGGAGAAGACACATGTATGGGAAGAAGGAAGATTATACAGAAAATACACCTAATGTTACAAAGGAATTTGAGACAGAAATGTGAACTAATGGTTTACACACACACACACACACGTATGTGCATTCATGCATGCTTTCAGATAGATTCAGTGTAGATACAGAAATAAAGATATAAACATAAGATAGAGATAGATATCTTAACTGTTCACTGAGAGGGCCTAGAAGCAATGTTACATCAGTAACAATAAGTACAACTAGTGCCCACGTCTTGATTTCCACAAATCATTCTCTCCTAAAAGAAAACACAGCTGTTTGGATAAATGGCTAACTCCTGGGCAGGGGCAGGGAAAATACAAGATAAACTGGAATATTTTGGTACATCAGAAAGTAAGGAAGTGCTCAAGGCACCATGGGGATGTCCCAAAAGGTCACAGTAGCCAGCTTGAAGGAAATCCTACTGACCAAATCTGGGACCACATGTAAATAAAAATAATTATTAAAATGGATCATAATCTGTTGAATACAGTAAGAAGTCATGAGACCATCTAGTTTAAATAAACAAATGAAAAAATAAAGAAATGAAGAAGGGAAATGTCTTCCTTATAGAAGAATGTCAATCAATAAATGCAGAAGTAACAATAGATTTAGAAAATTATCAATAGATAGAAAAGCAGTGGTAGAAAGTGTGATGAGAAACAGATACTTAAATATTCTCAAAATATCCCCCTACAAATTACTTACTTATTGTAAAGTGAAAATTTTGACTTCACAGTGGAGAATCCTTGTCGATCACCACCAGGAGATCAAAGCTAACATCAGTGGAACAAGCAAACATCTTTTGACACCTGATATAAAGTACTGAGAAAAACTGAGTATCATTTTAGTAATTTTCCTCTAAAAAATGTATAACCTTATTGAACTCAAGAAACAAAACAAATCCAAATCAAATGTCATTGGCCTGAATTCCTAAAAAATGTCAAGATCAAGAAGCCAAGTAAAAGAAGTAAAACTTGAAAATAAAGTTCAATACATGATCCTGTATTGAATTCCGGACCAGGAAAAAAATTATAAAGGACATCATTGGGACAGCTAATGAAATTTGGACAAGGACTCTGGATTATATAACAGTAGTGTGTAAATATTTTATATCCTGATTTTGATAACTATAATGCAAATATGTTTAAAAATATCTTTATTCTTAGGAAATACACATTGAAATATTTAGAAGTTAAGGGACACGATGTCTTCAACTTCCTTCCAAAACTTCAGGGACAAAAATCTGTATATATGTATATGTTTGTATACAGATAGATAGAATTAACAAAGCAAATGAAGCAAAATGTAATCAATTGGTGTATCCTGGTAAAAGGACTATGGGGCCCAAAGATGACAGAACAAGTAAGCAGCAGTGTTTAGACACTGGTACCTGAACAATATTTACTCATATGGGGATATACTTTACCTATCACGTAGTATAAATGAGTCCCATTTCTTTACCTCTGCATCAAATCATGTAACCAGATGTACCTTAGCTTGGAATCAACATGTTTTCAACTCTTGCATGATTTCCTGCGTTAAGCAGAAAGTGTTTTGAATTTAGGCCATGTTGTAATATTTGATATCTTAGTTTGTACAAGCACTTTCCTTAGTTATCTACATGTACTAGCTCACATAAGTCTAGTGACATTAGGTGTATCTCTTTGTATATCTTGAATAATGAGTAGAGACTATATGAAATTTACCCATGAAATTTTCCTTGTGTTGGGCTTCCCCACTTACAAATTTTAGAAGTAGCTAAGTATATTTGATTTTAAAATACAGGCTTTACGAGTGAATCCAATAATCAATCATTGTTAGAATCTTTAAAATATGAAAATGCATTAGTGTTTTGATTAAAAGCACAAAATTAAACAACAGAGTTTGGCAAAAGTGCCCTATCTAAATCCAAGTAAAGTTACAGAAATAAAAATTACTTGAGTTCTTAGAGGAATCATATGGTATATTAGATACTGTTAAAAAGATTTCAGTTTTTTAAGTGATTTAAAATCCATTGCACTAGATAAACTATCTGTAACTACTTGTTAGTATCCACATTTCATGGTTTCTACAACTAGTTACACATTCTAAGCATCTGCTAAAGCTCAAATTCTGCTCTAGCTTCCTGTAGAGGAGTTAAGGATTATTTGCTTTTATATGGTTCATTTATGTCTGTGGTATGTGATAAAGGTGGTGATTTCTTGACACAGCAATATAGATGAGTTTTTCCCATTAAAAGCTCTATAGGGGGGAGGGAACCCTTATAAATCACTGTGTGGTCTTGTAAATTATGCAGTGTTGTGGGATATTTTCCTCCTAGGTTTGGATCAGAATAATAAGCACACATGAAATTGCCAAGAGCATCCAAAAAGAAAGTGAAACCACCCAAAACAAACAAAGCAAAGTCTAATATTATTTTAAGAAAAAATCTTGAAAAATTGCTTGACCCAAATGAAATATTTCCAAGAGTGTTGCCAAGAATATGAAAATGGAATAGATATATACATGCTCCTATTTTAAATCAGAAAATTATAGAAATATATTAAAGTGATAGTAATACCCATAACAGTAGAATAAATCATATTTATTAAGCACTAACTCTGCTAGACACTTTGCTAATTGCTTTCCCTTGATTTACTTTGTTTAATCACCACAATCACACCATGCAGTCAGTATCATATTACAGATGAGGAAATTTATGACTCCTTTTGCATATTTGCTAGAATATTCTGTAAATGCACCATGATACTATTATTTCAAGTCATGCCTCATTTAGGTAAAAAATATCTGACAAGATGTAATCGCTGTCCTCACTTTGTATGGTCCTACCTCTAATTAGGGCAAATAAAACTGTCTTTATATGTGTATTTCTTAAATTAAAAAAAATAAAACACTTCTAGGATTTGCATTAACTCTTTCCTACCATCTGTTTCCAAACTAATAATTGCCAACAGTAGATATCAATTGAGCATTGACTGTACATAAAGTACAGGTGTATGAAAGAGATTAAAAATGGGACAGTGTTCTCCCCAAACTTAACACTTGCAAGTACACACACACATTTTTTTAACCTTATGATATTAGACACAATACCTTTCAAAGGATACCCTGGCCTTAAAAGAGTTAAGCTTTAACAGATATTGGGCTTTATAATGAGGGGAGAGCTTTTATCAATAGAAGATTCTGGTTCATTGTTAACAACACTGTAAATACCTTAGTACTACAGAAGTAGATCTATATATGGTAACATTTATTCATTTCACATTTTCTCAAAGTGACTGAAATGGGTGACGCCTTTAAACATGGAACTTGTTATTTTATCAATCATTTGAACAATGGGGCATTCTAATGAGGAAATAGAGATGAAAATCTCATCATAACAGGGATACAATTGGGGAATTCACCCTATGCCTATGACAATCCGTTGTTAAGCAAGAAAGGAAGATCTCTGATTTTAGATCAATGACCTGAGAGTATGAGGGAAAATGTGTTTCTCCTGAATTCCTAAATTCTTATACCTGGTGTGCTTCTCTTTATCTTTGAATGTCAGAAAATTTAGTCTAATTTTTGATTCATCACTAGCAATTTTAAAGGACTATATAGTAGTGTGCATTTTACCATGCTGATTCTATCTTCCTATCTTTATTTTCTGATTACCTAATTCCCAAATTTTTATTTTATACTTAATATGTATATATGTGCATATTTACATATATACATATATGTATGTGTGTGTCTGTATACCTTAGCTACATCAAGCTCTTTTTAGAATGAATAGAATAAAATAGGACATTAAGAAAGACAAAATCAACAAGTATTCCAACATAATGACTACCATAATACATCATATTTTATATTATATTCCACTATTTCCCATGGATAGAGATGTGTACCAAATTTTCTTGCCCTTAAGTAAAAAATGAAACTAAAGACAATGTAATAAGCAATGAAATTTGCTCCTATCCTTCACAATTAAGGTCTTATGGATAGATCATGGACCATCAAGCTAAACAGATGTGGATTCCCATTCCATCTTAGCTTGGGCTAACTGTGTGAACCTGTATAAACTCCCCAAACTCCAAGAGCTTTAGCTTCCCATCTCAGAAATGGAGAGAATATTTTTTATTTGTTGGGTGTTTATAAGGATTTAATTAGATTAAATAAATTTGGCATAGTACAGACCCAATAAATACTGGTTCTGGTCTTAGCCTTCCTTGTGGAAATCTCCACTCACCAAATCTTCACTAAACACACACTAGACATTTTGAAAATGTTTAATAAATAAATTATGAAACAGAATTTATGAGCCTATTTTCTCGTACTGGAATTGGTTGCATTGGGAGAAATTTACTATAACTTTACTTTATATCCCAGAAGGACACAGGCTTAGTGCATTTTTAAATAATGGTGCCCAAAGCTTGAAAAACTGTATGGTGTGTGTTTCTACTTGTTGAGGAGTAGTCACTCTCACATAATGCTAACGTGAGTATACATTAATTTGCTACAGATTGTCTGAAGAGGTCTTTGGATCTCTGTATATAACCTTTGATCCAGAAATTCAACTTCCAAAAATGCTGACAAAAATAATTAAGAATAGGTACAGAAATTAATTTACAAAGATGTTCACTGCAGTACTATTTATATTAAAAATGGTTAGAAATCTATATGTTCAACAGGAAATGATTAGGTAAAGTGGAGTACATTTAAATAACTGAATTCTAACTGGGTATTATAATGAGATGGCAAAGTACCTTTCTTGACATGAAAAGATGTACACATTATACTGTTGTGACAAAAAGACAGATCTTGAAACACTGTATATAGAATGACCCTATTTTTGGAATTCATACTTTTCTAAAGAAAAAGAATCTGAGGAAGTTTACTTAAAAGATGTGAAAAATGGCTATGTTTATCTCTGCAACATAGCAGATGATATGTATTTCTTTTAGCCTATATGTGTACTTTCTAATTTTCCATTGATGCACTCTGAGTCATTAACTGAAATGAAAACAACTGCCTAAAGTCCAACTCCTCTCCATCTTCCTTCTGCTCTTTGCTTCATTGGTGGTATATTCCAAAGAACTGAGCATAACATGTTACTTATACAGTGTGGTCTACAATCCCATCCTTTATTATTATTTTTTTTAATAGATGTACTTGAGTGACCTTAAATAGCCTAAATAATAAAATAGTTGAGAAGGAGTTTTGTGGGGAGAGTGACTAGGCTTATGAGATGTTATCAGCACCAATTACATCCTCTTTTCTACTGGACAAGACTGACTATTCCGTTTGTTACAACAGAAATCAATTTCAAGACAAGTCATTTAGAGCAAGTTTTGAGCCAGCTTTCCCTCACTTCTGAGTATCTGTTAGTGTTATAGATGCCTTGATATAAATTTTCAACTATTTATTTTTTTAGTCATTAGAGCAAACTGATATCTATACATGTCTTTCTACATGTATAGGAATAGATTAGAGAAGTACACTCTAAGTTGGAAGTAGTGCATTTTCTACTCAAAATAAGTACTACATATTTTGTTAACCAGCCTAAACAATATACTAATGGACTGAGATATAGTGTACAACCCTGAGTATCTAATTTATTACTCTGGAGGGGCTCAAATTCAGGATGGAAATGTCAGGTTTCACTGACAAATCTCACTTGCCTAATGTTTCTGGCTCTTTAATTCAACATAATATTTATTTTTCTGTCTTTAAAGCAAACAAATACATCTACACTACTGTTAAAGTGGTCTGTAAAAATACATTTGTGTGTTTTTGTTGAGAAAGCAAAGAACATACAATAGGAGGACCATCTGAGAGGTGTAAATGACTAGGTGTACTTTCCCAAAACATTGCCTGTGCTTGTAAAATGAAGTGGTCTGGAAATAGGTTCCACTCTTCCTGACCTTCCTTTCACTGACCTTTGGCTCCCATATGTCTTCCTCTCTACCCACCTTCTCAAAATACTCCCTCCCAAGCTTTTACTCAACCTAAAAATAGCTCCCAGATGTCTTGCTACCGCACTGTGTAGACTCCCTCCCTTTTACTAAGATTGCATGATTAGGAAAGATAGCAGAATGGCTTTAACAAAGGACTTTTTTTGGTTCAAAATAAGTTCATTGCAGAGCAGGTCCTTTCTTTGTCTGTATGTGAATAGTTCAGGAATGTAGAAAATTGTTTTCTGTACCTTTACTTATAAATAACATTTGGAAGTTGTAGCATACTTCTTTAGTTTATAGTTTAAATTTACATGTCAGTATTTTTCTAATTTTACATGAAGCTGTCTCATATATTCAACTAATAAGTGACAAACTCTAACATATCAAGTCACTTGCTAAATGTCTTAACTGAATTCTCTGCTTACATTTCCAGGAAGTATCTCCTGTTTTCCCACATCCTATGATTAATAACTATCACCGAATTCCCAAGCAATGTGATGGGTAAGTGGTTTTAAGTCTGGCTTTCCATTCTATGAATGAAAGTCAAATTAATACAAAAGTGTTTGCATCATGCACCTTGGTGAACCAACTTATGTTTTGAATGGGGCACAGTGTTTCAAAAGGAGAGTTCATTAATAAGAAAACAGACATTTACGGTAATTCCTGCCCTGTCCTCATGAGTCACTGTGGGCAAAGTTTCCAATTTTGGTACGGTTGTTGTTAAATATCCATTACCCACCTTTGTGGCCAAACTTGCAATAAAATACCTCCAATAAGAGAGGCAGTGGGGCCTAACTAAACTCTCAATCAAGGCTTTTGTCTTCAAGAAAGAATCTGGTTGGAGAACCTCCCTCCTCATTAGTTTCTTTTGTCAACATTTTCAAGCATAGAAACAGCCTTAGAAAGACCCAAAGTTCATGACTTTGGAATTGGAATGAAGCCATAAAAAGCATGTTTTTATAAGAACAAGAAGTCAGAAAGTTGATCTTCATTGGTTTTCTTCCTACCATGTGGAAAGTACCCCTGAGACCTGGTGTGTGCATCAGCACAACAGCTGATGGGAGAGCAGCATCACTGTATTAAAAATGGGGTACACTATGCCTTTACTTCAAATGAACAAAAGTAAAAAAAAAAATCTTAGGTTCAAAAATGTTATTCGTGCTGTTATAATTAGGTCAACCAAACATCATTTGATCAACATTAAAACAGAAAGCTGGGTAGCGGTTGAAGTCACAAATAGTTTTCTGTGAACTTGGATGTCTTGAGCAAAGTTGAGATGTTTGCATAATCTTCTCTGTAGCAACAACATTCCACATGCATATTTCTCTTTAAAAAGAAACTCTATGCTCGGTGGTATTCTGGGTTCAAGGCCTGAATAAAAAGCATCTCAAGTCAAAAGTCCTGTTCTAAAAATTGAGCTATAGAGAAGGTCCTAAGTGTTTTGACTTCTCTTAAATCATTTATGGATGACTAAAAGTCATATATTGATTCAAAGTACAAATTTACTTAAATCTATAAACTTGAACTTTTAGCTATCTAACCCAGTATCTTCCCCAAAATGCTCCCAAATGTTTGCAGTTTCTACAAACAAGATAAATCACTATACACAACACTGAGCAGAGGAGAAGGTGAAACACACAACAAACTTGCTTGTATAATTTTTCTCAAGGCCTGGAAATAAAAATGTTAAATGTGGCCTACCATTTTCATGGAATTTTTCCAAAATACAAAACTCAAAAAGTGTATATAACATTTAATTTTTTAAAATGGAAATATAAAACCTAGAGATACAAGTGTAAAAAACAAAAAGCAAATCTCTGAATTACACATATTTTGAACATCCTACTTTCTCAGAAGTTTGATCAAGACAGCATTTAATAAAGCAATATTTTTAGGATGAAAATTACTTTGGTTTGTAGGCAGTGGGAGGTGTGCCTCAAATTATAATTTTTCCTCAATATAATAGAGTGGTATCATGATATTTCATTTTTATGAATGCAACTATATTGTTGGTATCATAACTTTACTAGTGCAACAGATAATAACAGTCTACTCAATAATACTTATCACACATATTCTATATTAGGTTGTACATTTACTAGATTATTATACAATAATGCTGTACATACAGAACAATGCATAGACTTGTATTCACAAGTCTGAAATCCCTGAGTAAGATGCTTCCAAAAATCTAATGTAGAGATGGCAGAAGAATATAACTGTCACATGCATGATTATCTATCTTACCCTTATTTGGAAATAATGATAATGACCATAATAATAACTATACTATAATAGTAATAGTCAACAAAGTTATGCTAATGCGTGGAGTAGTCAACCAACTAACCAAGCTGCCATTTTAAGGGGAATTAAACATCACTGGAATACACTGTAATATGATTATCAATTAACTCAGATTTCCACATGACACTGCTTTGTGGTTGCTAAGGTGAAAATTGAGCCTACTCCAAATTAGTTCCAGTAAACAAAATTTAAAATAATAAATAGATTTTTGCTAACCCCAATCTTTCTTTTCCAAGAGATAAGTTGCAAAGTATAACTGCCAGATCTACCGCTAAACCTAAAAGCAGCCAGCTGAGTTGTTTATATCTCACAGTCTTAGTCAACTTAATATGTGGATAAGTCTCTCTACCAGAAGAAAGTAATCTACGTCATTGTCTGATGTTTAAATCATTCAGTATGCCTCCCAAGAAGTTCATGATTTAGGAAATTACAAATAAACACACACACACACACACACACACACACACACACACACACACACACACAGAGAAAAGAGTGGAAAAAATACCTAAGGGAATTTTTTTCGGACAATAACTCTATAGGTGGAAGTGAATTAGTAATTAAATATATTTCAGCTCCTTCTTTATCTATAAAAGCTAGTTTTAATATAAAGTTATGTTCATACTGATTGTGAAACCAAAAAATAAAATAGAAGAATCAATACAACATTCTGTTGTATCCAATAATTACTTGCAAGTTTCTGCAACTGAAGGCCAAGTTGGGATTAGAACAGTTCTTGTCCATCTATAGCTGAAATTCCAGTATGTACTGATAAACAAGATTTGACTGATGTTTGACATTAATTACAGTGGGCTGCTAACTGGCCTTTTGGACTTGAATATTTTATATTGAATTCTAACATGCAGGATGTAAACAAGAATAAACAATGAGTTTATTTATCTTTGCAATTCCATTAACTGCCATTTGTCTGTTTCAATGTATTACAGAAAAACTGCTAATAGAAAATCTGACTTGTGAATTTGCATTGTGACTTTAATAAACTTAAACTCATCAGAAGTTCTTAGAATTGTCCATGTCAAAAGAAAGTCTGAGTTCTTTGACCTAATTATAGGTTAGAAATGCTTCTAATCAAAAAGTAATATCATAAAGTATAAAATATTTTCTAAACTAAAACAATGAAAAAAATAATTTGAAAACATTTTGAACAAGACTTTGAAACTATATCTAGTATATAATATCTATTCTGGTGAGTGAAAATAACTAATTGTATCAAAGGAGTGAGAAAGTAGTACTAAAAGAAAAATCCAAATGCATCAAAATGCTATGTATGGTGCAGCAATATGTCCCTTATTATAAATTTGAAAAAAGAAGGTGAATTCTTTTTTATAAAATTTCAGTTTCTCTGCCTTCTCACTAAATAAATATTGAACACATTGAACATGGGTCCGGGAGGTTGAATATCATGTTAATTGCGTTTCATGTATTATCTCAATCTTCCCAATAACCCTATGAAATAAATTTTATTATCCTCCTTTTATGTATGACATATGACAAAATTAAGGGCCCAAAGGGTGAAGCAACTAACAGAAAATCACATAGTTAGCAAGTTCAAACCCAGGATAGTCAAACTTCAAAGCTAGTGCTCATAACTCCAAGAAAATTTGCCATCTCTTCAGTAAGTTTCTATTTTTTTAAATGATCAGAGCATTTATTCTAAGCATTTATTATTAGCATTTATTCTAAGAGCTCTAGATATGTATATCTCTGTGTCCTGGTTTTTCAAACTCTCTTTTTTTAAATCTCCTATGAAGTAACCTTTGGCTTATTTCATATTCAAAGAGCAAACCTGTCCATGTGCCCAGTAACTACATGGGAATACAGTATAAAACATTTTAATTAAGTAAAAAAATTTTTCAGACAGAACAAAATGAAAAGTTGATTAGAATTCAACCCATAGTATGTGGGAACTGGGCATGAATAAGAAAACCCACTGTGCCCTACTACCAATGTTTACAACAGCTTCAGTATTCATAACCCAAAGATGATCACTGTCACTTTAACTAATATGAGCTTTAGGCTGTTCGGTTGCATGGTCAAACCAGTTTGCACAAATAAGTTATATCTGGTGTATAGTCTTAGACCTTTTAAAACATGCTCAACCGCCTTTCCAGAATGCCATTGTAGTAGGAAAAAAAAAATGGCAGATTCCAAAGACACATCGAATAAACAGTACAGAGAATTGAATGAAAGTGCAAATTTACTCTAAAACTCATTTTCAATTTTCTGCTCTTTGCTTTAGAAATAAATGAACTAAGAACAAAGGACTGTTTATTAAGTGCTAAAAACTTCTGTCATAAATTTCATGGAATCCCAGTAATTTTCAGCAGATTTGACCTGCCCTATGAAAACATGCAGAAAGCATCACCATAATTTCACTACTTTGTTTTGGACATTCAGGTCTCTCTGTGTTATGCTTCCGTTCAAGGGACAAGGACACATGTGAGCCTTTCACAGTATGAGTTTGATAAGACACACCAGTGATCCTCTAAGTAGACTTGTTCAACAATTCCAACGTGGTGGAGTGTAAAGGGCTTATTTTAAATTCTGTATCTAGAAGCATATTTTACAGCATGTAGAGATTCCCAAACTTTTTTTTTGGGGGGGGGGAGCTGTGAAGGTTGAGGAATGGGGATCAGGTTGGGGGTGGAATCAGGGGTGAGAAAATTTAAGCAGGAGGTGTATGTACAGAACATGTCTTTGGATGCATAAAAAAGGGTTACTGCTTGCCTATTTGGATGTTGTGAAGAAAACTAACCCTGAAATAGGATTAATATCTCACAAAATAGATTGAACAAGTAAACTGTGACTCAAACATCTGTGTATGATGAGTGAGCACTTCTCTGCTGTTGGACAAATGAACAACTGCAGATCTTGATGTAACTATGCTACTGTTTTTACCTAGTGTCAGTTTAAATCCTCGCTAGAAAATGAAAGGCTTTCTAAAGAAATATTTCTGCAACACACATACGAAAGATATGCAGAGAACACTATGCGCTAGTCAACTTGCTGCATGACTAATGCACATGGGGGTAGGGAGGAAAACTAACATTCAATTCAATTATAGGAGATTTTTATGATCAAGCAAGGCAATTCCAGTTTTCTCTCATTTAGATATAATTTTCAGTTAAATCCTAATAGACATAACCCTTCACAGGAAGGCATTGCCTGGAATGGAGTCCAATGCAGAAAATTTATGTTAATACTCTACAATGAGTATTTTGACCTTTTGTCAGATTTGCGGGGGTAATCAAAAATCATGACAATCCTTTGCTAAGTCTATATATTGCCTCTTGTTGCTGAGTCTCCCAGGGTACTTGAACTTCAGAGGCATATTGCAGTAAGCCTAGAACACACAAAGCCTCAGGAAGAATATGGAATATCTTTTTGAAAATTAATTTTATTTAAAAATGTGTAAATAAAAGCACTATTATCGATTTTTAAATTGATATTTTAGCGCATTTCTTACTATCTTACTAATATTTATAAATTTTGTGTTGGGCTAGGTCACTTCAGACTATACCTGCAAACTCTTGGGGTTTCATACTCTCTCTCTACTTAGGAGCATTTCAGTGGGAAACTTTGAGAAACTCAGATGATTAATTATACTAGGATAAACCTAAATTAAATTTTCAGAGAAAGGCACCATAATTTTAGAAATCCTAAGCAGCAGACCACTTGTCAGTATTCACAATAGATACTTAAACAAAGAGACTGTGTTTCTTCATCCCTGAATTATTGCTACTGATCAGCCTGACATACAATCCTATCACATTTTAACTTCAAATCAGGATACCTCTCACAATCAAAGTGATAAGAAATTATGGTGCCATAGTTGAATTGTATTTTTTCCCAAAAATAATGACGCTGCTTACAATCACTGGTGTCTTAGAGTCAATACATTAAAATAATCTTGGAACGATCCCACTCTATTAAGGGTTTAACGTTACCAAGCCTACCCTTCAAAATTCAGTTACTTTTAACTTGTATTCAGATGGGATACATGTTGTAGCCAATGTATGCTATAAGGAGTCAACAAATTCTGGATGCTAATTATATCTTGCTTGTTGATAGTTCTATTTTCATAAATAAATGAATGAATATATATATACATAAATGTATATTGGTGATAACATGGTGCTTTCTCTATGTTTTAGATACCATTCTATTTTCAAAACAAACCAATAGATGTATGATTTATATTCATTTTTTTTTATTGAAGAACACAGCAAACAAGTACAAGAAGTGCCAGTTTAATAAACAAACCGCTAGTTAAGAACACTTATGTGGTAAAAGTTTTATTCATTAACTGTATAATGACCATATGAGAACTTTGCTTTGGACTACAAACCTTCAAGAGGACAGATGGTGCAGATTATGTTTAATTCCATTTTCTTAGGGGTTAAGTAAACTATCAGCACTTTACTGCTTAATTGAAAAATAAGTAGTACATGCTTTTAGATGGTAATGACAATGACAGTGACCTTGGCAATAATGCTGTGAAGAAAGAAAGGAAATAGAGACAAAAGCTGAAGTCCAAAACTGAAATTGGTTCTATTAGGACTTCTCAATACCATCTCTGAAGCAGCACAGATTGACTCTAGGCAATGTGAACATCCTTAAGCCTCTCTTAGAAGAGCCAACATTGACTAGATAATTTGGTTCAGCCACACAAAAAAATACTGGGTCATAGTGTTAGTATGAAAAATATACACTCACAGAAGGGAGTCTTTAGAGCAGATAGCAAAGGGGACTTTAGAAATTGAGGGGTTATATACGTAAGATCTTTATAGCTGAAGTTATTGGCTCACATGGCTCATCTCACAGGTGATCACCAGACTATCACACCCGGGGCTCCACATATAAAGGAATAAAATGTGACTCTTGAGTTTGGAGGTTCATTTAGTAGTAAAAGGCTTATGAATTACAAGCCAGGACCCGCAAAAATAATTTATAGCTGCTGTTCAACTATACATTTAATACAACCGCAGTAAAAGGTAAAAAAAAACTTTTAAATGAACTTTTATTTTTTTTACAATCTGTAAACTAATTGCAAGCATAACACAACCAACTAATCAATCAACTAATCCTCCCCCCAAAGTAAAACCTAAAGAGTAAGAAAGCTATATACTGAGTGAGGAAAAATAAACATTAACATTAAGCTATGTTTCCCTCTCAGTCCCTTTGCAGTCTTCTAAGATGGATCCCAATCTTCCCTGAATTCTAAAATTCAAATACCTGTGTGTGTATACACACACACACACACACACACACACACACACACATTTCAACTTCTATGTACAGCTGCTGACAATTTTGGTGTACTCATAAATGACCTTTTTAAAAAATTGAAAGTTCTCTAGGATAAATTAAAAGATTGCTTTTAAAGCTGCATAAGCATTTCTCTCAATAACATTTGTAGACATGTAAAATATAAAGATCAAGAGACTTAAAAAGCTCAAATAAGACATATGTGCATTATAAAATTTAGACAATATAAAGATTGAGATTAAGTTATAATAAGTGTATTTTTTGAAATACATGGACATGATATGGATACAGGATACTCTGGAAATTAGCATTCACTTGGGACTAGATCTGGCAATGATTAGATATGCGAGAGCCAATTTAGTGTGGTAGGCAAGAACATGAATTCTGAAGCTAGTCAACCTCGGTTCTTTTCCTTGCTTTGCCACTTAACTATGAGACATGGACAACCTCTTTATGCCTCAGTTTCCTCATCTCTAAAATGGAGATAATAAGAATATCCACTCAGATGAGAATTAGACAGGATAATACATGTAAGGCATTTGAAATAATTTCCGGTATATGGTAGAAGGTTAAAAAAAATGTCAGCTAAACTATGAAGGTGATCTTATACATAGAACTTACCCCTATGCATCACGGTTTTGCTAGGTACGAAATACGAGTTTGAATAAGACAAGTATTTAAAGTCCTTTACAGTCTTAAAATCCTGATTTTTATCTTCTATCACTCAAAATACTTAAAATAAGTAGAAAACATGTAGTCATTCATTTAATACTATTTATCAAGTCCCTACTATGTTCTAGGCAGTATACTAGATGTTGACAATAATAAGATAAAAGCCTGCTCCTGAATTCTAGGAGCTGATCTGGAGAAGCAGTATAGGGTGATGTTTAGAAGCCCAAGCTCGGGAATCAGACTCTCTGGGACTTAAGGCTTTACGAATTTGGACAATTTCCTTAACTCTCAGTGCTCTAGTTTCCTCTCCTTTGAAATGGGAATCATAATAGTTGCACCCTCATAAGTTTGTTCTGAGGATCAACTGAGTTTATACAGGTAAACCTTGTAGACAGAACTTGGAACATAGTAAGTACTCAATAAATGCTAGTATTATCAGGAGAGTCAGACAGGAAAACAAACACAGTTAAGTATGATAACAGGGGTGGGAAGGCACAGTGCACAGGGAGCTAGAACAGTAAATAAGGAAGGATGCAAAACAGTATAGAGACCTCAAGAAAGTTTCCCTGAAGAGTCAATATTTGACCTCATATTAAAGAATTAAGAGAAGCTGTTGAAGAAGGTACAGCACAGTTAAGTATTTCAATATGAAATACTTTAAAAGTATAACAAAATTTCACGGAAAGGTAAGCACGTAACTAAAGATTTACTCCAATACACATTGACTGAGGAGTCTAAGTTTACGCTCTTTGTCCATTCACATACATCTCCATTTCGAAATAAATTCAATATAGCATCCACTGAGGTTGCCAAAAGCAGTGATATGCCGGGAAAAACAATCCAGATAACCATAGTATTCCTCTAGGGAACTTGATCCTAAACACAAATGCCTCTCCAACTGGTAGCATTTTAAATGCAATTTTGGGCAAGGGTCCATTGTGGTATTCATGCCATCACATCACTCATCTAACTCTTCCCACATGATAACTGTCTTCCAATCATTGGGAAGCTACCAAGTGGACACCAATTTAAGTTATAGATTGCTAGGAGGTGAATTACTAAGAACAAGCCCCAAAAAGGGCTTCTATCTAGGAAAACTTTCTAATGCTTAGAACTGCTAAACCCTCTGGGAGCTTTTCCATTACCCCTCCAGACACTGCCATTCCTGGCACTGAGAGCATTCATTAGAGCACACTAAAAAATCATCAATCCAGGGGTGTTATAACATGGATTGCGAGAGGTCATGCTGACTGAGACGGTTTCTGTATGGAGAAAGAGGGTAAACAAAATGACTTCTAAATTTCCACTCAATCCTAAAGTGCAATTCAATTACTTAAATATCCATTTTCCTGAGTATAAAATATGAGTCAGGAAAATGAGGATTTCCTTTACAGTCTTGTTTATGCCTACTGACTTGGTGAAATTATTAACAGAGCACCCTTGAATCTCAAAAGTGTCCACTGTCACCAGAGAATATTAATACCTTTTTAAAGTGATATGCCTCCAGGAGTCTGTCAACCAGCCCCATGGAGACTGACAAGCTGGATTCTATGCCTGAAAAGAATAATCTCTTTGGTTTTCTTACTAAAGAAAGGTTTTCCTCCACTAAATGTTATTGTCATCTATTGCTCTTCTCAGCTACAACCCTAAACCTGCCAGACCTGATATGTTGTATACATTCTATGTAGGTGAGAGTGAGAAAATAATTAAGAGAAGAGAATCATTTCGAAAACCAAAGAAAACCAAAGGATTTAAGCATTTACCTGAACACTGGTTGTTAAAAATTATAACTGAGGAATCATACCCAAATTCAATCCCTTATTCTCCAGCCCCACCATTACTACCCTAAATTAGGACTTCATTTCCTCTGCTGGATTATGAACACAATGTTGAAATGCTAATCCTCATCCATGTCTTAGTCAACAATCATAGCTTGACTGAAGATTTAGAACATAGACTTGTCAATGTGCAGATGACCAAAAGTTATGATAAAATATAATTTTGTTGGATAACAGGTTAAAGATTCTTAAAGTTCTCAGTGGCCTGAAATAAAAAGCCCACCCAAAGAAAAATACAATTTAATTTACATAAATTCAAAGTGCTACATTTAGCTTAAAGTGAAACAAACAAACAAAAAAGGATATATAAGGAAGGACAGGTATAAAACTGTTTGCATAAAGAAATCTGAGGAATTATTGGGGACAGTATGATCCAACGGTGTGACAAAGATACTAAGAATGAGTAATATTTAGGCTGAAATAAAAGAAGTAGAATGTCCAGACCAATGAACAAAACAGTTCCATGGTTTTCTGCACTGTTAGGACCACGTGTGGTACTGTGTTCAGCTCTATAACTGAAGGTAAAATAGACTGAAGTCTATTAAGAACAAATGAAGGGCAAAGAATGCATAGCTGGGCAAAAAGAAATGTTAGGGAGGTAAAATAACAGTACAACAACAATACTATAACAACTGCAACATTGATAAAGTAGTGCTTTCTATGTGCTGGAGACACTTGAAACAAGCCTGCTTTGACTCCAGTATAAATAAAAATCCTAGGAGGTCATTATTAGCTCCTTTTTTCAGATGAGGAATCTAATGCTCAGAAATAGTAAGTTGTCTAAGATTACTTTCATACTAAATATTTGAAGGCATTTGTGTAGAAGACGTGTTCTTTCCAAAGGGAAATGAATGGAAGCTACAACTTGATAAAAAAGAAAAAGTCCCAGTATTCATAACTACATTAAATGGAATTGTCTGCCTGCCTACTAGCAAGTTCTCCTTTGCTACATATGATCAAGCTGAGGGGAACTGTAAGGAAAAGAATTTGCATAAAAAAAGCATTCCTGTGCTGGATGGGAGGTGGGGTTAGCTGACCTTCAGGTTTCCTTCCAATATTAAAGTTAATGATTCTGATTCTGAGAAATGGGGTACTTTTGTTGCCTTAGTATTACACACTATGTAGGTCAAATCGAATTACATCAAATTGAAAAAGTCACTCAAACCAGTTTTTATGCTGAACTGACAGATCTCTTCAATTAAAATAGCTGTTTCAGCTAATCTGTATAGACATACCCGTTAATCTATTTCTGTGACTGGTCACATTTCATTTGGGTTTTCTATTTTTAAAAGCAAGTTTATGAATATCACCTATACATCATATTAGTAGCAAGACTAATAACAAGGTCTTTATACACCAGGTTACAGAATACAGTTACCTCAAAATCTCTCACTGCCCATGCTAGACATATGCAGAAGACTGATGCTGCTGAATGGAATGAGCCTCTAACAAGCTACTTCTGAATATTATTAGTGTCATAACTGAAAGAAACTCTCAGCCAAAGTTTGGCATTGGAAAATAAGAGTCCTATTCCATTTCTTGAACCTGCATCCTCCCTGACATGTAAACTCCTCAAATCTTACATGAGTCCTGGGGTTAAGCGGTGGGAAACCTTCCAACTGAGATCAAATTACAAGGTGTTCAGGGGAGAATGTTGCCCAGAATTGGCCCACATGGGCTTTGTATACACAACCAGTTTCCTTCCTCTCCCTCCTGTTTTTGTCAGTTGTTTCAGAGTCAAATTCAGGTAGTAAAAAAATGAATAGTAATCATGAGTTGTGTGCATGGAGCAACGATAGAGAAACTGGGAGAACCCAGAGCAAATACTTGCTACTTGAGGGAGTAGAACCACAAAACTCTAGGGTTTCCCTGATACAAATGCAGAGACAGTCATATAGACAAATTGGGATCTTTTAGTTCTTTTCTTTCTTTCTTTTTTCTTTTTTTTTTTTTTTTAAGGTAGATGTTTGTAATGTCTGTAGTGCATCAGTAGATAAACAGGTCAAATCCTGACCAAGTCCAATCCTTTATTTTATATTCTCACTGTCTTTGTCTCTGTATCTCTTCGTTATTGAATTAACTTAAAATTATTTGATTAGTTTGATTAATATCCATTTCCTCACTAGACTGTACCCCCTATGAGGGTAGGTATGATGTCTATCTTTGCTCACCTTTGTCCCCAGAGTTTCAGCACAATGCTGGCACACGTGACACCGGTCAAAAAATATTCAGTGAATGAACAAATTAATAAATGCAACCATGGGGAACAAATTTTGACTAACCACAGGCTTTATAAACCATTTGCACAAACTCCAGGACAATCCTTATTATATACAAAGAATGTCTTTGCAGAAAAATTTAAGGCAAAACCATTCTCACACTGTTGGAGAACACTGCCATTAATTGTGTCATCTCTGAAAAATAATTAGAGCAATAAACACAGCCCACAAATCAGCCTTAAATTGGCCAAAGTCTAGAATGATTTTTCCATCCCTAATTTATGTGATTTTATCACCGCAATATATTTTGGAAAGTCAAGTCAGATTTCTGGTTTTTCAAATTATACTTCATATGCTCCTAGCTAACACACAACAGGTTTGTCTGAGTTACCAAGCAATGAGATCTGACATCAGGCAATATAGATAACACCATACCACATCTTAAAAATACCTCTTCATGAGGCATACAACAGAATAACGTAATGCAGATTTTGCCGACTTGCTTGAGTGGTGCCTTTAACCACTTTCTGTAAGCTAAAATGAGCAGGGAATATTTCACCATTGATCTGTGTACAATCTATAATGACAAGAATCTGTAATGCTCATTACAACTGTTATAAAAGAGGAGTCAAAACCATATCCATATTTACAAATTAGAATACTTTACAGATCTGATATAGTATAACAACATTTTCTGGACATTTTGTTTTACAGTAAATATTTCAATAAAATGATAGAGCTCTGATTTCTTGTTCTGTTACAACTCGTAGCCTTTCTAATGATAGATAAAAGGAAATGAATATACTTTCTGTAAGAAAAATTATATCCTAGGCTTTCTTACTAAAGGTATAAGCCTGTAGCCTCAAGGGCCTAGAAGAAAGACATTCATAGAGGCTGTAACGTTTTGTTAAGTATGTGCTATTAGCAAATTTACTAATTTTTTTCATTCGCCTTGTTGTAGGAGGGTAATAAAATACATCAGGTTGCACTTAATGCATCCTCAGTGGCCTGGCAAATTCATTACTATATGTTCATATAGGACTTTGCTTTTCAAAAGTACAATATTTTCTGCATATAACTATCATATCACCCATAAACATTAGGATGTGTCCCAGATTTTTATGCCAGGTAGGAAAAGCCTTCTCTCTCTTGTTTCAGGAAACTTTTAAAGGATTCTTCAGATCTGGGAAGTTAAGATATATTATTTTGCAGGTTTTTGCTTTTCAAATAACTCTCTGTAAGGAGGAGGCACTGTGCAGCAGAACTGTTCTCAGATTCTTGTTGAGAGAATTATTCATATCATAACAGAATTACCTGATATGGCTTCTTAAAGTCTACAGAAACACATTGCATAACATAATCATGCATGTCTATCAGATCCAAGACAGTACACATTTTCACTAGGTTTTGTTTATGTTTGTTTTTGTTTGTCCATTCATTTTTTTAACTAAAGTCCACAATTTGTTCAGATTTCCTTAGTTTTAGCTAATATTCTTTTTTTTTGGTCCAGGATCCCATCCAGGATATCACATGACATTTACTCAGCATGTCTCCTTAGGCTCCTGTTGGTTTTTTTGATGACCTTGACATTCTTAAAGAGTGCTTGTCAGATATTTTGTTGACCATCCCTAAAATGAGATTTTCTGATGTTTCTGTCATGATTAGACTGGGCTTTGAGGAGGAGACCTCAGAAGACAGTGCCATTCTGTGTTATTATCCTAACACTGATAAGCAGACATACCATCAACATGACTTATCACTGCTGATATTCATTTTCACCACCTGGCTGAGGTAATGTCTGTCAGGTTTCTCCACTGTAAAGTTACTCTCTTTTCCCCCTTTTAATACTGTACTCTTTAGAAGGAAGACACTGTGCACAGCCCACACTTGAGAAGCAGAGAGTTATGCTCCACATCCTTGAGGGAGAAGCATCTATAAAAATTATTTTAAATTCTTCTACACAAGAGAATTAGTCACTGGGATCTGAACATGAGAGTCTTAAAACAGTCTTCACCTGATTACTAACAAGCCATGTAGCCCTGAGAAAGTCATTGAGCTTTGCTGGGTACAGTTTGTAAGGAAAATGTTTAAAAATTTTTAAAAAATAGTTGTAATCTGTTAAACATAATGCTATGTGTCAGACTTTGTTATTAGGTGCTCAGTAAATCTTTTCTCATCATCACCATAACAACCTTATGAGGAAGGTATTATTATTCTCATTTCATAGATGGGGAAATTTGAAGCTCAAGAGAGGTCAAGTAGCCTGCCCAATTCGCACATGCGATCCATCACACACTGAAAGCTAAACTATATACATGTACATACACACATGTGTATACACATATACAGATGGTCATTATATATTATGAAATAACACCTTTCCATATATAATAAAGGCAGAAAAACACGTCAAAGATCCTGGTTTGTCTTTTTTTAAAGAAGAGAAGAATGGGCTAATTGGAGATTTCTAATTTTGCCCCATTCGTTTTCCATCATAAAGAATATAAATAGCTGCCCTATCACCACTACCACTAGAATGGGTCATCACCTGGTTTGAGGTGTCCAGTTCTCTAGGGGTTATAGTCATTTGCATGAATAAGACTCCTTGATATATCAAGTCATGAGAATGTTAAGAGGAGTGTATATTTTAAGAAGATGTGCATTTCCCAGTGAGCAGATCTTATTTCTAGGCATAAATATGTGTTTGTTTAAATATCCACATGTTCCATGTTACAAGACCATTATTCTTGCTCAGCAAACATGGAATGTCCAGGTTTTTACAGAACCAGATTTCCATTTAAACACTGTATCTAAAACTTGCATGACTATCAGGGCACACATATATTCCGAATGTTAACAAGGAATCTCTCTGTGCTATATACAAAGTTACAAAATGGGTCATAAGGCATGACCTACCTGGTAAATGCTGAAGAGCATTTCACATTTCTTATTACAAAATGCACACGTTTACAAATGACCCAACTGAAAACACAAAGTCAGACTCAGGTTGCTTAAAAGCAAAATGTATACCACATGAGACATACAAATCAGCAAATATCATTTAATATACCTAATGCCTCTCTGAACAGAGAGGGCTCTTGGTACCTAACCGATTCCTCAAGGAGATGATTAATGCCTTTATTTTCAAAATGGAACCATGGAGCTTAATTTATTCAGTGGGGTTCACTTAATTTGCAAGAATCAAACAGACTTACAAGAACAAAATCATTCCTTTATGCAAGTGTGTACATAACACAAATAGAATAGTGCAGTATACATCCTGCCTGAGAGTACAAGTGTATATTTTTAAGTGGTTGGAAGCTTCAATGTAAGGCTTAACCTTAGACTTAATAAGTAATTTGACTCAATTCTCTAATACATTCTGTACCATATAACCTGTAAATGTGTGGGGTATACCAATGAATGGAAGACAGAATGGGGCTCTTTACCTCTATCTGAATTAAGAAATTTAAAGCACCTTAGGATTGTCCTTTCCTCCTCTCATTTGAAAAGATGGGAATGAAGTCAATCTCATCTTATGTAATATTGGGAATTACTCTTAAAGTCATCTGAAGTTAACAGCTCCAGATGTCACAAATATAGAAATTTTCAGTCACAATTTTATATTTTTTTCAACAATACTTATTACCTGAGTAAAGCACTATTATAATGTCCCCCGTTCTAAAATATCAGTGTTATCTCTGATAAAGATTTCTGTTTTATTTTTACTTGCCTAAGCACTATTATGATTTTCCCCTAGGATTTCATCTGTTATCTAATTCTCTAGCTGATTTCCCCATCCTTTAATCTGTTTACCTTATTACTGTGAGAGCCACTCTCCCTACCACCCCAGCTTTTAGTCATTTCCCCTTTCATAATGCAACTAACTGCAAAAACCAAAACCATTTTCTCATCATTACTACTGTTTATGTCTATATCCTTCAAATTCTGACATACATTTCTATCATCTTATTTGTCACCTTTCCTATCAAATTGCACTGCCTAGTGAGTAGCAAGACCTGTATCACACTTACTTATGAATCATCCATCTCTCCATCCGTTTATTCAGGAGACATGCAAGGAATTTACTGCAGCATAGTATGAACAAAGTTCAGGAAGAAGACTAAGTCATGATTGTAATAGAATTGTTAGATTTAGGTATGGCTAGAACACAGAGAACCACGGAGAAAATTGAGAGAGATGAAACTAGAGCAGTGCGCAAGACGTAGCTTAAGTAAGATATGGAGTTTCAACTTCATTCTGAGGGTACTTTGGGGCCATTGATGCCTTTTAACCAGGAGAATGGTATGATCAGGTTTTGACTTTTGGAAAGGTCTGGTTGCCCAATATAAATGCACTGGGATAGATATTAAGATCTTGCAAAGTAATTTCATATGTATTGTGACATATAACTTCCTTAATCTCTCTCCCATATGCCTTCCTGTTGTCTTTTCTACATCAAATCCTGAAGAATTTAATCCTAGTTTTATGTTCTACAAAACTAGGTCACCCATTCACCTTCTGTTTTATAACTTACCTTTCTGTAATTCTTAAATAAAATTCTTTAAATGTATGTCTTCTTTTGAATAAGAAGAATAAAATCAACTGAGGATCGTGGACTACCCCAACCTAATTTCTACCTGTAATTCACAATCAGAGCTTTCAGTATCAACCTATCCACAAAAGTAGAGAAAAAAGTAAGAAATAAAAATTTGTATGAAATAAATAAACGACAACCTCATGATAAAAATCGTTTCAGAACTGGTCTTATCGAAAGGTAACTGCTTGGGTGGTAGAATGTGGTTACTGAAGGAAAAACTGTGGTCCAAAATAATATTTCTCCTAGGTTTCCTTTACCTGCCGATTCCATTACTATTTCTAAAGGCCTATTCGTATTTACCTTGCCCTGAGAACACTTTGAAAAGTGATGGAAATTTTAACATGGTCAAGTCCCCATCATGTCCATTTCACTCCTGCTTATTTGTGTTTGGCCTCAGTCTAGATATACCTATTTTTCTTAAAAAAAAAAAAAAAATTATATTACTTTGATTATAAAAATGACACATGCTTATATTATACAATAAATACAATAAGCATAAAAGAAAAAATGCAAAAAATACCAATTCCAGCATTCCATTCATTAAAAATGAATCACTGTGAATGTTTTGGAGGTACTCCTGGCAGTGGTTTTATGCATGTACTTACAAATATACAACCACCTCTCCACCACTTACTCTCCCCACACAAAGTCAGGGCTTTAATAGATATGTACAGCTTTTCTAAAATGAGGACAGTAACAGTATCTATGTACAGAGTTGAGAGGATGAGATAAAATAACACCTTTACAGTGTCTGTTCTAGGCTTGGTACATACTAAATGCTCAAAATATTAGCTATTATTTTCTATTGCTATAATATAATTATTCAGGTGTATAAACCTGGTCACTCAAGATCTTGTAGGAATTTTCTCTTGTCAAAATATGATTTTTAACAGCTACAGTCATGGTGTCATTGACGACATGGTCTTTGATCACATGATGCTGTGCTGGAGTGTCTGCTGGTTCTGCCATTTACTGCTTGTTGGAGCTTGTGTGTGGTTTCCTCATTCAAAGCTGTGGATAACACTGCTTATCTTTCAAAATTTTTTTAATATTAGAGATCATGTGTGCAAAGTATCATAGTAAATATCAAATAATAATAATATCTATTGTTTCCAATTCCTGTTATGATACCTGCAATGAACATGTTCATATATATTGCTTTTTCCTTCTTTTCAATCCTTCTTGGGAATGATTCCCAGAAGTAGGATTACTGAGTCAAAGGGTTTAAAAAATGGTTATGTTCTTTGTATTTACTGTTATGCTGTTTTCCACTAAGTTTGAACCAATATATAATGTAACAAGCAAAGCACCTCATGTAGTTAAAGAATGTTCCTATACCTGTTTCATTCAAGTCCAGATCCTATGGTCATCAGTTAAGAAAGGGAAAATCTTGGATGGATTTTATTGCAGAAATTCCAAACTGCTGGGAATTGAACAATGCTGCTAACTCATTTTACATTTGGGAGACCACCAGTCAGCCATGCTCAATAACAGCTTTCAGAAACATCTGGATTTAAACTTGCAGTCTAAATATGACAGGTTAAGTAGTATATAGTTATAAAACAGCTTCATGCCTTGATTCTCAAAAATTCACTGAGATTTTTACAATTTTTAAATGATTGGAAAATTTTCAAACAATGTAGGCATTAAGAATCACATAAACTATACAGTACATTAGTTTGATATTATGGACTTCTGGTTGACTTGGAGTTTAGGAAGGCTCAGAGGATTTTTACAAATACTATTTTGAAGGTAAAAAAATCCTTACTAATCAATATTTTACTCAAAGGAGTACAAAGTATACACAGTCTTCAAGTTACATTTATTGAATTTTAATGTATGTAAAAGTGAAATATTTATCTTACAAGAGTAGAGAAAGGTAGTAAAAGTAATGGCTTAAAAACCAAAACTTATGACATTCAACCCATATCATGAGCCTTACTGGGAGGCTAGCTTCTGGAAGGCAGAGCTCATGTCTAATGTATTACTGTAATGTATTATCATAGTGATGGGTGCCATAGTAAGCCCTGCACGTATGTTTAAGTTTCTCTTATATATATCACCCACAAATTTCGTGGCTTGTAACAACCATTCAATTATGCTCATTAGGCTCACAGACTCTAACGGGTCAGGATTTCAGACAAGGTACAGAGAGGATGAGTTGGTCCTATTCCATGATGTCTAGGACTTTAACTCCACATATGGAGGTAACAGAGTGAGTGGGGGCTGGAATCATCTGAAGTCTCATTTACTCACATGGCTAGGGCTTGGGTTGGAATGACTCAAAAATGGGGATGTTCTAACCAGAGTACCTACACGTGGCCTTTCCATGTGGTTTGATCTCCTTACGATATGGTGGCCCTAAGGTAGTTGCAGTTCTAACATGGCAGTTCAGGGTTCCAAGCATGAGTACTGTAATGAACAAGATGGAAACTGAGCTGCCTTTTATGACTCAGACAGAGTCAAAGGGAAGAGAATTCTTTATGGAATGATGTCATGTAAGACATAACACTGTTTATGACATAATACTATATATATACACACATACACACATACAATAGTATTATAACCATCTTTGGAAAATACAACCAACAATTACCCTCTAGAACTGTTTTCTATCTATTCAACTTACACTCTTTTCCACCTTGTTAAATTAAAAAGTTACATTTTCTTTGCATAGTTTTTTGGTTCTAAATTTTAAAACTATATAAAAGTTTTTCAACTACATCTCCCTCAAAGATTCTGAGTGTCCACTAAGTGGATAGGTAGGACTGGTGTGTCTTTCTGGTAGAAAATCACCTCTTTGCCATTGATTTCTCAATTGCCCAGTAATCAGAAAAAGACTAAGCACATATTCTCATTTTCTACAACGGATATTTTGTATTTGAACAGAATATTTGGTAAGTTATTTGAAACATAAACAATTTTAAAGTATGCTTATAGAGTTTAATTTTTTTAGTTGCCTTGATATCTTTTTTGATCATGACTTTCAAAATTAGATACAGTGGAAGACATTTTAAAAAACTAGAATAATATATAGGGATATTTTATGCTCAGGATGATTAATTTCCAGTAACCTTTTCCCCAGAAAACTGCACATATTTGATTTGTGAACTCAAAGTACATAAGCTTTAGTCGCTTATGAAACATAATGGTCACAAAATAAAGAGTTTCCTTTTCTCTCTGACATGGAGACTTCTTAGCTCCAGTATGTACTCAAGTCCCAGTTAAGAGATTTTCTGAGGGCTGAGTGTGGGATTTCCTCTTCTATTGTCAACTTTAATCATTTATTTGAACCCACGTCTCTTTAGTCCACTAGTTTATCTTGACTGTCAGTAAGAGATAATGAGAGTTTCACCTTCATGAGTGTTTAATAATTTTCTGTTCCTTTTTCTAAGCATAAACCTGGGATCGATGAGTACTTTTATATAACTGAGAACTAAAATAAAATAACTTAGAATTAGAAATACATATGGCATATGGTCAATTTCCCAGAAATACTACAAACAGGACCCTAATTCACTAGTGTTGAACTATTAAGCAATCTCCTCTATTGACAATGTTTTATCCCTGTTTGGTCTTCAACTGAAATAAACACAATCTAGCACTAGGTTGTGTTTATAAGCAAAAATGTAGATAAACTAGTTTAAAATATTATCTTTATTTGTATGGTCATATCAGAGTAACCTCAACTGAGGCAGTTTGTGTAAGCAACTCACTTATTTGGAAAAATTTAAAAACCGGAAATAATTTTTTGCCTCTGACATATTTTTAAATTTAAATAAAAATTTTTATCCAGTCAGGAGTGGTTCCAAGAAATAGTTCTCCTAAGAACAGTAGCTTTCTTACAGCAATTTTTATACATGCATGGCAAATTATTCTGATCTCCAAAGAAGATTATTTATTCTGGATATAGTCTCTAAAAACTTAGAGGAAAGTATCATTCATTTAAACCTCTTCCACATGCTCCATCATTCAAAATTTGTTTTAATTTGTGAAGGAGAAGTGAAAGAGACATGAACAATGAAGAACTTTAGAGTTAACCACTCAAAATACCTGGGTTCAAATTCTATCTCAAAGTAAATATGTAACCTTTTAAAAATTATTGGATTTCATTGGTCCTCAGTTTGCTTATCTATAAAATAGATAAGATAATACCTACTATTTATAAAAATATATGTGCTTATCTGTTTGGATGTTGATACTACTTAACCAAGGTAGACTTATTAACAACCTATTTGTTACTAAACACCTTTCTTAATAGAATGTCATTTTCATATTTGTTTTTGGGACAGAACATCCGATATCCATTGCCCTCTTTGCAGATAGATTGATTTATTCCATACACAAAGCAATAGCAATTTCAAAGGCAGGAAATGTGGTTATGTTATATGGATGAGATAAATCACACCATAATCGTGTGTCAAGATAAAGTGCAATCTATATGACTAAATATGGGAGGTCACTTCCCAACTTCTATTAATAGGTATTTGCTATATTGTCAGCTCTTTTTTTTTTTTAACATCTTTATTGAAGTATAATTGCTTTACAATGGTATGTTAGTTTCTGCTTTATAACAAAGTGAATCTGCTATACATATACATATATCTCCATATCTCCTCCCTCTTGCGTCTCCCTCCCACCCTCCCTATCCCACCCCTCTAGGTGGTCACAAAGCACCAAGCTGATCTCCCTGTGCTATGCGGCTGCTTCCCACTAGCTATCTATTTTACATTTGGTACTGTATATAAGCGCATGCCACTCTCTCACTTTGTCCCAGCTTACCCTTCCCCCTCCCCGTGTCCTCAAGTCCATGCTCTAGTAGGTCTGCGTCTTTATTCCCATCCTGCCCCTAGGTTTGAGAGGAGATGAAAAGTATCAGACACAATAGACGAAAAGTGAAAAATATGGAGAGGATGAAGAAAGAAAATCTTAAAATTGAGAAAGCTGTAATCCTTAACTTCAAACTTTCCTGCGAATTGGGAAAAGGTCCTTGTTAGTCATCATTAGCACTGTAATCCTTCAGACCATTTCACTGACCAAAAAATTGCCCCCAAATAGTTTGAGCACCACAGCATGCATTTATTCATGTATATATCCTACCAGTATCTTTGGGGCACCTACAATGTCAACATGCCAACACACTGGTGATCCTTAGCGCTCCCTGGAGAATTCAGGTCAAGCAAGGGGATACACAGTGAGTTTTGTTTTGTTTTCTTATTGTTTTTTAATCTGTCCCACTATGCAAAGGTGGATGATGAAAAGGTATGCCTGAATTCTATTTTGTCCCCACCCCATTCTGTTGTCTCTCCTCTTCTGCACTCCATGAAGAACAATGGACAGAGGGAAGTTAGGGTAACTTGGAGCCTTTCTACCTCATGCAATTGATATTTATCCGTCATGAAGGCAGCAACCCTCAAAGCCCAGGCATCTGAGTGGTCAGGCCTCTGAGATCAGGAAAAAGAGAGGAAGAGCCATCACAATTGCTTGCAAGTAGCAGTGTTCTGATCTTGAACCAAAATACCAGAAATGTTTTAATTAATAGGGCCAATGATAAATGAAATAGGAAGTGAGATAAGAGGTCGTTGCCTGAGAAAACAAGGCTTTTCTTCTCATTTTTACAACTCTCTGAATGACCCACAAAAGAAAGTACATGCAAATAATATTGTAAGTTCCAGGATGTGCTTTTCCAAGAAGGATTGCCCACAGAAAAATCCAAGAGGGAGGTCATTAAATTGAACGGAAGATATTTAGAATAGGCAGCTTCACCCCATGTAAAGCAATTGTAAGCCTTTCTTTGTGTTTTAGAAGTTTTTAGATAAATAGTCAGATTCAATTAAGCTCTGTAACTTCGAGAGATGGTGTTTCTAAGGATATAGGCGGGAGGGACTGCAGACGTGGGATTCCTTGGTCTGGTAACAGACCTGTGGGAGGGCAGAGAATTGGGCTATTGTGCTTCAATCAGCAGCATAACCTACATGTCACAGTCAATTTAACCACGAAGCTTTAGAATTGGGATGAGGACAAATGACTGTCCGAAGCAGAACTTGAGAAAGGGGCAACTCATTTAGTGTGAAAGAATTAAGGGTTAGATGCAAACACCACCACAGAAAAACATTTTAAATAGACTTAAGGCTTGAAGATTGATAAGAGAAGATAACATAAAAGTTGCTGTAGCTAATTCCATAGTTGGTTAAGAGCAGAGGTCATAGAGCCAGACTGCTTGGGATTGGGAACTGGTCCTGTCATTGAGTCACTGGACAATGCTGGGCAAGTTACTTCCCCTCTCTGTGCCTCAGCTTTCTCATTTGCTATGTGGGAAAATTATAATATTATCTACCGAAAATATTCAGTGAATTCATACAGGTAAAGTTCTTCCAAAGTGCCTGATAGCTGGTAAAAGTTCTCAACATTTAACTATTACTATAACCCAGAACTGCCCCCAAGGAATAACTGATATTTACTTAACATTTACTGTGTAATAGGACGTATGCAAAGTAATTTATGTGACTTATGCTTACTCTTAACAATCATCCTATAATGTACGTACTATTATTACCTCATTTTACCAGTAATGAAAATGAGGCATGGAGAAGTTATGAAACTTGCTTAAGGTCACATAGCAAGGAAGTGGTGCTGCCAAGATTCATCCAGGCAGTCTGGCTCGAGGTACAACATATTTCATCACTGTGTGGTACTGTCTTTAGACTTCACATAGGAAATAGAGGACACAAACAATGCATTTGCTTTCATGTCTGTCTATTTCAATGGGTTTAGGCTTCTCAACCACAGGGGCTATAGTGGATTTACCGCCTTCTCCCAGTACCTAGCAGACCACCTTGTACACAGTGCATATTTGATTAGATAACTGGCTAACTGACTGCCTGTCCTTTGTTAATGGCAGGTGCTTAGCTCCATGACTCATGCCTGTATCCTAAAATCCCGTGGCAGAACTCACTGCCATCTCTTATGCAGCAGTCTTCTTGACACTACTATAGTCCCGTGGGCCCACACTGTGCCCTCCAGCCACCAATAAAGGGACAGTCTCTGGTCTCCTTGTTCATTCGCCCACCCTCTTGTCCATCCTCTTTCTAACACTTCCACTCCAAGGCCAGTACAAGGAGGATCACATAGGACTTTAATGAAGACAATACCAGAGGAAAGAAGAGGAATGAGAAGGACCCAGGCCTGGAATAAGTTCCTGAGTCCTTTTGTCTGTCCAGCTGAGGACTGCCTCACCACCTCTCTTTTTTGGTTTTCAAGCCTCAGAAGTCTCCAAAGTGCAGAATGGGCAAACTGGTGTTTAAGAAAAAGCAGGCCACTGGGAAGCCAGAGAAAAATTAGAACTTTCATTTCTAATATAATAAGCAAGTTAACAATAAATTCGTATAAGGCCTGACTTTGGAGCCTTCACCCCATCAGTATATCAAATGGCTCTGCATTATTCATCCCTGAAAGAAAAAAAGCGCCACAGAGTTAATGGAATTGAAGGCATTGCCTTCATATGATTGTTCTCTTTCAGTGTACTGTCATATGTTGCAGCTTAGGTGTTTTAGGGAAAGTGGATTCAAGAATGATTTTTATCTATTCTTAACTGAATTAACTTTCACAGTCCAGACAGTGTCTTTAAAAATGTTAAATAGCCAGCATATATGAAAAAGAAAATGGCAATTCTGTTGCGTCACATACTAGAAATAAAAACAAAGATTAGCTGAGTAGATCTAACAAGAATATTTGAAAATTTTGAAAATATCAAAATGCCTACTTACAATTCATATTTCCTCTCACTATCCTTAACCATGAATTCTGTTCTTAGTGAAAATTGCAGCTTGAGATATTATTAAGTAATCAGTGTAATTCATGTTCCTAAATTCAAAACAGAGAAGTATAAACTATGATGAAATCAGACAATTTAGAAAATAGATAAGTTATAACAATTTGCCACTAATTATCCAAGAATTGTCTATTATCTTAACATATTTGGGTCATGTTAAATATGGGTAGGTCTCAACACTTTCGAGTCTAGAACAACCTGCACTTATTTTTTTTTTTTGAACAACCTGCAGTTTTTTCTTAAACTGCTTTGTATATGGCAGATTTGGACACTCTTACATCAGCCTGCCAATAAATATTCAAATTTTCAACTGTTATGTTTCTTTCTGCCTGCCAGTAGATTGGTTTTGGCAACTTTACCGACCTAATATTTGATTATTTGAAAGTTTCACTGCAGCTATTTTGAACCTATATTTCTTTGTACACATAAGGTCCCTTGAAGGATGTCTCTGAGAAAAGGGCTGAGGAACAGAGTCATGGTGGGGCCTCACTCCAGCTCTCCTCTAGCCCCTTGATTTGCATTTAGATTACATTTTAAGCTTCTGCCTAATAACTTGTTTGGAAATAGGGTTCCACTGCTAAGAAATATTTACAATTCATCAGCTCATTTGTTAAAAATATTAAACTTTCACTCTATTATTGACATTTAAAAGTTATTAAATATTCAATTTATTCAATAAATTATTCATTAATACTATATTAAACCTACTGCTTATTACAGCTGTTCTTGATATTTAAAAACTGAGTAAAATTGGAAAATAAAGAAAAGACTGGTGATATTAGTAATAAAGATACAATTCTCACCTCTTATGTCTGTGCACTTGAGGTAAGGTAGATGTAAGGTCTTCTGGGTACAGCAAATCAAATTTTTAGCTGCAGTAAATACCCACTGCATTTTAATCTAGTCAACTGTATAGTAATAGTGAAGACAAGAAGAGTGTTTGTTTTATAAAATCTTGGAATTATCTTTAAAGGTTTAGAAATGAATTAAAATTTGGGATTTTAAAATATTTATTTTGGGACTTCTCTGGTGGTACAGTGGTTAAGAATCTGCCTACTTATGCAGGGGACACAGGTTCAAGCCCTGGTCCAGGAAGATCACACATGCTGCGGAGCAACTAAGCCTGTGCGCCACAATTACTGAGCCTGCACTCTAGAGCCCGTGAGCCACCACTACTGAGCCCACGTGCCACAACTACTGAAGCCTGCATGCCTAGAGCCTGTGCTCCGCAACAAGAGAAGCCACCGCAGTGAGAAGCCTGTGCACCGCAACGTAGAATAGCGCCCCCTCACTACAACTAGTGAAAGCCCACGTGCAGCAACGAAGACCCAACGCGGCCATAAATAAATAAATAAAATATTTACTTGTTCTCTGGGAATGGAAACCCTCCAAAAACCTTTTTTTTTAATTGAAGTATAGGTGATTTACAATGTTGTGCTAATTTCTGCTGTACACCAAAGAAACTCAGTTATACACATATATACATTCTTTTTTTATATTCTTTTCCATTATGGTTTATCCCGGGAGACTGGATATAGTTCCCTGTGCTATACAGTAGGACCCTGTTGTTTATCCATTCCAAATGTAATAGTTTGCATCTACTAACCCCAAACTCCCAGTCCCTCCCTCTCCTTCCCCTCCTCCCTTGGCAATCACAAGTCTGTTCTCTATGTCTGTGAGTCTGTTTCTGTTTTGTATATAGGTTCATTTGTGCCATATTTTAGATTCCACATATAAGTGATATCATATGGTATTTGTCTTTCTCTTTCCAACTTACATGATCATCTCTAGTTGCATCCATGTTGCTGCAAATGGCATTACTTCGTTCTTTTTTATGGCTGAGTAGTATTCCATTGTATATATGTACCACATCTTCCTTATCCATTCATCTGTCAATGGACATTTAGACTGTTTCAATGTCTTGGCTATTGTGAATAGTGCTGTTATGAACAGAGAGGTGCATGTATCTTTTTTTTTTTTTAATTTATTTATTTATGGCTGTGTTGGGTCTTCGTTTCTGTGCGAGGGCTTTCTCCAGTTGTGGTGAGCGGGGGCCACTCTTCATCGCGGTGCGCGGGCCTCTCACTGTTGTGGCCTCTCCTGCTGCGGAGCACAGGCTCCAGACGCGCAGGCTCAGCAGTTGAGGCTCACGGGCCTAGCTGCTCCGCGGCATGTGGGATCTTCCCAGACCAGGGCTCGAACCCATGTCCCCTACATTGGCAGGCAGATTCTTAACCACTGCGCCACCAGGGAAGCCCCCTATGTATCTTTTTGAATTATAATTTTGTGCAGGTATATGCCCAGGAGTGGGATTGCTGGATCATATGGTAGTTCTATTTTTAGTTTTCTGAGGAACCTCTATACGGTTTTCCATAGTGACTGCACCAAATTACATTCCCACCAACAGTGTAGGAGGGAAACCCTCCAATAATCTTTACGTCTATTTTTATAATTCAACTCATTCAGCTTTCATAAACAAAATAGAGACTATCTGTAAAGTGTACAGGTTCCTAATAAGTTAAACTACACATAAAACAAAACTTAAAATACAACACCTTCCAAAATTATCATCAGCCATTCCACAGAAATATATAGTAATTTTACCTATTTGATGCCAGTGAGTTTGATGGCTTCCATGTATATATTACTAACAATTCAAGATATTCTCACTTCGTTTGCATTTTATTAATATTTCAGCTACCGATTTACTTTAGACACAGCTTGATGCTAATTTGCATGCACTTTCAATAGTTCAACACGAACTTCAATACATGCCAATGCAGACCTGTAGTAAATAAGCTGTATAATCATATAGTATATATAATTTACTACATTTATTTTGCTCTATATTCTCCAGCACTTACTGCCAAAAGAAAAGATCTGCATATGCCCAAATACATTACTGATGAAATTATTAGCTACCAGGAGGGTCGTATCTGGCTTTATATGTTTTTCATCACTTTCTCGGTTAAATATTACCTTTTCATTTGTTTAAAGAAAGAAATCAGATCATTTGGATAGGCAACAAAGACTAAACAAGGCTGAAAACCTCTCACTTCCAATATTTCTATGTAAGAATTAGAGAAGAGTGTTTAGGTACAGAGCCTCCAAATATAAGAAAAGATGATCCACAGACTGCTTCATTCTTTAGAAACCTCGTTGATAAGGGAGGGGGCACATCTTTTGTACACTTTGTAAAGAGATTTAAACACTAAGAGGCCCTCCTTCCCTCAGACCATGGGGCTAGAACCAAAGGGAGTTTGGAACTTCCCAACTTCATAGCAAATGATAATCTTGTATTGGAACAAAAGGCAAGGCTGACTCAGAATGTTATTAGGGTTGTGCGTGTAAGCAAATGACACAATACAGCTTGTGGTATTAAAAAAAGAATAGAAGAAGACAAGGCCCAGGAAAAGACTATTTATGTTTCCACACAGAGGCAAGGCATGCAGAATGAGGAAACAAAGCCTCCTTAATTAGCAAATTATACTATAGGGGCTGATAACCTCTGTATTTTGTAGCTGAGCATCCCTCGTGTTGCTCCTCCCGTCTCATCATCTACATAAGTGGGAACACTTGGAATATTTATATCTAAAACAAATGATGGAAGGAGGAAAGGTTTCTAAATAGACTGAATGTAAAAGGCTGAGTCAGAGTCCCATTTCTATGAAAATAGAATGCCTCTGATATTTTGTCCACATTCTTGCTAATGCCACAACAAACAGGATGAAACAGGCACATAAAGCAGAGGACCCCCGGGCACCCAGACTCCGTCTAACCAGAGGCTGCTGATTTGTATGTTATTCAGGTGCATTTTCTTTTTTAATGTGTATCTGTTTTTGGAGTAAAAAAGACATGAAATTTCCCTGCCTGTACTCTAAAGTGTCACGTCACAGCATGTCCCAATACCACACCAAGAAATGGCTTAGACAAGGCTTCCCTGGTGGCGCAGTGGCTGAGAGTCCGCCTGCCGATGCAGGGGACGCGGGTACGTGCCCCGGTCCGGGAAGATCCCACATGCCGCGGAGCGGCTAGGCCCGTGAGCCATGGCCGCTGAGCCTGCGCGTCCGGAGCCTGTGCTCCGCAATGGGAGAGGCCACAACAGTGAGAGGCCCGCGTACCACAAAAAAAAAAAAAAAAAGAAATGGCTTAGACAGGCTCTATGCCAACTGGCACGGACCTGAAGATTATTTGGCTTCCTGGAAGGTCATCTTTTTCCCACACAGCAAACCTAAAAATTTACCTTGCAATGGTCTCAATGTTAATACTGTATTCATTTTGTGATATAGAACAGGGGTCAGCAAACTTTTTCTGTAAAGGGTTGGATGTCAAATTTTAAGCTCTGTGGGCCTTCTGGTCTCTTTTGCAACTACTCAAGTCTGCTTTTATAGGAAGAAAGCAGCCATAGACAATACATAAGCAAATGGGTATGGCTCTGTTCCAATAAAACTTTATTTACAAATGGATGGACAATATATTAAGGAATGAGTGTGGTTGTATTCCAGTAAAACTTTATTTACAAACATAGGGAGCAGGCACAATTTAGCCCAAGGGCCATTGTTTGCTGACCCCTGTAACAGAATATGGAAACTCAGGACTAATTAAAATTTCTCCCATTACATAGTAGGGTAATTATAGAACATAGTTAAGTCTCATTTTCATACATATATTTAATTTTAGTCAAAATATGCCCATGGAATTCATTCATTCCTCTAGTCATTAAAAAGAAAGTATTCTTTCCAACTACATTCCAGGCATTGTGCAAGAAAAGTAGATCTGCTATCTGCTATCAAAATAATACATAAAATAATAAATAAGAACTAGTGAACAAGACAGGCACAGTCTCTATCTCATAGCATATAGGGACTGGGAGAATAAATTATGCAAATATTTACCGAAGTCTACTATGTGTCATGAACTCTTCTAGGGGTTAAGGTGTACTGCATGGAACAAGATGGACAAGGACCTCTTGTTGTGTTTACATTCTTAGCAGAGGTAGACGGAATAAATTATATGACAAACAATAAACAATAAAAGGTCACAGTGGTAAATTCCATGAAGAAATAATACATATATTATGATAGAAAATCACGTAGCAGAGTGGGGGAAAGTGGTAGGTAATGGTGCTCAGTGAAGACTTTCTGAGAAGATTTCTGAGCAAAGACCTGAATGAAGAGAAAAAGTCATTCATGCCAAGATCTGGGGCAAGAATTTTCCTAGCTAGGCAAACACAATGTGAAGTCCCTGAGATAGCAAAAAGCTGGTCTGCTGGAGATATAACAAGAAGGCTAAAGTCATTTAAGTGTCTGGAATGAGGGAAAGGTGGTAAATGAAGAATCCAGGGAGGAGTGTGGGGGCAGATCATATAGGACCTTGTGGTAAAGAATCTGGATCCTTTTCTCATGTAATGGAAAAATGTAGGGGGATTTTAAGGAAAAGAATGGTACATTCTCATTCATTTTAAATTACACTGAACCAATAATTACATATGAATGAGTGCTACTAAAAGAAAGCTCAATGTGAAAGCTCACAGTCAGGAGTAAGAAAGGCTGCAATCACCCATAGAAAAGAACCTATTTGCCATGCTCCTAAAACCTGACATCCACCTACGGAGACAGTTTGCGGGAAGGCTTGCTCCTTCCTGCAGAGAAATCCAAAAGGCTATTAGAGCTCCAAATGCCCAACTTCTGGGGCCCAAAAAGTCTATGCCTTCTTGGATCTTTCAATTCTACAATATAACGAGCAAATAATAAAACCTAACTATTCATTGAAAAGTTAATACAGAGGCATTAACTAAAGAGCTCTACTTAGCTCAAAAATCAGGGGTTACGCTCAAATGAAGCTGGTGGAGAAATTTCTACAAGTGAGTTTAAAAGACAATTATTCCTATTAACCTTTCTTGGCAATTGTCATTTTTTTCTATCTCCATGCATAAATCATATATGCATATTTTCTCCAAATTTAGTGACAAATTTTAAAAAACATGCTGATCAATTGTCTGCTCATTTTACACATTCTAGAAATCCCCTCACATGTGCAAATAAAACATAGATTATCCTCTCTGGCTTAGTTTTGCAGTCACCAGCCATGAAAACAATGCGCAGATGAGAAGTCAGTTCTAGTTACTTAGATTCACATGTTCACATATTATTATTACAAATATATGTAAATATATGCCACTCCTGTATGCAGTAACTGTTTGCCTACGGGTCTGGAAGTATAAAATTCTTTTTCATCCCACAGGATGACCCTCTAGTAACTTAGAAGCAAACTTTAGCATCTGAAAGCAGTTGCAAGGTCCCTTAACTTGCTTTATTTTATACATGGCATCACACACTTGAACATGTGATTTTTTTTACTTTTATATTATGATGATAACAGAGATATTATTCAGACACTTAATAAACATCTTTGGGGATATAAAGATGGATAAAGAGACTTTTGCTACACTCTAGGGACTCACAGTCTAAGTAGGCAAACAGCCCTCAAAACAAATAATGAAAATGACAACAACCACACCACATGGAAATGCAGTGCTAACATGATACATGCAATGTGATAACACTGGAGAACTCAGCCTTTGAGGATAAGTGGAGTGTGGGTACGTTTCATGGAGAAACCAGCAACAAACATGACTCTTAAAGAATAATTAAGAAGATAAATGAATTTATATAAGTTTTTAAGATCCTAGACCATTGGCTAAATACAATTTGGATAATTAATACCACATATGCTAGACTCAATATCTTTTTAATTAATATTAGGACAAAAATAATTCCATGATGTAGTTGAAGGGGAGCAGAATTTGTCACGCCAAATTATGACTTTTGGGCATAAGGATTATTTCAGGCTGATACTTTTAAGAAACAGCAGACATAGGAAAAGCTCTAAAAACCAAGTAGAAATTAGCCTTCTATAAGAGAAATTTACATTTATAAGGGAGATCTCCATTTGTAAGGGTGTCTCACTCTCTGTACCACAAAGAGGAAGATGACTAAACCTCTAGCAACTCTATCAATGGAGAAGGCATGGACTTAAATCTTCATAACAACCATACTCTTGTTTACTATGTTTTACCTGAAAACCTGGCTCTCCCCACCCAACATCTTCTTTTGTCTTTAGCTGGAGACGGTATTTAAGGTGGAAGCTTGGGTCATTTGGGGGAGTTACTCAATTTTCCTGGGTATCTCCCATGTATACAGGAGGTACCCTGTATATATGTTTTTCTCTTGTTAACATGTTTTTATTATAGAATAGTCTCATCCATGAACCTAGAAGGGTAGAGAGAAAATTATTTTTCCTCCTCCACATAGTCCTTGCTTAAAAGACAACTTAAAATCTACTTAGGGAAGGAAGGTATATATCCAAAATGTTAACAGTACATAATAAAATGTAGATTGCAACACATAGACAAGGCATCCATTTATTCAATCAACAAACAGTTACTATCTATCTGCTATGGATGATATACTACTCTAAGCCCTGGGGAAATGACATTGGACAAACACACAAGATCACTGGCCTCATGGAACTCACCTTCTATGAGTAGATATTAATATGAGTTAAATGTGTAATACAAGGGCTTTTAAAAAGATTATCATCATCATTAATATATTTCAGGTAACTGCATGCCAAATACTAATTCTCTGAAGAAAAGAATACAATATTCAAGTAGAGGATGCTGTTAGTCAAAAAATGCTGTCAATAGAAAAATTTAGCCAAGCACTTCATTAAAAGTATTTCATTTATTAAAATATTCTGGATCGTAATTCATAACTACATTTCTTACTAACAATCAATTTGTCAATTTTAGCTAGTGTGAAATGCTTATAGTAGATAGACTTTTGTTCTCTGTTACAAGACATGTTTTTTTTAACTCAGTGTATTCATACTTTCAACCAAAAAAAGAAAAGACACCATTTGGCAAAGGCAAAACAGACTTTCTAAGCATTCCCCCAAATTCTAAAACATTATATATTTTAAATCTGAATATTTTAAATATACATATTTGTGAACTTTGGGTATATGAGAGAAAGAAAACAATAATTCAAGAAGCACAGGATGTGGAGTAGACATTAAACAACAGACATTTCTGTGTCATAGAAAGGTAGAAAGGAATCACAAGAAAGTGGCGAAGACACAAAGGCCTTTGGGCTTACTGTCACTATCCCAAGATCTGGTCACTCTCTGGTAATGGGTATGGTTTGCTAATAATTCTGAAAAGAGCTATATGGTGGAAGAGAGTCAAACCTAGACATATAGCCCAGGTGTTTCACCCAATAAAAATGTGATTTTTTTGAACAATTATGTATATTGCTTTTCCCTATCTGAAAAGTAAGGATAACGCTATAAACCTATCTCACACTGGTGTTAATCGACAAGTTATCATGGAAACCTGATCTCCGAGAATTAAATCCATCACATCAAGAGACCAGTGCCATAACAGTTCCAGTACTTAGGGTGACCAACATATCCTATGCCCTGCTGACTACCTTGCTTATCATCTTATTCAGTTGCAAGACCAGAAAAGTTGAGGAATGAGATTGGAGAGTATAAGTCTCATAAAGTGACTTACAGTGACAGCCAGTGTTTTCTGAAGAATATTTAAAAGAATCCAGTTTACCAAACATCGAGGAAGGTAATTAATATAAATTATCATCGATCTGCTTCTAGCATTGATAATACACATTCTGCATCAAAAAATTTCCTGATAGTGATGATATGAGCTGCATAATAATCATATGTTTTGATTAATTATTTTGTTGAATAAATGGATGAATTACTTACACTGATAGCCTCAGTTTCTGCAGTGCATTGCTTCTTAACCTAACACAACTACTGGGAATCAAAATAGAAGTAGTACAAATTATAGTATTAAGCATACCAAATGGTTACAATAACAAAGATTTCCATTTGAATTATCAAAATAAGTACCTTACATGAAATTTAGGACTTGAAGTATGGAAAACCTCTAATTAAGGGAAATTTATAAAAGCCTTTAGCAAGTTCTTTGCTGAATGCATTTATTTGGTTTCTTGATCCTCCAACCAATCGCATTAACAATGACAAAAGACATGCAAATTTAAACGGACAATAGTCAAGCCAAACTGCTCTGACTCATACCAACAGGGACATTTTCAGCATATATTCGGCTTGATTCACGCTAGCAAGGGTCAATATAACCAAAGAACATGTTCATAGTTATGCCTGGCTATAATCTGAAAAGTATCTCATAATCATTGACCAAAATCAATGCAAACAAAAATCAAATTTATTTCAAACATTAACATGTGAAACCTGGGCATGATTTAAACCCAGCAGAATCATGTATTTACCCTGCTACTGCTTAATAACTGCACAGCAACAAAAAAAATATGCATTACTATGTTTAAATCACCATTTTGATTGTATATTTTAAGCAAACAAAATATTACATTTTTGGTAGAATAGCTCATTGAAGACAATTTGGAACTAAATTTCCCTCTCCACCTCCCTCAATGAATCCAGACTAATTTATGATTAAATTCTCATTAAAAACTATATGGGTGGTATATTGAGAATAGTAATAAGCTATTCAACCAAATTCACTTGTTCACGACAGAAATAAGTTCTGTGAAAGGAAAAAAATATATACTATTATAAACTGCTGCTGTAATTAGTGCCTGAAATTTAAGCTACATTTAATTAGTGCCTGAAATTTAAGCTATATTATCAAAAGACTGCAGAATTCTCCTTGCTTTCTATTATTTTGCCTATCTATGTATTTTTTCACCTGTAATCTACAATAGAAAGATTAACTAAAACTCCAGGTTTGGAAACTCTAAAACAACTAAGTTTTAGTTAATTTGTCAAATAAAATAACAGTGATCTTAGTTCAGTCCCTAGTGGACAAAAAGTAAAATAACTATTACTCGGCATGATTCAGCAGGAGGTGATCTAAGTGAGCGTGACCACACAGGAACAAAATAGAGCATCTGTCCTTTCCCTATCTTTTATCTTCTTAAAGGGTTTGTTCTGTTAACAGACTAACTTAAAGAAGACTAGACTCCTTGCGTTCCTACCCATACACACCAAGTGAATTTTTAGCAAAGATCCCTGGGGGAGAAGCTTTCCACAAATGGGACATTGACATTGCCACCCTTCCAGGGATATATTTGAATACACTTGTTATCTGCTGCTTACCTGTTACACAATGAAACAGAGAGTAAAGAGGGAATGAACTGCAGAAAGTATGTTATTTCTTTATAGGCATATTTTCAACAAAAACTTTTAAATGATTTATAGAGAAATAACTAAATGTTTAATTTGATTTTTACAAATTGGGATTAGATGCATACTCAACATTAACATTTATCTGGATACCTAGACTCCCATATTGCACTGTGTATAACTACAATGTCCTGAGGAAAGAGGTACTTCAGGAACATTGCAAAGCCTACATGTTGTGTTCAGCCCAAATCTGCAGGTGCATATCTTCGTGAACAGCCACCACTGGCTCAATTTCTCCTTTCATAGTGGGTAAACAACCTCTTCCTGATGAGTTCACATTAAAATAGATCTTCCTGATTTTTCTCAAGGACAGAAGAAATACATGACAGAAATCAGTCCTCTACTATCCTACTACTTGCTGAAATTGTTACCTTTATATACTTATTCAAGTTCTCCAATCAAATATCATATTTTGTATTTACTCTCATTTCATATTAACTTTCCTAGAGGTTGAAAAATAAGTATCTGATGATGATTTTCTGTCCTAGCTGCAGAAAATTTCTTGGTGTAAAATCGATTTGATCCTAAACTAGTACTGTCGTTATTACTTTATTTTTTCACTAACTTACTCAAGACATACATGCTTTTTTTTTTTAAGTTGGATTTTGATAGTCAGAAAACTCAAGCTAAATTTTAAATAAGGGAAAACCAGAAATGTCATAAAATGTGCCAGTATTAGGCACACAAACGGGGTGCCACCATACCTTCAGAGGTTTGCAGAAGCCTAAAAAACGTTTGCTCACCCGTGAAGTCACAGGGAGAGAGCCGTCTTGCATTTGCAAACACTGCCCCCCTGGAGCAAAAGGTAAACACACACATGCTCCCCTAAGGAACTCTAAGTTAGCTGCAGTGCAAGAACAGAAAAGCCTCCGTGCATTTAGAAACTGAAAGCAATCACTTACTTTTTGCAGCCACTGAGTATAATTTTCCATCACATGCTCCAGATGTTGAAGTTTCTGGGAAGAGAAATCCTGTTCCACGTGTGGAGCATCTCTCTGCAGAGCGTTTGTGTTGTACTGGTCTGTCGTACTCTCACGACAGTTCCCATCGTGTTCTGGAAGAATGAAAGTGTAGGCACACTGCCCATGCTGAATCCGATTATATCTTCTCCCACCGTTTTCTGGACTTCGGCGCTGGTTGCTGCACCCTATGTGAGTCAGAATAGCAGCGAGGAAAGCAAAGGAAAGGAAAACTGTCATTGTACTGCCAGCACTCTCTTTCCGTGCCTCTCGCAAAACTTGCTCCTTTCTTCTGACCTTTAAACTAGTTCTTTATTTCAGGTAAAACTGCTTGTTTGTTTGACTTTTTCCCCCTCTCAAAGAAAGCTTTTGTAGAAGAATCACAGAAAACTAGCCATCTGTTAGCTTTGTTCTAAAATGTTATTTTTTAAATTTCACTGTAAAGATAGTTTCCTTAGTTAAAACTTGAGATATTTATTGCATAGTAGCTGAGATTTATGGTTTCCTCTCAGTGTAACCGTTCAGCGTGTAGCCTGCCTGAGTCAGCTGCGTGTACATATTCTAGACCCTTTCCTCTACCCTATCTGCTGCAGATCTGCTATTTTCTCCCAGACCTCAGTGAGTTTTATTAAGGTTGCACATCCAAGCCAAGCTGGAAGCAGGCAGCCTTTCACAAGATGACTTGACAAGAATGCATGAGTGTGCCCCTATGCTAAGAATTGCTGATGGCTTGGAGCGGCTGGATCGTCTTACAAATTGGCTAGATGCGCATGACCTCGATCATGTATGGCCCTCCCGCCCCTTCCGCAGACAACTGCCTTGAGCCTTTAGGATATTTACCACAAATCAATAGAGCAGTCCACCTTAATACACTTTTGGTGTGCATGCTGACCTACTAAAATCTAGTAAACTAACAGTATGCTTTTAAAGTTCTACTTAATTGGGGAACCCGAAGAAGAAAACTGACATAGTGTCTAGTAAAATTACTCTTTATAGTGAATGATAAATTTGTAAAATTATTAATTTTTTAAAAAATTTATTCTTTACTCTGGGGAAAAAGATATTAAAAGCATTTTTAGAGATGGTATTCTTTCATTGTATTCACTTAGACTTTTAGAAAATTATCAGGAAGGGTCAAATGAGCAAAACATTTCATAACATCACTCAAATATAGCATAGGCATATTAAGTAGAATAATTTAAGTACTTTCTGAGATATAAATTTTAAATAAAACTGGTCCCCCAATTAGAATGCAGCCCTATGTGTTCTGTGTACATAAACTGAGCAACTTCCTTACAAAAACAGTCTGGTTACAATTTAAGACAGTGGCCTGAGAATTATTAATTCCCGTGGTACATTGTAATCATATATTTCACAAGGCCCTCTTTGGTGTTGCTATGGCTATCTTTAATGCTGGTATGGAAGTTCTACGTAAATTCTCCTGTGGCTGTATAGAAAAACTATCTGAGAACAAACATATCAGGTGTGCTAATGAGACAGCAAAGGGCAGTATGGGAGAAATCGCTGTGCTTCTATTAAGTAAAGAAATAAAAATTATCAGAAGGTGATTTCTTAAATGTAGCATGTAAACATTTGAACAAACATCTGAACATAAAGAACAGGTGATAATTATAGAATTAATTCTACAGCACTGAAATCTTTACTAAGTGTGTGTGGAAAACATGAATTATAAGCAGGGGCTTTCACCAAGAACTGGGAAGGATTTCGGGGAATGGAGTTTCCCAACTGCAGTCATGGTGTGAAAACGAAGCGACAGATGTTGACTCTCATGTCCTGGAATGGAGGGGCAGGGCAGTGGATGAAGGGCAGCAGGGGTTAGAGACTGGTGTGTGGAGAGAAGTCAGAGGAGAGGGCAAAACAAATTCCAGAAAAAATGTGATTTACTTCGGGGACAACATTGTGCCAAGGCTCATCAGTCCTTTCCACACCAAATAACAAATTTCTGAACTGACAGATATGGAAGCAAGTAATACCAGACATAGCGATAGTCTTTGAACTGCCTTTGCAGCCTCTTCCTGATGTTGCATGTCTCCTTGTTGGCTATGTCACTCACATGCAATAATAAGAATGACACTTACTAAAAGCTTACTATTTTCCAGGCCTGTGCCAAACACTCCTTACACACAATCTCATTTAATTATCCCAACAAACCTAAGACATGGATATTGCCTTTGACCCTATTTTTATCAATAGGAAAACTGAATCAAAGAAAGGCTAATCGGTCACAAGTCACATAGCTAGCAAGTGATGGTGCCAGTATGTGAACTCTGGCCAACTGATTCCAACTCTATTTTTCTAACCCAACAACAGCCAAAAGGCTTCCAAAAGGGCTCCAGCTGCACTGATTCACAATCTTAAAGCAGGTTAAGTGATTGTACCTAGAAGAACAAGAACTGATTAAAAGCCATTTTATACAACCAAAGTGATTTAATCCTTTTTCGTACCCAAAAGACAAACATACAAAGTGACAGGTAACCCACATGAAATTGACTCTTTAAGGGCCCACAAGGACAAAGTGCACTGGCAGAGTACAGATTGAGAACATTTTCCAACATTGCTTGCTTCAAAAATTATCCCTGGAAAGAAAAGAGTCCAAAACCAACACCTGTAAGTGCTTCATGAAGAACTAAATACAGCCAAAAATTGGCAGAAGACACACAACGCAGTAGTGAGATCTCTATTAAAGTGCTCCTGTGTTTTGTAACAGCCAAGATTGTTAAAAAATCTGTTCCTCCGTGTGTGTGTGTGTGTGTGTGTGTGTGTGTGTGTGTCTGTATGTCTGTCTGTCTGTTTGGGTGTATCTACATATGCTTGTTCGTTTAAACTTTTCCAATCTGAACAAATGAAAAGAAGGAATACATAACTTCCTGAGGGGAAAGTAGACAACTAAGAAAGGTAAAAATTTAAATTAAAAAAAGAAAGGAGGGGACAGAGAAACAGTAAGAGAAAGAGAGACTGATTTATTTTCCAGAAAAAGAATGAAACAAAAAAACATAACACTGGAAGTACTGATGTTAATCCAAAAAAAAAATCTCAAGATCAATTTTAAGCAACTGGAAAACACAGGAACATGCAAAATGGACTTATGTGTTTTGGGACTTCAGCTGAGGAGACACTGGGTGCATTAGAAGATCCTAATGACATACTTTAAAGACCATACGCTTTCAGGGACTAAACCTAACCAGTAGCAATACTGTTGGTTGTTGTTGCTGATTATTCAGAAATGATGCAATTTAGAAGACTTTCGAATTTAAGAAGTAACATGAAAAACAAGCCATATTTTTTTACTTCCTGTACCATACCTCAAAAAAAGTTTAAAAATGTTCTAAAGAATTAATAATTGTATTCAATTGAACACTAAGGTAGCTTAATATTGAAAGTCTTGTATCTTTGTATTTTATTCGCATTATCAGAGCTCTGGAATAAGGAGGTATATGCTTTAAGATTCTGATCTCATATCTACAACAGTCCCAGGAAATGTTAGCCTCATCCATAAATTTCCAGTGGGATAGGGAACACCACTTATATGGGAAATTGATGGCCCTAAATCTGTCCTAAGAAGAAGTCTTTACTACTTCTTTTGTGAAGCTTTCTTAATTTCTCCAGGCATAATAATTGGCTTTTCTCTGATGCATTTCAATAACCTTTTCTTCTTATCTCCATAATGGCACTTCTCACACTGCTTTCTAATTATTTCTTTATTATTTCTCATAAAGTCATCTCCTCATTTTCATCATTGATCTCCAGTGCTTACTATGCCCTTTAGTTGAAGGAATGAAAGAATTAAAGAAATGAGTGAATGAGCTAATTAATTACTTAGTATCTAACTACTACATGACTGGCCACATCTGCTGCATTGACTGGATGAGTCTGCCTAGAGTCAGGATGAAGGCAAAGTTATTCTAAAGAATGAGTTAGACACAAGAACATGGTACAATAATAATGCATAACATTTTTTAACCCTTAAAAAATTAATTTCCTCATTTAATATTTACAGCACCCTCATAATTATGCATTTTATTCCCATTTTGCAGATAAGAAAATTATAGCATACAGAGGTTAATTGCCCAAGATCATGATCTTTTTGTGGCAGAAAAGGAATTTGATCCTCAGTCCATCTAACTCTGGAGCCTATATTCACATCCCTCTGAACTATAATGCCTCCAACAATACCTGAGTACTAGAACACAGAGAGAAAACATTTCTTAATTTAGGAGACAGGAACAACATGGCTTCTATAGTTAAGACTGGTCTCCTTCTCTTCTCAACCATAGCCTTCATGGATTCATGTTACGATCTTCCAAAACGGAGCTAATATTAAGCTAGGATGCACCAATATAGTTGTCCTATCTGCTAACGAACATCCAATCTGATTGTTCAAGTTATATTTTGGGTCTGTTCTGAATGACCAGTCCTGTGCCGTATCACCTGTTATATATCATGATTATCATGTGCTAAAATAAAATTACACAATATAAGAGTTTATTTCTCAAAAACACCATCAGATACTCCTCTAGTATTCATATGACCCCTGTGATGGCAAGGAGTGGGAAAGCATTCCCCCTCCTTGCACACTAAACACAATGTCATTCAGCACATAACCTATGAATATATTCTTAGAATATATTCTATTTCCTAGGGGTACCATATTCTATGGCTCTGCCCTAGCACTTTTAGGGCTCAAGAATATCAGTGAGGCTATGGTACTGGCAGCTATGTCTAAAAGGAGGGCACTTGGCTGAAAACCCTGAAGGGAGAGCCAAGACCCCTTCATGTGACTGTGTAGGCATCAAAAGTATCCACAACAGATGAAAAAACCACAGGGGGCTAAAACAGAAAAACAAAGAGAGGGAGGATATCACCTGGTGATTGATAGCACTTTGTAAGGACATGTGAAATATTGGTTGGGAACTCTCAAACCATTTGGGAAGACTTTGCAAAGAGGTGAAAACACTGCAGTGGGTGGGGGTGAGGAAGACACTACAGTGGGTAGAGATATATAGGAAGGTGAGGAAATAAAAATTATTATATAAATATTCCCCTGCCCTCTAATGAGAGAAATTCTTGGTAATTAGTGGGTGTGCTGCTTGCTAAGTCAGTTTTTAATTGCAGCTATGCAAGTTGGAAAGAGATGAGACAGAATTAATTTGCCTACCTAAGAAAGGAGAGAAGGGATGCAAGGAGAGATCTGGAAATGGAGGACTGGAGCCAAAGAGGTTTAGAGAAGAGTCAAGACAGAGAGGAAGCTTGTGGCTGTGTGGCTATGAGAAACTGGGAGAGATATATCAAGTACAGAGATCTGGAGCAAAATGGCGTTTCCTGTGAGGTAAAAATCTCTCATCATTTTCAGTAAAATATATGCTTTTGGGCAAGTGACTTCTTTAGGGAGAGTGAGAAGAATCATTGGTCCTTGCTCCATATACAGAAATAACTAACATCTGGTTTACTTAGACTGCTAATGCTGACCCAAAGTCATTTATTTCATGTTAGTCTTGCACACTAGCTTAGAGCCTCCCTAGGGTTGTATCTGTCTTTTTGATCACTCTATACCCTTTTCCTGGCACACAGGAGATCACTGATAAATATCGGTGATCCAGCTGACTGTCTGACTGACTCATTCACTTTCATTCTTGATGATGAGATCTGAAGACATAGAAGAATCACCCTCCCTTGGAGGTTTTCCTGTGCTGATCTTGCCTAAGCCCCCAAACCTCACTTTCTGGAGAGCTACATAAGAGACTCAGAGTCCAAGGATTCCAAAGCAAATCCCCGGAGTGGCAGTGGAATAATACCTAACACTCTTAGCCACTCATGGACATTGCTATGGTTGAAGGACCATTCAAGAAACACTGCAGAAATACTTTCCAGAGTGAGATTACTTGTTAATTCTACAACAGAGATAACTTCTACAAGTACCCAAGTCAGAAAAGTAAACAAACAGCTGGAGACTGTACCAAGTAGAAATACAGATGCCAAAATTCCCCTCATACCAGAATGGAGAAAGATTTCTATTGAAGATCCAGTAAAATGAGATTTTATTACAGGAAAAAGCATATAAAACACTTTGCATTTACTCTCTCTTTATTTCCCTACAGAAGTCTTGAATACTAGATGAGAGAAAAACATGAAGGTCTCTCTGTCTTAACTTTTCCAAATTCAGGAAAAAACGTATTTTAAATGTTCTCAGAAACTAAGAAATAGCACGTATTTGAAAGGAATGGCTGGAATCACCATTTGAAGACTCATGTATATCCAACAGCACTTGGATTGTGGGTAATCCTTGTAGCCAAGGTTGATAAATTCCCTCCATTGAGCGGTGACTCAAAGATAGAGGACTTTCTGTTATTTTGTATTTATGATTAGAGAGTTGTGACAACCTCTACTCGTCAGAGGTAGAGAAAAAAAAGGATCAATCATTTATTTCAGGGAAATAAGATCCCTGAATTTTTCCAAAATCTATCACTCTTTGATTTTTATCTTGCATTCATACTCTGTGTTAATCTAATCTTTTCTGTTTCCTCCCACCAAATTGGATGAACTGTTCCACAGAGGTTAAGGTAGGAGACAGATTGCTTTAGTTTTGTTTTTGTTTATTTCTTGTTTATGCTAATAAACAAGATTGGATTACAGTGGACAGACATTTAATTAGTCTAAGCTCAGTGTGCTGATCCATAAAATGAAGATGATAATACAGTACCACTTACATAAGGGAGATGTGAAGATTAAATAAGATAATGAGCAAAGTGTCTAGAGCATATGAAGTGCTCTAAATGTTAGTTCTTCTTGTTTCAAAATGTGAGTTCTCTTTCTTGTGTTCAAAAATAGTCCTGCTTTTAAACTTGTTTAATTGAATCTTACGACCTGACTTCATATCCCCTCATTTCATCTTTTTAATTGTTTAAAATCACTTCTGGGGGCTTCCCTGGTGGCGCAGTGGTTGAGAGTCCGCCTGCCGATGCAGGGGATACGGGTTCGTGCCCCGGTCTGGGAAGATCCCACATGCCGCG
>NC_041228.1:29691981-29707721 GCF_002837175.3 Physeter macrocephalus | reverse complement strand
CGCTGAGCCTGCGCGTCCGGAGCCTGTGCTCCGCAACGGGAGAGGCCACAACAGTGAGAGGCCCGCGTACAGCAAAAAAAAAAAAAAAAAAATCACCCTGAACCTCTTAAAAATCAGAATTTTTAAGAAGCACATTTTTATATAGGAGGGTGACCATGTTTGCAATGGTAGTTCACATAAACAGCTCTGGTTTCCTTGAGAGCAAGGACTTCAATGTTTTTTCTCACTGCTGCATCACCCACACCTGAAACAGTTGGTGCCCGACACATAATAGGTGCTCAATAAATATTTGTTGAATGAATGAAACAAGTTGGAAACACTTTAGTAAGAATATACTACTTCACAGAGACACCAGTAGGTCAGACTTATAAACCAGTCACATTTGGTAGCATGATAAGAATTTTATTCTCTGGAAACCATGATAGCAATGTGGACGCCATTTATGGCTTCATCACCATGACTTGTTATCCAACTCATTTCTGGCCAATTCAACAAGATGACCTTATTTTCAAGAGCTTCTTTTATGACTAGACTTGTGGCATATATCACCCCATTCTGTTTCCTGGGATGGTAAGATAAAGTTGCAAGTGTTTGCCTCTGATAAAATGAAAAAGAACTGAAACACTCCTCTATTAATCTTACATGAAACATACAGCCTGGCATGACTTGCACAAAAGTAAAGAAAACCTTATTTTATCTATTTTTTCTCCAATACTAGTTTTGCTTCCCCTAAGAATCTAATCAGATTAGGAATTTGGCAATTAAATTAGAAAATAAATTCCAGTGGTATATAAAACATGTGAAAATATTATATAATGGCTTTAACCAGGCTCTTACTTCATAAATTGATAGGCAAAGACATCATTTTAATGGTAATCTTAAATGAAGCACCCATTAAATCTAAAAAATGTATACCTTATTTTTCACTGAATATGTGTGTTGGTTCTTTCCGCTTTACCTTTCTCTTATAATTACTAAAAATCTTTAAAGGGGAGAATTGTGGCAAAGAAAGAAAGGCTAGAATAGAAGACAACCATACATAAATGAAAAATGGAAAAGATTGTCATAGCCATTTCATTCTCTATCGGTAAATGTTCCTTCTACTTGTGATATATACAGATGGATCGTTAGCTCCTGAGGTACCAAACAGCCTGCATATTTTGCAAAATGTTTCCTGAATCTGTATCACATTCACCTTCATTGTATTTATCAAAACTGCATACATGCCCCTTATACTACTGTTTACCTGTTTCCTTACCTCAAAGTTGAAGCTTTCTATGTATTTTAGATTAACCTTAAACAAGAGTATCTGGGAAAACAAGCATGTGGGCTTTTTCCTAATGTATATTAAAATAAACACTAAATATTAAAATAAGCATCTGTCCATGCAACATCCATCAAATTTCATATCCCCAGTGGAATCTGTATCACACTTTGGGAAACAAGACAGTGCTATCAACAGCAGTCATCCTTTCTTGCCAAATGAATAAAACAATACCTCTAGTCACTATATCTATGGAAAAGACTATTGTAGATATTGCAGTCCCTCAAGATCATTTTGCATCATGTCCAGAGTATCTGGGGGGATTATTTCCATTCTGTAGTCAAATAAAAAATACACACACACAAAAAAAAGTCTTTGAAATAGAGGTTTCTGCACTTACACTGCCAGAGAGCATATGAAGGACTTCCCTACATCCCAGCCAGAAAGTCACAGCAGAGAACTGGCAGCAGCCCTATTTTGCAAGGCTGTCCACTGACAGAAATGCCCAACTGAAGGCCTGAAATTGAAACTAATGATTGACCAGGAGTTTCAACAGCTTTTCTCTTGATTCTGGCAATGGAAATAATAGTGAAGTTATTCAGTGTTTGAAAAGTAAATCTTCACTGCTTTTCGGTCTTGCATTTAGAAGAGTGTTGAGGAAATAGTAAACAAATTTCTTTTCAATAGTTGCATTCCCCTTGGAGAATTTACATTCCTTCCTAACATACCTCAAAGAGCTATAAAAACACACCAGTTCAAAAGAGGAAAAAGGAGAGTTAATATTTAAAGGAGCAGTTAGGAATCAATTACCCTCAGTTTAATAATAGTTAACATTTATTGAATACCTATGATATGTCCAGGACTGTGCTAATCATTGTACTTGCATTATCTGTTCTGTTACAATCACAATAACCCAATATGTAGGGAACTTTTATTACCATCATTTTTCAGAGAAAAACAAACACAGAAGTCTTGGACAGGACTCAAACCCAGGGTTCTCTGACTCCAGAGATGAAGCTTTTAATCATTACATATATATAAACTCTCAGTCAGTTCTCTGAGAACCTTGGTTGAATTCCCAATTAACTATCTTCCTGATTTTTAACATACATTTCCTTATTTGTTACACCAATAAGAAGCACAGAACTTGATAGCCAATTAGACCAAAGGAAAGTTATAATAGTTGAAGACGAAAGCTATCAAGAAAAGTTAACAAATGTATTTATTGTATGTCAATCATTTTACATATCAAATTTAACCCTCAAAACAAGCCTATAATACCCATTTCACAGATGAAGAAACTGGGGCTTTAGAAAATAAGGAACTTGACCAAAATTATATAGAAGTGGCATTTTAACCAGGCATTCTGACTATAGGGCCCATTATCTTACCATGCTAAAGGAAATTCTCTAAAATAAGGGAAAAGAATCATTTTCAGGGTATTTATATGGAGGACTTTGACCAGTCCTCATCTTCACTGAGTGAAAAGGACAAGATTAATTCATCATCCTCAAAATTGGATCCTGGGCTGGCAGCATCAGCACCATCTGGGATCTTGTTCATAATGCAAAATGTCAGCTCCTACCCAGAACTACTGAATCAGAAACCTGGGTGTGGGACCCAGCTTCTTTTTAACAAGCCTTGTAGGTAATTCTGATGCTCCTAAGGTTTGAGAACCACTGGTTTGAAGCACTACTCCCTTACTCTGGCAGCACCTTAGGATCACTTGAGAACTTTACATAAATAAGATGCTTGGGCTTGTCCCTAGAGATTCTGATTCATTTGATCTGGGGGGCAGCATAGACAATGGTATTTTAGAAAATGTATCAGGTGGTTCTAACGTGCAGTGTGGTTGAAAACCAATGGCTTAAAATTGAAAGAGCTAACCAAGAGGAAAGGCTGTGAAAGAGCTGGATTTGTTCTGTACAGAGAAAGAATAAACTTACTTGGATATGCCTAAAAACATTTCTGGAGAGTTCTTTAATTCTAGGATTATAAAACAGTGACCTTATTGCCTTTAAAGTGTTATATATCTAATTTCTGAAGCATTTAAGGACACAAAGATGACCACATATTAAATAAACTGGACCCAAGAGATTAAGCACCTCCATGGTTCATACTGTTTTGTTGCTGTTAAAGTACTTTATCTCCTAAATTTATGTTTTTAAAGCCTTTAAGGAATAAAATATTTATGTCTCGATCACTTGATGAGCACAATGTTGACTCTCATCTAATAACTTACAATTGCTATTATGATGACATTTTGTCTCTGATCTCATAAAGTGTTCTTATTTGTTCCTCCCAAAATAAGCAGTCAGTGCCTGTGCTGTTATCTCTAACCACTCCAATATCTGATTCACCTGGGATGAATGAATGGGAAAACCGCAGTGACAAGTCCTCTTTCCCAAATAAATTACAAAAGCTTTAGTTACTAGTTGCAACCCATGATATATAAACCTGCATGGACTCTACACCTTCCACAAGGAAACCATGAACTTTGGAAATAACTTTTTTCTTGTATTAAATTGCCACCACATGTCTATAGCAGCACTATTCACAACAGCCAAAAGGTGGAAACAACCTAACTGTCCATCAACAGAAGAACAGATAAACAAACTGGTACATCCTTACAATAGAATGTTATTCACCCACAAAAAGGAATGAAGTACTGACACATACAACAACACGGATGAACCTTGAAAACATTATGCTAAGAAGCCAGACACAAAAGGTCACATTTGGTATGATTCCACTTATATAAAACATCCAGAATAGGTAAATAGGTACAGACAGTAAGTAAGTTAGTGGTTTTCCAGGGATTGCACGTTAAGGGGGAGTAGGAAGTGACTGCTTAATAAGTACAAGGTCTCCTTTCAGGTTGATAAAGTGTTTTGGACTTAGATAGTGGTGTTGATCGCACAACATTGTGAATGTACTAAAAGCCACTGAGTTGTATGCTTTAAAATGTTGAATTTTAATGTTATGTGATTTCACCTCAATAGAAGATAATTTTAAAAATGATTGGCACTACTTCTCCAAAAAGCACATTTGGCATCTGTGTTTTCTTTAGATTACCATAAGATGCACTGAAGTAAAACATGCATTTTTTTTTCACTTTCATTTTGAAATAATTATAAATAGGAAACTGCAAAGGTAGTACAGGGAGGACCCATGTAATCTTCATTCAGTTTCCCCACCAGTCATATCTTACATAATTAATATAATCAGGAAGTGGACATTAGTACAATGAGCGTGTATAGTTCTATATCAATTTTTTACTGCAATATTCACTTTATTGTGGTAGTCTGGAATCAAACCTGCAATATCTCCACGGTATGCTCATATTTCTTTTCTCCAGGTGGGACAAACTCTATGGTTTAATTTATACCATCATCCCAGAGAAAGACTTATCTGAAAGCAAGTTTTTGCTGGGCTTTTTCTCTTTTATTACATGTATAGACTCAGATAACCACCACCACAATCAAGAAACAGAAATATTCCACCACCACGAACATCTCCCTCATGCTATTCCTTTACAACTGTACTCATATTATCTCCTCAACACCATCCCTAAACCCCTGGAAGCCACTAATCTGTTTTTCCATCTCCATAACTCTGTCATCTCAAGAATGTTATATAAAGGGAATTATGTAGTATGTACCTCTTGAGACTGACTTTTTTCATTCACTGTAATGTCCTTGAGATCCAAGTTGTTGTGTGTGTGCATTCCTTACTATTACTGAGTAACATTCCACGGTATGGATGTACCACAGTTTGTTTAACCATCACCTATCAAGGGACAGTTTGGTTGTTTCTAGTTTGGGGCTATTACAAATAAAGCTTCTATGAACAACTGTGTACAGGTTTTTGTGTAAACATAAATTTCCAATGAATATTTAATAGATGCCTAGGAATACGATTGCTGGATTGTATGGAAAATGTATGTTTAGAATTTTTTAAGAAACTGCCAAACTGTTGTCAAGTGTCTATACCATTTTATATTCCCACCAGCAATATATGAGAGATACACTTTCTCCACATCCTTGCCAAATGCTGATTTAGTATTGTCACTATTCCTTATTACAGCTGTTCTAAGAGGTGTGGAGTAATATCTCATCATTATCTAAATTTGTATTTCCCTAATGGTTAGTGATATTAAATACCTTTTCATGCACTCATTTGCCATAATATACTCTAATCAGTGAAATTTCTCTTCATGTCTTTGCCCATTTTTAATTGGATTATTTGTTGTTTTTTATATTGATTTTTGAAAGTTCTTTATGTATTCTACATATGAGTCTTCTGTCAGACATATGGTTTGCAAATATTTTCTCCTAGTCTGTAGCTTTTCTTTTTAATTTTCTTAATAAGATCTTCAGAGAGCAAAAGTTCTAATTTCAATAAAGTCTAATTTATCATTTTTTTATGAATAATACTTTTGGTGTCTTCTTTAAGACATCTTCACCAAGCCCTAGGTACTAAAGATTTTCCGATGTTATCTTCAAAATGTTTATAGTTTTACATTTTACATTTAAATGTACTAACCATTTTAAGTTAATTTTTGTGTAACATGTAAGGTTTAAGTTGAAGCATTTTTGTTTGTGGAAATCCAACTGCTCCAGCGCCATTTATTGAAAAAATTATTCATCTTCCATTGAATTGCTTTTACACATTTAGAAAAAAAAAAAATCAACTGGCTATATTTGTCTGGGTTTATTTCTAAGTTCTTTATTCTATCCAATTGATCTCTGTGCCTCTCCTTTCACCAGTACCACCACAGTCTTGGTTTCTGTAGTTTATAATCATTCTTGAACTCAGGTGGAGTGATTCCTATCAATTTATTCTTCTTTTTAAAAACTGTTTAAGCTATTCTAGTTCCTTTGCTTTTCCATATAATTTTAGAATAACTTGGTCTATGTCTATAAGAAATCTTGCTGAGATATTTATAGGATCTGCATGTTAATCTGGGGAGAACTGACATGTTTACTATGCTTTACTCTCCATTTTAGATCTTTGATTTCTTTCATCAGTGTTCTGTAGTTTTCAGCATACAAGTACTGCATATTTTATTAAATTTACACCTATTTAATTTTTTGAGTGAATATAAATGGTATTTTTATTTAATTTTGGTTTCTACATCTTCACTGTTAGCATACAGAAACATAACTGATTACTGAATGTTTATTTTATATCCTGCTAACTTCCTGAACTCACTTATTAGCTCTAGAACTTTTTGGTAGATTCCTTAGATTTTTTTTTTTACATAGACCATCATGTCATCTGCAAATAGTGGCAGTTTATTTCTTCCTTTCTAATTTATATGTCTTTTGTTTCCCTTTCTTGCCTTATTCCCCTGGCTAGAACTTCTCCACAATCTCTTCTACAAAATAGAAGAGGAGGGACACTTCTCAACTCATTCCATGAAACCACTATTACTCGGATACTGAAACAAGACAAAGATAGTACAAAAATTTTAAGTACAGACAAATATCCTTCATGAATATATGAGCAAAAAATTATTAACAAAATATTAGAAAATAAAATCCAGGAACATATAAAAAGAATTACACTCTATGAACAAGTAGAGTTTATTTCAAAGATACAAGACTGGTTCCATACTTGAAAATCAATCAGTATAATCCACCATATTAACAGGCTAAAGAAGAAAAATCACCCAATCACATCAACTGCTACAAAAAAAGCATTTGACAAAATGTGACACCCATTCACGGTAAAAACTCTCAGAAAACTAGGAATAGAGGGAATCATCCTCAACTTGATAGTTATGAAATCAAGAAACTATAGATCAAATTAGATCAAGGGAGGTGTTATCTATTCCCTGTTATGAATAAGGCACTATTGATTCAAGGGCTGAGGATCCACTATGTCACTATACGCATGTTAAAAAACAGTAAATGCAATTACTTAATACAGAGTAAAGTCCATCAGATAAAAGTAAGTTTTAAATTCTATGATGAATCCTTGAGGATACTGGATGAAAATATGTTTCATCCTTTGATTTGGAAAGTCTACCTTAGAAACAAGGTGGGATCCTTGTGTTTTAATCCCCACTCTTTCTTTCACCTATTCATTCAACAAATATCTATTGAGGGTATACTGTATGATAGGCACTGCTCTAGATGTTGTGGGTAGAGTATAACACAAACAGACCAACTTTCATGATACCACACAGCTTATATTCTGATGAGGGAAGACAGAAAAATCAAACTAAATTATTAATATATACCACACTGTATATTATATGGGGATTAGTGTTATTACAAAATAAATAGAAAAGTTAAGAGAGGGAATACTGTAGTGGTGGTGGATTTAAAATAGGACAGTGGGGAAAGACCTCACTGAAAAGATGATATATGAGCAAATATTTAAGGAGATGAGTATGCTAGGCAAAATAATGCCCCTCCCACAAAGATATCCACATCCTAATCCCTGGAACCTTAAATGTGTTATTCTACATGGCAAAACAGACTTTGCAGATATTAATAAGGTTACCAACCTTGAGATGAAGAGATTATCCACATGGGGCTAATCTAATCACACTGGGTCCTTAAAATCAAAGCACCTTTCCCAGCTAAGGTCATAGGGATATGTGACTATGGAAGCAGGATCACAGAGATGCAATCTTTTTTTGCTTTGAAGATGGAGAAAAAGTACCACAAGCCAATGAATGTGGCTGACCTCTAGAAGCTGGAAAAGGAAAGGAAATGGATTTGCCTCTACAGCCTCCAGAAGAGAACGCAGATCTCTTAACATCTTGATTTTAGCCCAGTGAGACCTGTGTCCAAGTTGCAAACTCTAAAACTGTAAGATACAAAACTTGTGTTACTTTAAACCACTACGTTTGTGGTAATCTGTTACAGTAGCAATAGAAAACTAATACAGTGAGCTTATGAATCAAGGAGAAGTGGGGAGGTCAGTGAGTCTGGAGAAGTACAGTATTAGAAGATGAGGTCAGAGTGGAGGGGTGGAGGTAAAAGATTATGAAGGGCCACGGTGGCCAGTGTAACAACATTAGTTTTTATTCTGAGATGGGAAGCCACTGTGAATTTTTAAACAGAGGAATGTGATCTATCTTACATCGTAAAGGGATAGCTGCTCTGTGGAAGGGCAAGAACAAAAGCCTAGAGCCCAGTGGGGAGGCTCTTTGAATGATCCAGATGATGGTGGGTTCAATGAAGGCAGTGGCTATGGAGATGAGAAGTGGTCAGGTTCCTCCCAGACCGGGGCGCGAACCCGGTTCCCCTGTATCGGCAGGCGGACGCGCAACCACTGCACCACCAGGGAGGCCCCCACTGTGAATTTTTAAACAGAGGAATGTGATCTATCTTACATCGTAAAGGGATAGCTGCTCTGTGGAAGGGCAAGAACAAAAGCCTAGAGCCCAGTGGGGAGGCTCTTTGAATGATCCAGATGATGGTGGGTTCAATGAAGGCAGTGGCTATGGAGATGAGAAGTGGTCAGGTAAATATTTTGAAGCTGAGGCCAAAAGGATTTCCTGGTGGCTTCAATGCTGAGTGTGAGAGATGTCTCAAGGTTTTGACCTAAGCAAATGGAAAGTTAAGTTTTGTTAACTGAGATGGAGAAGACTATGAACAGACTTAGGAAAGAGAGAGAAGAGGAGCTTAGTTTCAGACATGCTAAATTTGAGATACTTATTGAAGAGACAACTAGTAGGCAGCTGGATATATGACTATAGAGTTAGGGGAATGATCCATAATGGAAATATAAATCTGGATATCATCAGGGAGAGTTAGGTGGTACTGGAAGCTGTGAGAGTAGAGGCAATCACCAAGGGAGTGAGGGTGGATAAGAAAGAGAAAAGGCCTAATGATTGGACTCTGAAGGGCCCTAAGGTCAGAGATTAGGAATGTAAGGAGGAATCAGAAAAAGACCCTGAAGAGAAAAAGTAGCCAGTAGTAAGAAAAAAAAAACAGGAAAGTATATCTTGGAAACCAAGTGAAGTATGTTTCAAAGAGGAGGGTGATCAATGACAAACACAGCATTTAGATCAAGTCTAATATGAGGACTAAGAATTGACCCATGGCTTCAGCAACATGAAGGTGATAGCTGCCCTTGAAAAGAGCAGTTTCAGAATACTTGGAATGTGGGGTGCTGATCCAGAAACACAGTTGGTTTAAGAAAGCCTGGAAAGTGAGGAATTGGAATTAACAAATGATGATAACCTTCTCAAGATTTGCTAACAAATAGCTACATTGGTCTTGGAGAATGAAGAACCCATAAAGCGTTTAAACAGGTTTTGCACTGCATTTTCTGCTAACATTATGGGAAAGTGAGGACACAAGATTTAGACCTCCACCAGTGCTGGTGTGAAACATGCTAACCTGGACACATTGAATTTATAGATATTGGCTTTGGTCTTATTTTTATATCTTGTTATGCCAGTAGAGTTACTGAAACAATACCTTTGTACTTGCCAATAAACTATCCTAAACTCTCCTTGCACAAATAAGCAAGATTTACTCTAAGTATTGCTGCCAGAAAATAAGTCTAACTATATACATATGAATGCAATATAACCCCTTTACTTGGCTTGATAAGATTTTTTAAAGTGAATTACTTTTCTCTTTTATGGTAAAAACTTCGTAGTTTCCTATTAAAGGGGGCAGTGACTAGCAGAGGGAGTTTTATGCTTGGAGAGGTATATATGTTTTCTGTTTCATTTTTCCCCCTTAAGTACTGTGGGCTTTTCCCACTTTGACCACTCGTAGAAGACCTCCTGAGTGGTATGAAATGACTTGGCAACATCTTTAGAAATAAGAAGAAAAAAATCCTGTTGCTTGGGGATTTTCTAGCGATAATATCTGGAGAATTATTTTTTTCTGGGCTTATACATGGCTTTCCTTAAATTATTTCCTTATACGGGAAATAATCACACCTCCTTCTCAATTCTTTCATTCAAATGCAGCATAAAAAGCTACTGATGAATAACTAAAAGGTTATTTTACCTGGAGAAGCATGATGAAAGGGAAACATAGTTGAACTTGAAATTTTAGAAAATCTGGTTTCAAAAAATATTCTCAAATAGTTACACAAATTTAGTATATGAGCAAGGTGACATCTCAAATCAGTGGGCAAAGAACTTTTTAAAATAAATGGTGTTAGAACAACTGGGTGTCCATCTGGAAAAATATAAAGTTGGCTTCATACTTCATACGATACACTAATATAGACTCCATATCAATTTAAGCTTACATTAAAAATAAATTATTAGAAGAAAACATATCCTGAGGTTACAGAAGGTCTTTCTAATTTAAAATCTAGAATCATTTTAAAAATTAATCATTTTCACTACCAAAAAATATAAAAAGTCTGAATACCAAATTTAAAAAAAATAAGAAGAAAACCCAAAAGACATATGACAGAGAAAAAATTATTTGCAATTCATAGCATAAAAGACAAATGCCAAAACAATCTTGAGAAATAAGAACAGAGCTGGAGGGATCATGCTCTCAGACTTCAGACTATACGACAAAGCTACAGTAATCAAGACAGTATGGTTCAGGCACAAAACCAGATACATAGATCAATGGAACAGAATAGAGAGCCTACATATTAACTCACACACTTATGGTTAATTAATCTATTATGAAGGAGGCAAGAATATACAATGGGGAAAAGATAGTCTCTTCAATAAATGATGCTCGGTAAATTGGCCAGCTACATGTAAAAGAATGAAATTAGAACGTTTTCTCACACCATAAACAAAAATAAAGTCAAAATGGACTAAAGACCATTAACGATAAAACTCCTAGAAGAAAACATAGAACACTCTTTGACATAAACGTAGAAATATTTTTTTCGATCTGTCTCCTCAGGCAAAGGACACAAAAGCAAAAATAAACAAATGGGACCTAATTAAACTTAAAAACTTTTGCACAGCAAAGAAAACCATCAACAAAATAAGACCTACTGAATGAGAGAAAAATATTTTCAAATGATATGACCGATAAGCGATTAATATCAAAAATATATAAGCATCTCATACAACTCAATGTCAAAAAAAAAAAAAAGAAAACCAACCCAATTAAAAATGAGCAGAAGATCTGAAGAGACATATTTCCAAAGAAGACACACAGATGGCCAACAGGTACACGAAATGATGTTCAACAACGCTAATCATCAGAGAAATACAAAATCAAAACAACGATATCACCTTACACCTGTCAGAATGGCTATCATCAAAAAGACCACAAATAACAGATGTTGGTGAGGATATGGACAGAAGGGAACACTTGTACACTGTTGGTGGGAATGTTAATTGGTGCAACCACTGTGGAAAACAGTATGGAAGTTCCTCAGAAAACTAAAAATAGAACTACCATCTGACCCAGAAATTCTACTTCTGGGTATAAATCTGAAGAAAAATGAGAACACTAATTTGAAAAGATACATGCACAGCAATATTCATAGCAGAGTTATTTACAACAGCCAAGATATGGAAGCAACTAAGTGTCTATCGATAGATAAAGACAGACACACACACACACACACACACACACACACACACACACACAATGGAATACTACTCAGCCATAAAAAAAATTTTGCCATTTGCAACAACATGGATGGACCCGGAGGGTTTTATGCTTAGTGAAATAAGTCAGACAGAGAGGGACAAATATTGTATGTTCTCATGATGTCAAATCTAAACTAGGAGTAGAGGATTAAGAGGTACAAACTACTATGCATAAAATAAATACAATACAAGGATATATTGTACAGCACAGGAAATATACCCAATAGTTTATAATAACATTAAATGGAGTATAAACTATAAACATTTTGAATCACTATGTTGTACACCTGAAACTAATGTAATATTATAAATCAACTATACTTCAATTAAAAATTAAAATAAAAAAGAAGAAATTTCCAAAAACAAAAAGGAAAATGCAAATTAAGACTGCATCAAGCCATCAGTCTAAACAACCATAGTGGCATAAATTCAAAAGTCAGACAATACCAATTTGTGGGCAAGTTTATGGGGAAACGGACAGTCTTATACATTCCAGGTAAAAGTGAAAAATAGTATACAACTACCATGAAGAGAAATCTGGCAACTTTTATTTAATTATAAATGCATTTATCCTTTGATAACCCAAGATTTTCCTTTAGGGAATTATGCTACAGAAGCATATGGATGAAAAGATGTATGTTCAACTGTTCCCTAAAACTCTGTTTGTAATAGAAAAAAACCCAAATGTTATCTAACTCAAATTTATACAGTGTGAAACATCCACCCAAGAGAGTACTATACAGCTACAGAAAGCAAGGAGGAATCTCTATGTATGGACAAGAAAAGAGCTCCAGGATATATTACTAACTGCATTAAAAAGAAAAGTCATAAAATAGGGTATACAGTATTGTATCCTTTGTTTTTAAAAGAGAGGTGACGGGAGATTGGTTCAAGACGATGGAGTAGAAGGATGTGCTCTCAATCCCTCTTGCAAGAGCACCAGAATCACAACTAACTGCTGAACACTCATCAACAGGAAGACACTGGAACTCACCAAAAAAGATACCCCACATCCAAAGACAAAGGAGAAGCCAAAGTAGGAGGGGCACAATCACAATAAAATCAAATCCCGTAACTGCTGGGTGGGTGACTCACAAACTGGAGAACACTTATACCAGAGAAGTCCACCCACTGGGGTGAAGGTTCTGAGCCCCACGTCAGGCTTCCTAACCTGGGGGTCCAGCAATGGGAGGAGGAATTCCTAGATACCCAGACTTTGAAGGCTAACACAGACACTGCAGAAATACAAAGCATCCTAAGACACTACTACAAGCAACTGTATGCCAAAATGGACAACCTGGAAGAAATGGACCAATTCTTAGAAAGATATAACCTTCCAACACCGAACCAGGATACCCAGACTTTGAAGGCTAACAGGATTTGATTGCAGGACTTCGACAGGACTGGGGGAAACAGAGACTCCACTCTAGGAGGGCACACACAAAGTAGTGTGCGCACTGGGACCCAGGGGAAGGAGCAGTGACCCCATAGAGACTGAAACAGACGTACCTGCTAGTGTTGGAGGGTCTCCTGCAGAGGCGAGGGGTGGCTCTGTCTCACCCTGAGGACAAGGACACTGGCGGCAGGAGTTCTGGGAAGTACTCCTTGGTGTGAGCCCACCCAGAGTCTGTCATTAGCCCCACCAAAGAGCCCAGGTAGGCTCCAGTGTTTGGTCACCTCAGGCCAAACAACCAACAGGGAGGGGACCCAGCCCCACCCATCAGCAGACAAGTGGATTAAAGTTTTACTGAGCTCGGCCCACCAGAGCAACAGCTACCTCTATCCACTACCAGTCCCTCCCCTCAGGAAACTTGCACAAGCCTCTTAGATAGCCTCATCCACCAGAAGGCAGACAGCAGAAGCAAGAAGAACTACAATCCTGCAGCCTGTGGAACAACAACCACATTCACAGAAAGATAGACAAGATGAAAAGGCAGAGGGCTATGTACCAGATGAAGGAACAAGAATTAAAGAACAAACAAACAGAGATGAACAATACAATAACTGAAATGAAAACTACACTAGAAGGAATCAATAGCAGAAAAAATGAGGCAGAAGAATGTAAAAGTGACCTGGAAGACAGAATGGTGGAATTCACTGCCGCAGAACAGAATAAAGAAAAAAAAAATGAAAAGAAATGAAGACAGCCCAAGAGACCTCTGGGACAACATTAAACGCAACAACATTCACATTCTAGGGGTCCCAGAAGGAGAAGAGAGAGAGAAAGGACCCGAGAAAATACTGGAAGAGATTATAGTCGAAAATTTCCCTAACATGGGAAAGGAAATAGCCACCCAAGTCCAGGAAACACAGAGACTCTCATACAGGATAAACCCAAGGAGAAACACTTCGAGACACAGAGTAATCAACTTGGCAAAAATTAAAGACAAAGAAAAATTACTGAACACAGCAAGGGAAGAACGACAAATAACATACAAGGGAACTCCCATTAGGTTAACAGCTGATTTCTCAGCAGAAACTCTACAAGCCAGAAGGGATCGGCATGGTATACTTAAAGTAATGAAAGGGAAGAACCTACAACCAAGATTACTCTGTCCAGCAAGGATCTCATTCAGATTCGATGCAGAAATCAAAAGCTTTACAGACAAGCAAAAGCAAAGAGAATTCAGCACCACCAAACCAGCTCTACAACAAATGCTAAAGGAACTTCTCTAAGTGGGAAACACAACAGAAGAAAAGGACCTACAAAAACAAACCCAAAACAATTAAGAAAATGGTAATAGGAACATACATATCGATAATTACCTTAAACGTGAATGGATTAAATGCTCCAACCAACAGACACAGGCTTGCTGAATGGATACAAAAACAAGACCCATATATATGTTGTCTACAAGAGACCCACTTCAGACCTAGGGATACATACAGACTGAAAGTGAGGGGATGGAAAAAGATATTCCATGCAAATGGAAATCAAAAGAAAGCAGGAGTAACAATACCCATGTCAGATAAAATAGACTTTCAAATAAAGAATGTTATGAGAGACAAGGAAGGACACTACATAATGATCAAGGGATCAATCCAAGAAGAAGATATAACAATTATAAATATATAAGCACCCAACTTAGGAGCACCTCAATACATAAGGCAACTGCTAACAGCTATAAAAGAGGAAATCGACAGTAACACAATAATAATGGGGGAGTTTAACACCTCACACCAAGGGACAGATCGTCAAAACAGAAAATTAATAAGGAAACACAAGCGTTAAATGACACAACAGACCAGATAGATTTAATTGAAATTTATAGGACATTCCATCCAAAAATAGCAGATTACACTTTCTTCTCAAGTGCGCACAGAACATTCTCCAGGATAGATCACATCTTGGGTCACAAATCAAGCCTCATTAAATTTAAGAAAATTGATATCATATCAAGCATCTTTTCTGACCACAACACCATGAGATTAGAAATCAATCACAGGGAAAAAAACATAAAAAACACAAACACATGGAGGCTAAACAATACATTACTAAATAACCAAGAGATCACTGAAGAAATCAAAGAGGAAATCAAAAAAGACCTACAGACAAATGACAATGAAATCACGATGATTCAAAACCTATGGGATGCGGCAAAAGCAGTTCTAAGAGGGAAGTTTATAGCTATACAAGTCTACCTCAAGAAATGAGAAAAATCTCAAATAAACAATCTAACTTTACACCTAAAGGAACTAGAGAACGAAAAACAAACAAAACCTAAAGTTAGCAGAGGAAAGAAATTATAAAACTCAGAGCAGAAATAAATGAAATAGAAACAAAGAAAACAATAGCAAAGATCAATAAAACTAAAAGCTGGTTCTTTGAGAAGATAAACAAAATTGATAAACCATTAGCCAGACTCCTGAAGAAAAAGAGGGAGAGGACTCAAATCAATAAAATTAGAAATGAAAAAG